>NC_134353.1:960336467-960697882 GCF_048569485.1 Anomaloglossus baeobatrachus
CGTCTCTCTCCCCATGTGTAGTGCGGGGTCTGTCGCTCTCTCTCCCCCATGTGTAGTGCGGGGTCTGGTCGCTCTCTCTCCCCCATGTGTAGTGCGGGGTCTGTCGCTCTCTCTCCCCCATGTGTAGTGCGGGGTCTGTCGGCTCTCTCTCCTCCATGTGTAGTGCGGGTCTGTCGCTCTCTCTCCCCATGTGTAGTGCGGGGTCTGTCGCTCTCTCTCCCTCATGTGTAGTGCGGGGTCTGTCGCTCTCTCTCCCCCCATGTGTAGTGCGGGGTCTGTCGCTCTCTCTCCTCCCATGTGTAGTGCGGGGTCTGTCGCTCTCTCTCCCTCATGTGTAGTGCGGGGTCTGTCGCTCTCTCTCCCCATGTGTAGTGCGGGGTCTGTCGCTCTCTCCCCCCATGTGTAGTGCGGGGTCTGTCGCTCTCTCTCCCCCATGTGTAGTGCGGGGTCTGTCGCTCTCTCTCCCCATGTGTAGTGCGGGGTCTGTCGCTCTCTCTCCCCTCATGTGTAGTGCGGGGTCTGTCGCTCTCTCCCCCCATGTGTAGTGCGGGGTCTGTCGCTCTCTCCTCCCCCATGTGTAGTGCGGGGTCTGTCGCTCTCTCTCCTCCATGTGTAGTGCGGGTCTGTCGCTCTCTCTCCCTCATGTGTAGTGCGGGGTCTGTCGCTCTCTCTCCCCTCATGTGTAGTGCGGGGTCTGTCGCTCTCTCTCCCTCATGTGTAGTGCGGGGTCTGTCGCTCTCTCTCCCTCATGTGTAGTGCGGGGTCTGTCGCTCTCTCTCCCTCATGTGTAGTGCGGGGTCTGTCGCTCTCTCTCCTCCATGTGTAGTGCGGGGTCTGTCGCTCTCTCTCTCCCCATGTGTAGTGCGGGGTCTGTCGCTCTCTCTCCCTCATGTGTAGTGCGGGGTCTGTCGCTCTCTCTCCCCTCATGTGTAGTGCGGGGTCTGTCGCTCTCTCTCCCTCATGTGTAGTGCGGGGTCTGTCGCTCTCTCTCCTCCATGTGTAGTGCGGGGTCTGTCGCTCTCTCTCCCCATGTGTAGTGCGGGGTCTGTCGCTCTCTCTCCCCCTATGTGTAGTGCGGGGTCTGTCGCTCTCTCTCCCCTCATGTGTAGTGCGGGGTCTGTCGCTCTCTCTCCCTCATGTGTAGTGCGGGGTCTGTCGCTCTCTCTCCCTCATGTGTAGTGCGGGGTCTGTCCTCTCTCTCCTCCCCATGTGTAGTGCGGGGTCTGTCGCTCTCTCTCCCTCATGTGTAGTGCGGGTCTGTCCGCTCTCTCTCCCCATGTGTAGTGCGGGTCTGTCGCTCTCTCTCCCCATGTGTAGTGCGGGGTCTGTCGCTCTCTCTCCCTCATGTGTAGTGCGGGGTCTGTCGCTCTCTCTCCCTCATGTGTAGTGCGGGGTCTGTCGCTCTCTCTCCCCCATGTGTAGTGCGGGGTCTGTCGCTCTCTCTCTCCCCATGTGTAGTGCGGGGTCTGTCGCTCTCTCTCCCCCATGTGTAGTGCGGGGTCTGTCGCTCTCTCTCCCTCATGTGTAGTGCGGGGTCTGTCGCTCTCTCTCCCTCATGTGTAGTGCGGGGTCTGTCGCTCTCTCTCCCTCATGTGTAGTGCGGGGTCTGTCGCTCTCTCTCCCTCATGTGTAGTGCGGGGTCTGTCGCTCTCTCTCCCTCATGTGTAGTGCGGGGTCTGTCGCTCTCTCTCCCTCATGTGTAGTGCGGGGTCTGTCGCTCTCTCTCCCTCATGTGTAGTGCGGGGTCTGTCGCTCTCTCTCCTCATGTGTAGTGCGGGGTCTGTCGCTCTCTCTCCCCATGTGTAGTGCGGGGTCTGTCGCTCTCTCTCCCCATGTGTAGTGCGGGGTCTGTCGCTCTCTCTCCCTCATGTGTAGTGCGGGGTCTGTCGCTCTCTCTCCCTCATGTGTAGTGCGGGTCTGTCGCTCTCTCTCCCTCATGTGTAGTGCGGGGTCTGTCGCTCTCTCTCCCTCATGTGTAGTGCGGGGTCTGTCGCTCTCTCTCCCCTCATGTGTAGTAGCGGGGGTCTGTCGCTCTCTCTCCTCATGTGTAGTGCGGGGTCTGTCGCTCTCTCTCCCTCATGTGTAGTGCGGGGTCTGTCGCTCTCTCTCCCTCATGTGTAGTGCGGGGTCTGTCGCTCTCTCTCCCCTCATGTGTAGTGCGGGGTCTGTCGCTCTCTCTCCCCATGTGTAGTGCGGGGTCTGTCGCTCTCTCTCCCCTCATGTGTAGTGCGGGGTCTGTCGCTCTCTCTCCCCCATGTGTAGTGCGGGGTCTGTCGCTCTCTCTCCCTCATGTGTAGTGCGGGGTCTGTCGCTCTCTCTCCCCATGTGTAGTGCGGGGTCTGTCGCTCTCTCTGCTCCCTCATGTGTAGTGCGGGGTCTGTCGCTCTCTCTCCTCCATGTGTAGTGCGGGGTCTGTCGCTCTCTCTCCTCCATGTGTAGTGCGGGGTCTGTCGCTCTCTCTCCCCCATGTGTAGTGCGGGGTCTGTCGCTCTCTCTCCCCATGTGTAGTGCGGGGTCTGTCGCTCTCTCTCCCTCATGTGTAGTGCGGGGTCTGTCGCTCTCTCTCCCCCTATGTGTAGTGCGGGGTCTGTCGCTCTCTCTCCCCCATGTGTAGTGCGGGGTCTGTCGCTCTCTCTCCCCATGTGTAGTGCGGGGTCTGTCGCTCTCTCTCCCCCATGTGTAGTGCGGGGTCTGTCGCTCTCTCTCTCCATGTGTAGTGCGGGGTCTGTCGCTCTCTCTCCCCATGTGTAGTGCGGGGTCTGTCGCTCTCTCTCCCTCATGTGTAGTGCGGGGT
Organism: Anomaloglossus baeobatrachus; assembly: GCF_048569485.1. Classification (NCBI taxonomy): domain Eukaryota; kingdom Metazoa; phylum Chordata; class Amphibia; order Anura; family Aromobatidae; genus Anomaloglossus; species Anomaloglossus baeobatrachus. Next base: position 960,339,262 of record NC_134353.1, read on the forward strand.
CTGTCGCTCTCTCTCCCCTCATGTGTAGTGCGGGGTCTGTCGCTCTCTCTCCCCCATGTGTAGTGCGGGGTCTGTCGCTCTCTCTCTCCCCCATGTGTAGTGCGGGGTCTGTCGCTCTCTCTCCCCTCATGTGTAGTGCGGGGTCTGTCGCTCTCTCTCCTCCATGTGTAGTGCGGGGTCTGTCGCTCTCTCTCCCCCCATGTGTAGTGCGGGGTCTGTCGCTCTCTCTCCCTCATGTGTAGTGCGGGGTCTGTCGCTCTCTCTCCTCATGTGTAGTGCGGGGTCTGTCGCTCTCTCTCCCCCATGTGTAGTGCGGGGTCTGTCGCTCTCTCTCCCTCATGTGTAGTGCGGGGTCTGTCGCTCTCTCTCCCCCCATGTGTAGTGCGGGGTCTGTCGCTCTCTCTCCTCCATGTGTAGTGCGGGGTCTGTCGCTCTCTCTCTCCCTCATGTGTAGTGCGGGGTCTGTCGCTCTCTCTCCCCCATGTGTAGTGCGGGGTCTGTCGCTCTCTCTCCTCCATGTGTAGTGCGGGGTCTGTCGCTCTCTCTCCCCCATGTGTAGTGCGGGGTCTGTCGCTCTCTCTCCCCCATGTGTAGTGCGGGGTCTGTCGCTCTCTCTCCCCCATGTGTAGTGCGGGGTCTGTCGCTCTCTCTCCCTCATGTGTAGTGCGGGGTCTGTCGCTCTCTCTCTCTCCATGTGTAGTGCGGGGTCTGTCGCTCTCTCTCCCTCATGTGTAGTGCGGGGTCTGTCGCTCTCTCTCCCTCATGTGTAGTGCGGGGTCTGTCGCTCTCTCTCCCCCCATGTGTAGTGCGGGGTCTGTCGCTCTCTCTCCCTCCATGTGTAGTGCGGGGTCTGTCGCTCTCTCTCTCCCTCATGTGTAGTGCGGGGTCTGTCGCTCTCTCTCCCTCATGTGTAGTGCGGGGTCTGTCGCTCTCTCTCCCCCATGTGTAGTGCGGGGTCTGTCGCTCTCTCTCCCCCATGTGTAGTGCGGGGTCTGTCGCTCTCTCTCCCTCATGTGTAGTGCGGGGTCTGTCGCTCTCTCTCCCCTCATGTGTAGTGCGGGGTCTGTCGCTCTCTCTCCCTCATGTGTAGTGCGGGGTCTGTCGCTCTCTCTCCCCATGTGTAGTGCGGGTCTGTCGCTCTCTCTCCCTCATGTGTAGTGCGGGGTCTGTCGCTCTCTCTCCCCCATGTGTAGTGCGGGGTCTGTCGCTCTCTCTCCCCCATGTGTAGTGCGGGGTCTGTCGCTCTCTCTCCCCCATGTGTAGTGCGGGGTCTGTCGCTCTCTCTCCCTCATGTGTAGTGCGGGGTCTGTCGCTCTCTCTCCCCCATGTGTAGTGCGGGGTCTGTCGCTCTCTCTCCCCCATGTGTAGTGCGGGGTCTGTCGCTCTCTCTCTCCCCATGTGTAGTGCGGGGTCTGTCGCTCTCTCTCCCTCATGTGTAGTGCGGGGTCTGTCGCTCTCTCTCCCATGTGTAGTGCGGGGTCTGTCGCTCTCTCTCCCCATGTGTAGTGCGGGGTCTGTCGCTCTCTCTCCCCCCATGTGTAGTGCGGGGTCTGTCGCTCTCTCTCCCTCATGTGTAGTGCGGGGTCTGTCGCTCTCTCTCCCCATGTGTAGTGCGGGGTCTGTCGCTCTCTCCCCCATGTGTAGTGCGGGGTCTGTCGCTCTCTCCCTCATGTGTAGTGCGGGGTCTGTCGCTCTCTCTCCCTCATGTGTAGTGCGGGGTCTGTCGCTCTCTCTCCCTCATGTGTAGTGCGGGGTCTGTCGCTCTCTCCCCCATGTGTAGTGCGGGTCTGTCGCTCTCTCTCCCTCATGTGTAGTGCGGGGTCTGTCGCTCTCTCTCCCTCATGTGTAGTGCGGGGTCTGTCGCTCTCTCTCCCTCATGTGTAGTGCGGGGTCTGTCGCTCTCTCTCCCCCATGTGTAGTGCGGGGTCTGTCGCTCTCTCTCCCCCCATGTGTAGTGCGGGGTCTGTCGCTCTCTCTCCCCCATGTGTAGTGCGGGGTCTGTCGCTCTCTCTCCCCCATGTGTAGTGCGGGGTCTGTCGCTCTCTCTCCCCCATGTGTAGTGCGGGGTCTGTCGCTCTCTCTCCCCCATGTGTAGTGCGGGGTCTGTCGCTCTCTCTCTCCCTCATGTGTAGTGCGGGGTCTGTCGCTCTCTCTCTCCCTCATGTGTAGTGCGGGGTCTGTCGCTCTCTCTCCCCATGTGTAGTGCGGGGTCTGTCGCTCTCTCTCCCCCATGTGTAGTGCGGGGTCTGTCGCTCTCTCTCTCCCCATGTGTAGTGCGGGGTCTGTCGCTCTCTCTCCCTCATGTGTAGTGCGGGGTCTGTCGCTCTCTCTCTCCCCATGTGTAGTGCGGGTCTGTCGCTCTCTCTCCCCATGTGTAGTGCGGGGTCTGTCGCTCTCTCTTCCCTCATGTGTAGTGCGGGGTCTGTCGCTCTCTCTCCCCCATGTGTAGTGCGGGGTCTGTCGCTCTCTCTCCCCCATGTGTAGTGCGGGGTCTGTCGCTCTCTCCCCCCATGTGTAGTGCGGGGTCTGTCGCTCTCTCTCCCTCATGTGTAGTGCGGGGTCTGTCGCTCTCTCTCCCTCATGTGTAGTGCGGGGTCTGTCGCTCTCTCTCCCCCCATGTGTAGTGCGGGGTCTGTCGCTCTCTCTCCCCCCATGTGTAGTGCGGGGTCTGTCGCTCTCTCTCCCCCATGTGTAGTGCGGGGTCTGTCGCTCTCTCTCCCCATGTGTAGTGCGGGGTCTGTCGCTCTCTCCTCCATGTGTAGTGCGGGGTCTGTCGCTCTCTCTCCCCCCATGTGTAGTGCGGGGTCTGTCGCTCTCTCTCCCCCCATGTGTAGTGCGGGGTCTGTCGCTCTCTCTCCCCCATGTGTAGTGCGGGGTCTGTCGCTCTCTCTCCCTCATGTGTAGTGCGGGGTCTGTCGCTCTCCCCCCCATGTGTAGTGCGGGTCTGTCGCTCTCTCCTCCATGTGTAGTGCGGGGTCTGTCGCTCTCTCTCCCTCATGTGTAGTGCGGGGTCTGTAGCTCTCTCTCCCTCATGTGTAGTGCGGGGTCTGTCGCTCTCTCTCCCTCATGTGTAGTGAGGGGTCTGTCGCTCTCTCTCCCTCATGTGTAGTGCGGGGTCTGTCGCTCTCTCTCTCCCTCATGTGTAGTGCGGGGTCTGTCGCTCTCTCTCCCCCATGTGTAGTGCGGGGTCTGTCGCTCTCTCTCTCCCCATGTGTAGTGCGGGGTCTGTCGCTCTCTCTCCCCCCATGTGTAGTGCGGGGTCTGTCGCTCTCTCTCCCTCATGTGTAGTGCGGGGTCTGTCGCTCTCTCTCCCCCATGTGTAGTGCGGGGTCTGTCGCTCTCTCTCCCCCCATGTGTAGTGCGGGGTCTGTCGCTCTCTCCCCCCCCATGTGTAGTGCGGGGTCTGTCGCTCTCTCTCTCCCTCATGTGTAGTGCGGGGTCTGTCGCTCTCTCTCCCTCATGTGTAGTGCGGGGTCTGTCGCTCTCTCTCCCCCATGTGTAGTGCGGGGTCTGTCGCTCTCTCTCCTCCATGTGTAGTGCGGGGTATGTCGCTCTCTCTCCCCTCATGTGTAGTGCGGGGTCTGTCGCTCTCTCCCCCCATGTGTAGTGCGGGGTCTGTCGCTCTCTCCTCCCATGTGTAGTGCGGGGTCTGTCGCTCTCTCTCCCCCTCATGTGTAGTGCGGGGTCTGTCGCTCTCTCTCTCCCCCATGTGTAGTGCGGGGTCTGTCGCTCTCTCTCCCTCATGTGTAGTGCGGGGTCTGTCGCTCTCTCCCCCCCATGTGTAGTGCGGGGTCTGTCGCTCTCTCCTCCCATGTGTAGTGCGGGGTCTGTCGCTCTCTCTCCCTCATGTGTAGTGCGGGGTCTGTCGCTCTCTCTCCCTCATGTGTAGTGCGGGGTCTGTCGCTCTCTCCTCCATGTGTAGTGCGGGGTCTGTCGCTCTCTCTCCCCCATGTGTAGTGCGGGGTCTGTCGCTCTCTCTCCCCCCATGTGTAGTGCGGGTCTGTCGCTCTCTCTCTCCCCATGTGTAGTGCGGGGTCTGTCGCTCTCTCTCCCTCATGTGTAGTGCGGGGTCTGTCGCTCTCTCCACCCCATGTGTAGTGCGGGGTCTGTCGCTCTCTCCTCCATGTGTAGTGCGGGGTCTGTCGCTCTCTCTCTCCTCATGTGTAGTGCGGGGTCTGTCGCTCTCTCTCTCCCTCATGTGTAGTGCGGGGTCTGTCGCTCTCTCTCCCTCATGTGTAGTGCGGGGTCTGTCGCTCTCTCTCCCCCATGTGTAGTGCAGGGTCTGTCGCTCTCTCTCCCTCATGTGTAGTGCGGGGTCTGTCGCTCTCTCCCTCATGTGTAGTGCGGGGTCTGTCGCTCTCTCTCCCCCATGTGTAGTGCAGGGTCTGTCGCTCTCTCTCCCTCATGTGTAGTGCGGGGTCTGTCGCTCTCTCTCCCTCATGTGTAGTGCGGGGTCTGTCGCTCTCTCTCCCCCATGTGTAGTGCGGGGTCTGTCGTTCTCTCTCCCTCATGTGTAGTGCGGGGTCTGTCGCTCTCTCTCCCTCATGTGTAGTGCGGGGTCTGTCGCTCTCTCTCCCTCATGTGTAGTGCGGGGTCTGTCGCTCTCTCCCCCTCATGTATAGTGCGGGGTCTGTCGCTCTCCCTCATGTATAGTGCGGGGTCTGTCGCTCTCTCCTCCCTCATGTGTAGTGCGGGGTCTGTCGCTCTCTCCCCCATGTGTAGTGCGGGGTCTGTCGCTCTCTCCTCCCTCATGTGTAGTGCGGGTCTGTCGCTCTCTCCCCCATGTGTAGTGCGGGGTCTGTCGCTCTTTCTCCCTCATGTGTAGTGCGGGGTCTGTCGCTCTCTCTCCCTCATGTGTAGTGCGGGGCTCTGTCGCTCTCTCTCCCCCATGTGTAGTGCGGGGTCTGTCGCTCTCTCTCCCTCATGTGTAGTGCGGGGGTCTGTCGCGCTCTCTCCCCCATGTGTAGTGCGGGGTCTGTCGCTCTCTCTCCCTCATGTGTAGTGAGGGTCTGTCGCTCTCTCTCCCTCATGTGTAGTGAGGGGTCTGTCGCTCTCTCTCCCTCATGTGTAGTGCGGGGTCTGTCACTCTCTCCCCCCCATGTGTAGTGCGGGGTCTGTCGCTCTCTCTCCCTCATGTGTAGTGCGGGGTCTGTCGCTCTCTCTCCTCCATGTGTAGTGCAGGGGTCTGTCGCTCTCTCTCTCCCTCATGTGTAGTGCGGGGTCTGTCGCTCTCTCTCCCTCATGTGTAGTGCGGGGTCTGTCGCTCTCTCTCCCCCATGTGTAGTGCGGGGTCTGTCGCTCTCTCTCTCCCCATGTGTAGTGCGGGGTCTGTCGCTCTCTCTCCCTCATGTGTAGTGCGGGGTCTGTCGCTCTCTCTCCCTCATGTGTAGTGCGGGGTCTGTCGCTCTCTCTCCTCATGTGTAGTGCGGGGTCTGTCGCTCTCTCTCCCCCATGTGTAGTGTGGGGTCTGTCGCTCTCTCTGTCCCTCATGTGTAGTGCGGGGTCTGTCGCTCTCTCTCCCCCATGTGTAGTGCGGGGTCTGTCGCTCTCTCTCCCCCATGTGTAGTGCGGGGTCTGTCGCTCTCTCTCCCCCCATGTGTAGTGCGGGGTCTGTCGCTCTCTCTCCCTCATGTGTAGTGCGGGGTCTGTCGCTCTCTCTCCCTCATGTGTAGTGCGGGGTCTGTCGCTCTCTCTCCCCCATGTGTAGTGCGGGGTCTGTCGCTCTCTCTCCCCCATGTGTAGTGCGGGGTCTGTCGCTCTCTCTGCCCCCCATGTGTAGTGCGGGGTCTGTCGCTCTCTCTCCCTCATGTGTAGTGCGGGGTCTGTCGCTCTCTCCTCCATGTGTAGTGCGGGGTCTGTCGCTCTCTCTCCCCCCATATGTAGTGCGGGGTCTGTCGCTCTCTCTCCCCCCATGTGTAGTGCGGGGTCTGTCGCTCTCTCTCTCCCCCATGTGTAGTGCGGGGTCTGTCGCTCTCTCTCCCTCATGTGTAGTGCGGGGTCTGTCGCTCTCTCCCCCCCCATGTGTAGTGCGGGTCTGTCGCTCTCTCCTCCATGTGTAGTGCGGGGTCTGTCGCTCTCTCTCCCTCATGTGTAGTGCGGGGTCTGTAGCTCTCTCTCCCTCATGTGTAGTGCGGGGTCTGTCGCTCTCTCCCTCATGTGTAGTGCGGGGTCTGTCGCTCTCTCCCTCATGTATAGTGAGGGGTCTGTCGCTCTCTCTCCCTCATGTGTAGTGCGGGGTCTGTCGCTCTCTCTCTCCCTCATGTGTAGTGCGGGGTCTGTCGCTCTCTCTCCCCATGTGTAGTGCGGGGTCTGTCGCTCTCTCTCTCCCATGTGTAGTGCGGGGTCTGTCGCTCTCTCTCCCCCATGTGTAGTGCGGGGTCTGTCGCTCTCTCTCCCCCATGTGTAGTGCGGGGTCTGTCGCTCTCTCTCCCCCATGTGTAGTGCGGGGTCTGTCGCTCTCTCCCCCCCATGTGTAGTGCGGGGTCTGTCGCTCTCTCCCCCCCATGTGTAGTGCGGGGTCTGTCGCTCTCTCTCTCCCTCATGTGTAGTGCGGGGTCTGTCGCTCTCTCTCCCTCATGTGTAGTGCGGGGTCTGTCGCTCTCTCTCCCCCATGTGTAGTGCGGGGTCTGTCGCTCTCTCTCCTCCATGTGTAGTGCGGGGTCTGTCGCTCTCTCTCCTCCATGTGTAGTGCGGGGTCTGTCGCTCTCTCTCCCCCCATGTGTAGTGCGGGGTCTGTCGCTCTCTCCCCCCCATGTGTAGTGCGGGGTCTGTCGCTCTCTCCTCCATGTGTAGTGCGGGGTCTGTCGCTCTCTCTCCCCCCATGTGTAGTGCGGGGTCTGTCGCTCTCTCTCTCCCCCATGTGTAGTGCGGGGTCTGTCGCTCTCTCTCCCTCATGTGTAGTGCGGGGTCTGTCGCTCTCTCTCCCCCCATGTGTAGTGCGGGGTCTGTCGCTCTCTCCTCCATGTGTAGTGCGGGGTCTGTGGCTCTCTCTCTCCCTCATGTGTAGTGCGGGGTCTGTCGCTCTCTCTCCCTCATGTGTAGTGCGGGGTCTGTGGCTCTCTCTCTCCCTCATGTGTAGTGCGGGGTCTGTCGCTCTCTCTCCCTCATGTGTAGTGCGGGGTCTGTCGCTCTCTCTCCTCCCATGTGTAGTGCGGGGTCTGTCGCTCTCTCTCCTCCATGTGTAGTGCGGGGTCTGTCGCTCTCTCTCCTCCATGTGTAATGCGGGGTCTGTCGCTCTCTCTCCCCCATGTGTAGTGCGGGGTCTGTCGCTCTCTCTCCCTCATGTGTAGTGCGGGGTCTGTGGCTCTCTCTCTCCCCCATGTGTAGTGCGGGGTCTGTCGCTCTCTCTCCCCCATGTGTAGTGCGGGGTCTGTCGCTCTCTCTCCCTCATGTGTAGTGCGGGGTCTGTCGCTCTCTCCCCCCCATGTGTAGTGCGGGGTCTGTCGCTCTCTCCTCCATGTGTAGTGCGGGGTCTGTCGCTCTCTCTCCCCCATGTGTAGTGCAGGGTCTGTCGCTCTCTCCCTCATGTGTAGTGCAGGGGTCTGTCACTCTCTCTCCCTCATGTGTAGTGCGGGGTCTGTTGCTCTCCTCCTCCATGTGTAGTGCGTGGTCTGTCGCTCTCTCTCCCCCCATGTGGAGTGCGGGGTCTGTCGCTCTCTCTCCCCCCATGTGTAGTGCGGGGTCTGTCGCTCTCTCTCTCCCCATGTGTAGTGCGGGGTCTGTCGCTCTCTCTCCCTCATGTGTAGTGCGGGGTCTGTCGCTCTCTCCACCCCATGTGTAGTGCGGGGTCTGTCGCTCTCTCCTCCATGTGTAGTGCGGGGTCTGTCGCTCTCTCTCTCCCTCATGTGTAGTGCGGGGTCTGTCGCTCTCTCTCTCTCCCTCATGTGTAGTGCGGGGTCTGTCGCTCTCTCCCTCATGTGTAGTGCGGGGTCTGTCGCTCTCTCTCCCCCATGTGTAGTGCAGGGTCTGTCGCTCTCTCTCCCTCATGTGTAGTGCGGGGTCTGTCGCTCTCTTCCCTCATGTGTAGTGCGGGGTCTGTCGCTCTCTCTCCCCCATGTGTAGTGCAGGGGTCTGTCGCTCTCTCTCCCTCATGTGTAGTGCGGGGTCTGTCGCTCTCTCTCCCTCATGTGTAGTGCGGGGTCTGTCGCTCTCTCTCCCCCATGTGTAGTGCGGGGTCTGTCGTTCTCTCTCCCTCATGTGTAGTGCGGGGTCTGTCGCTCTCTCTCCCTCATGTGTAGTGCGGGGTCTGTCGCTCTCTCTCCCTCATGTGTAGTGCGGGGTCTGTCGCTCTCTCCCCCTCATGTGTAGTGCGGGGTCTGTCGCTCTCTTCTCCCTCATGTATAGTGCGGGGTCTGTCGCTCTCTCCCTCCCTCATGTGTAGTGCGGGGTCTGTCGCTCTCTCCCCCCATGTGTAGTGCGGGGTCTGTCGCTCTCTCTCCCTCATGTATAGTGCGGGGTCTGTCGCTCTCTCCCTCCCTCATGTGTAGTGCGGGGTCTGTCGCTCTCTCCCCCATGTGTAGTGCGGGGTCTGTCGCTCTTTCTCCCTCATGTGTAGTGCGGGGTCTGTCGCTCTCTCTCCCTCATGTGTAGTGCGGGGTCTGTCGCTCTCTCTCCCTCATGTGTAGTGCGGGGTCTGTCGCGCTCTCTCCCCCATGTGTAGTGCGGGGTCTGTCGCTCTCTCTCCCTCATGTGTAGTGAGGGGTCTGTCGCTCTCTCTCCCTCATGTGTAGTGAGGGGTCTGTCGCTCTCTCTCCTCATGTGTAGTGCGGGGTCTGTCGCTCTCTCTCCCTCATGTGTAGTGCGGGGTCTGTCGCTCTCTCTCCCTCATGTGTAGTGCGGGGTCTGTCGCTCTCTCTCCCTCATGTGTAGTGCGGGGTTCTCTCTCCCTCATGTGTAGTGCGGGGTCTGTCGCTCTCTCCCTCATGTGTAGTGCGGGGTCTGTCACTCTCTCTCCATGTGTAGTGCGGGGTCTGTCGCTCTCTCTCCCCCCCATGTGTAGTGCGGGGTCTGTCGCTCTCTCTCCCTCATGTGTAGTGCGGGGTCTGTCGCTCTCTCTCCTCCATGTGTAGTGCAGGGTCTGTCGCTCTCTCTCTCCCTCATGTGTAGTGCGGGGTCTGTCGCTCTCTCTCCCTCATGTGTAGTGCGGGGTCTGTCGCTCTCTCTCCCCCCATGTGTAGTGCGGGGTCTGTCGCTCTCTCTCTCCCCATGTGTAGTGCGGGGTCTGTCGCTCTCTCTCCCTCATGTGTAGTGCGGGGTCTGTCGCTCTCTCTCCCTCATGTGTAGTGCGGGGTCTGTCGCTCTCTCTTCCTCATGTGTAGTGCGGGGTCTGTCGCTCTCTCTCCCCCATGTGTAGTGTGGGGTCTGTCGCTCTCTCTGTCCCTCATGTGTAGTGCGGGGTCTGTCGCTCTCTCTCCCCCATGTGTAGTGCGGGGTCTGTCGCTCTCTCTCCCCCATGTGTAGTGCGGGGTCTGTCGCTCTCTCTCCCCCCATGTGTAGTGCGGGGTCTGTCGCTCTCTCTCCCTCATGTGTAGTGCGGGGTCTGTCGCTCTCTCTCCCCCATGTGTAGTGCGGGGTCTGTCGCTCTCTCTCCCCCATGTGTAGTGCGGGGTCTGTCGCTCTCTCTCCCCATGTGTAGTGCGGGGTCTGTCGCTCTCTCTCCCTCATGTGTAGTGCGGGGTCTGTCGCTCTCTCCTCCATGTGTAGTGCGGGGTCTGTCGCTCTCTCTCCCCCCATGTGTAGTGCGGGGTCTGTCGCTCTCTCTCCCCCCATGTGTAGTGCGGGGTCTGTCGCTCTCTCTCTCCCCCATGTGTAGTGCGGGGTCTGTCGCTCTCTCTCCCTCATGTGTAGTGCGGGGTCTGTCGCTCTCTCCCCCCCATGTGTAGTGCGGGGTCTGTCGCTCTCTCCTCCATGTGTAGTGCGGGGTCTGTCGCTCTCTCTCCCTCATGTGTAGTGCGGGGTCTGTAGCTCACTCTCCCTCATGTGTAGTGCGGGGTCTGTCGCTCTCTCCCTCATGTATAGTGCGGGGTCTGTCGCTCTCTCTCTCCCTCATGTGTAGTGCGGGGTCTGTCGCTCTCTCTCCCCCATGTGTAGTGCGGGGTCTGTCGCTCTCTCTCTTCCATGTGTAGTGCGGGGTCTGTCGCTCTCTCTCCCCCATGTGTAGTGCGGGGTCTGTCGCTCTCTCTCCCTCATGTGTAGTGCGGGGTCTGTCGCTCTCTCTCCCCCATGTGTAGTGTGGGGTCTGTCGCTCTCTCCCCCCATGTGTAGTGCGGGGTCTGTCGCTCTCTCCCCCCCATGTGTAGTGCGGGGTCTGTCGCTCTCTCTCTCCCTCATGTGTAGTGCGGGGTCTGTCGCTCTCTCTCCCTCATGTGTAGTGCGGGGTCTGTCGCTCTCTCTCCCCCATGTGTAGTGCGGGGTCTGTCGCTCTCTCTCCTCCATGTGTAGTGCGGGGTCTGTCGCTCTCTCTCCTCCATGTGTAGTGCGGGGTCTGTCGCTCTCTCTCCCCCCATGTGTAGTGCGGGGTCTGTCGCTCTCTCCCCCCATGTGTAGTGCGGGGTCTGTCGCTCTCTCCTCCATGTGTAGTGCGGGGTCTGTCGCTCTCTCTCCCCCCATGTGTAGTGCGGGGTCTGTCGCTCTCTCTCTCCCCCATGTGTAGTGCGGGGTCTGTCGCTCTCTCTCCCTCATGTGTAGTGCGGGGTCTGTCGCTCTCTCCCCCCCATGTGTAGTGCGGGGTCTGTCGCTCTCTCCTCCATGTGTAGTGCGGGGTCTGTGGCTCTCTCTCTCCCTCATGTGTAGTGCGGGGTCTGTCGCTCTCTCTCCCTCATGTGTAGTGCGGGGTCTGTCGCTCTCTCTCCCCCATGTGTAGTGCGGGGTCTGTCGCTCTCTCTCCTCCATGTGTAGTGCGGGGTCTGTCGCTCTCTCTCCTCCATGTGTAGTGCGGGGTCTGTCGCTCTCTCTCCCCCCATGTGTAGTGCGGGGTCTGTCGCTCTCTCTCCCTCATGTGTAGTGCGGGGTCTGTGGCTCTCTCTCTCCCCCATGTGTAGTGCGGGGTCTGTCGCTCTCTCTCCCCCATGTGTAGTGCGGGGTCTGTCGCTCTCTCTCCCTCATGTGTAGTGCGGGGTCTGTCGCTCTCTCCCCCCATGTGTAGTGCGGGGTCTGTCGCTCTCTCCTCCATGTGTAGTGCGGGGTCTGTCGCTCTCTCTCCCCCATGTGTAGTGCAGGGTCTGTCGCTCTCTCCCTCATGTGTAGTGCGGGGTCTGTCGCTCTCTCTCCCTCATGTGTAGTGCAGGGTCTGTCACTCTCTCTCCCTCATGTGTAGTGCGGGGTCTGTTGCTCTCTCCTCCATGTGTAGTGCGGGGTCTGTCGCTCTCTCTCCCCCCATGTGGAGTGCGGGGTCTGTCGCTCTCTCTCCCCCATGTGTAGTGCGGGGTCTGTCGCTCTCTCTCTCCCCATGTGTAGTGCGGGGTCTGTCACTCTCTCTCCCTCATGTGTAGTGCGGGGTCTGTCGCTCTCTCCACCCCATGTGTAGTGCGGGGTCTGTCGCTCTCTCCTCCATGTGTAGTGCGGGGTCTGTCGCTCTCTCTCTCCCTCATGTGTAGTGCGGGGTCTGTCGCTCTCTCCCTCATGTGTAGTGCGGGGTCTGTCGCTCTCTCTCCCCCATGTGTAGTGCAGGGTCTGTCGCTCTCTCTCCCTCATGTGTAGTGCGGGGTCTGTCGCTCTCTCCCTCATGTGTAGTGCGGGGTCTGTCGCTCTCTCTCCCCCATGTGTAGTGCAGGGTCTGTCGCTCTCTCTCCCTCATGTGTAGTGCGGGGTCTGTCGCTCTCTCTCCCTCATGTGTAGTGCGGGGTCTGTCGCTCTCTCTCCCCATGTGTAGTGCGGGGTCTGTCGTTCTCTCTCCCTCATGTGTAGTGCGGGGTCTGTCGCTCTCTCTCCCTCATGTGTAGTGCGGGGTCTGTCGCTCTCTCTCCCTCATGTGTAGTGCGGGGTCTGTCGCTCTCTCCCCCTCATGTGTAGTGCGGGGTCTGTCGCTCTCTCTCCCTCATGTGTAGTGCGGGGTCTGTCGCTCTCTCTCCCTCATGGTGCCTCCCCATGTGTAGTGCGGGGTCTGTCGCTCTCTCCCCTCATGTGTAGTGCGGGGTCTGTCACTCTCTCTCCCTCATGTATAGTGCGGGGTCTGTCGCTCTCTCCCTCCCTCATGTGTAGTGCGGGGTCTGTCACTCTCTCTCCCTCATGTGTAGTGCGGGGTCTGTCGCTCTCTCCCCCATGTGTAGTGCGGGGTCTGTCGCTCTTTCTCCCTCATGTGTAGTGCGGGGTCTGTCGCTCTCTCTCCCTCATGTGTAGTGCGGGCTCTGTCGCTCTCTCTCCCCCATGTGTAGTGCGGGGTCTGTCGCTCCCTCTCCCTCATGTGTAGTGCGGGGTCTGTCGCGCTCTCTCCCCCATGTGTAGTGCGGGGTCTGTCGCTCTCTCTCCCTCATGTGTAGTGAGGGGTCTGTCGCTCTCTCTCCCTCATGTGTAGTGAGGGGTCTGTCGCTCTCTCTCCCTCATGTGTAGTGCGGGGTCTGTCGCTCTCTCTCCCTCATGTGTAGTGCGGGGTCTGTCGCTCTCTCTCCCTCATGTGTAGTGCGGGGTCTGTCGCTCTCTCTCCCTCATGTGTAGTGCGGGGTCTGTCGCTCTCTCTCCCTCATGTGTAGTGCGGGGTCTGTCGCTCTCTCTCCCTCATGTGTAGTGCGGGGTCTGTCGCTCTCTCTCCCTCATGTGTAGTGCTGGGTCTGTCGCTCTCTCTCCCCCATGTGTAGTGCGGGGCCTGTCGCTCTCTCTCCCTCATGTGTAGTGCGGGGTCTGTCACTCTCTCTCCCCCATGTGTAGTGCGGGGTCTGTCGCTCTCTCTCCCTCATGTGTAGTGCGGGGTCTGTCGCTCTCTCTCTCCCTCATGTGTAGTGCGGGCTCTGTCGCTCTCTCTCCCCCATGTGTAGTGCGGGGTCTGTCGCTCTCTCTCCCTCATGTGTAGTGCGGGGTCTGTCGCTCTCTCTCCCCCATGTGTAGTGCGGGGTCTGTCGCTCTCTCTCCCCCATGTGTAGTGCGGGGTCTGTCGCTCTCTCTCCCTCATGTGTAGTGCGGGGTCTGTCGCTCTCTCTCTCCCTCATGTGTAGTGCGGGCTCTGTCGCTCTCTCTCCCCCATGTGTAGTGCGGGGTCTGTCGCTCTCTCTCCCTCATGTGTAGTGCGGGTCTGTCACTCTCTCTCTCCCCCATGTGTAGTGCGGGGTCTGTCGCTCTCTCTCCCTCATGTGTAGTGCGGGGTCTGTCGCTCTCTCCCTCATGTGTAGTGCGGGGTCTGTCGCTCTCTCCCTCATGTGTAGTGCGGGGTCTGTCGCTCTCTCCCTCATGTGTAGTGCGGGGTCTGTCGCTCTCTCCCTCATGTGTAGTGCGGGGTCTGTCGCTCTCCCCCATGTGTAGTGCGGGCTCTGTCGCTCTCTCCCCCCATGTGTGGTGCGGGGTCTGTCGCTCTCTCTCTCCCCCATGTGTAGTGCGGGGTCTGTCGCTCTCTCTCCCTCATGTGTAGTGTGGGGTCTGTCGCTCTCTCTCCCTCATGTGTAGTGCGGGGTCTGTCGCTCTCTCTCCCCCATGTGTAGTGCGGGGTCTGTCGCTCTCTCTCCCTCATGTGTAGTGCGGGGTCTGTCGCTCTCCCCCATGTATAGTGCGGGGTCTGTCGCGCTCTCTCCCTCATGTGTAGTGCGGGGTCTGTCGCTCTCTCTCTCCCTCATGTGTAGTGCGGGGTCTGTCGCTCTCTCCCCCATGTGTAGTGTGGGGTCTGTCGCTCTCCCCCCATGTATAGCGCGGGGTCTGTCGCTCTCTCTCCCCCATGTGTAGTGCGGGGTCTGTCGATCTCTCTCCCTCATGTGTAGTGCGGGGTCTGTCGCTCTCTCTCCCTCATGTGTAGTGCGGGGTCTGTCGCTCTCTCTCCCCCATGTGTAGTGCGGGGTCTGTCGCTCTCTCTCTCCTTAATGTGTAGTGCGGGGTCTGTCGCTCTCTCCCCCCCATGTGTAGTGCGGGGTCTGTCGCTCTCTCTCCCCCATGTGTAGTGCGGGGTCTGTCGCTCTCTCTCCCTTATGTGTAGTGCGGGGTCTGTCGCTCTCTCTCCCTCATGTGCAGTGCGGGGTCTGTCGCTCTCTCTCCCTCATGTGTAGTGCGGGGTCTGTCGCTCTCTCTCCCTCATGTGTAGTGCGGGGTCTGTCGCTCTCTCCCCCCCATGTGTAGTGCGGGGTCTGTCGCTCTCTTTCTCCCTCATGTGTAGTGCGGGGTCTGTCGCTCTCTCTCCCCCATGTGTAGTGCGGGGTCTGTCACTCTCTCTCCCTCATGTGTAGTGCGGGGTCTGTCGCTCTCTCTCCCTCATGTGTAGTGCGGGGTCTGTCGCTCTCTCTCCCCCATGTGTAGTGCGGGGTCTGTCGCTCTCTCCCTCATGTGTAGTGCGGGGTCTGTCGCTCTCTCTCTTCCCCATGTGTAGTGCGGGGTCTGTCGCTCTCTCTCTCCCTCATGTGTAGTGCGGGGTCTGTCGCTCTCTCTCCCTCATGTGTAGTGCGGGGTCTGTCGCTCTCTCCCTCAAGTGTAGTGCGGGGTCTGTCGCTCTCTCTCCCTCATGTGTAGTGCGGGGTCTGTCGCTCTCTCTCCCTCATGTGTAGTGCGGGGTCTGTCGCTCTCTCTCCCTCATGTGTAGTGCGGGGTCTGTCGCTCTCTCTCCCCCATGTGTAGTGCGGGGTCTGTCGCTCTCTCTCCCTCATGTGTAGTGCGGGGTCTGTCACTCTCCCCCATGTGTAGTGCGGGGTCTGTCGCTCTCTCTTCCTCATGTGTAGTGCGGGGGTCTGTCTCTCTCTCTCCCTCATGTGTAGTGCGGGGTCTGTCGCTCTCTCCCTCATGTGTAGTGCGGGGTCTGTCGCTCTCTCTCCCTCATGTGTAGTGCGGGGTCTGTCGCGCTCTCTCTCCCCTCATGTGTAGTGCGGGGTCTGTCTCTCTCTCTCCCTCATGTGTAGTGCGGGGGTCTGTCGCTCTCTCTCCCTCATGTGTAGTGCGGGGTCTGTCGCTCTCTCTCCCTCATGTGTAGTGCGGGGTCTGTCGCTCTCTCTCCCTCATGTGTAGTGCGGGGTCTGTCGCTCTCTCTCCCTCATGTGTAGTGCGGGGTCTGTCGCTCTCTCTCCCCCATGTGTAGTGCGGGGTCTGTCGCTCTCTCTCCCTCATGTGTAGTGCGGGGTCTGTCACTCTCCCCCATGTGTAGTGCGGGGTCTGTCGCTCTCTCTCCCTCATGTGTAGTGCGGGGTCTGTCGCTCTCTCTCCCTCATGTGTAGTGCGGGGTCTGTCGCTCTCTTTTCCCCCATGTGTAGTGCGGGGTCTGTCGCTCTCTCTCTCCCCCATGTTTAGTGCGGGGTCTGTCGCTCTCTCTCCCTCATGTGTAGTGCGGGGTCTGTCGCTCTCTCTCCCTCATGTGTAGTGCGGGGTCTGTCGCTCTCTCTCCCTCATGTGTAGTGCGGGGTCTGTCGCTCTCTCTCCCTCATGTGTAGTGCGGGGTCTGTCGCTCTCTCTCCCCCATGTGTAGTGCGGGGTCTGTCGCTCTCTCTCCCTCATGTGTAGTGCGGGGTCTGTCGCTCTCTCTCCCTCATGTGTAGTGCGGGGTCTGTCGCTCTCTCTCCCTCATGTGTAGTGCGGGGTCTGTCGCTCTCTCTCCCTCATGTGTAGTGCGGGGTCTGTCGCTCTCTCTCCCCCATGTGTAGTGCGGGGTCTGTCGCTCTCTCTCCCTCATGTGTAGTGCGGGGGTCTGTCGCTCTCTCTCCCTCATGTGTAGTGCGGGGTCTGTCGCTCTCTCTCCCTCATGTGTAGTGCGGGGTCTGTCGCTCTCTCTCCCTCATGTGTAGTGCGGGGGTCTGTCGCTCTCTCTCCCTCATGTGTAGTGCGGGGTCTGTCGCTCTCTCTCCCCCATGTGTAGTGCGGGGTCTGTCGCTCTCTCTCCCTCATGTGTAGTGCGGGGTCTGTCACTCTCCCCCATGTTTAGTGCGGGGTCTGTCGCTCTCTCTCCCTCATGTGTAGTGCGGGGTCTGTCGCTCTCTCCCTCATGTGTAGTGCGGGGTCTGTCGCTCTCTCTCCCTCATGTGTAGTGCGGGGTCTGTCGCTCTTTCTCCCTCATGTGTAGTGCGGGGGCTGTCGCTCTCTCTCCCTCATGTGTAGTGCGGGGTCTGTCGCTCTCTCTCCCCCATGTGTAGTGCGGGGTCTGTCGCTCTCTCTCCCCCATGTGTAGTGCGGGGTCTGTCGCTCTCTCCCTCATGTGTAGTGCGGGGTCTGTCTCGCTCTCTCCTCCATGTGTAGTGCGGGGTCTGTCGCTCTCTCTCTCCCCCATGTGTAGTGCGGGGTCTGTCTCTCTCTCCCCCATGTGTAGTGCGGGGTCTGTCGCTCTCTCTCCCTCATGTGTAGTGCGGGGTCTGTCGCTCTCTTTTCCCCCATGTGTAGTGCGGGGTCTGTCGCTCTCTCTCTCCCCCATGTTTAGTGCGGGGTCTGTCGCTCTCTCTCCCTCATGTGTAGTGCGGGGTCTGTCGCTCTCTCTCCCTCATGTGTAGTGCGGGGTCTGTCGCTCTCTCTCCCTCATGTGTAGTGCGGGGTCTGTCGCTCTCTCTCCCTCATGTGTAGTGCGGGGTCTGTCGCTCTCTCTCCCCCATGTGTAGTGCGGGGTCTGTCGCTCTCTCTCCCTCATGTGTAGTGCGGGGTCTGTCGCTCTCTCTCCCTCATGTGTAGTGCGGGGTCTGTCGCTCTCTCTCCCTCATGTGTAGTGCGGGGTCTGTCGCTCTCTCTCCCTCATGTGTAGTGCGGGGTCTGTCGCTCTCTCTCCCTCATGTGTAGTGTGGGGTCTGTCGCTCTCTCTCCCTCATGTGTAGTGCGGGGTCTGTCGCTCTCTCTCCCCCATGTGTAGTGCGGGGTCTGTCGCTCTCTCCCTCATGTGTAGTGCGGGGTCTGTCGCTCTCTCTCCCCCATGTGTAGTGCGGGGTCTGTCGCTCTCTCTCCCCCATGTGTAGTGCGGGGTCTGTCTCTCTCTCCCTCATGTGTAGTGCGGGGTCTGTCGCTCTCTCTCCCTCATGTGTAGTGCGGGGGCTGTCGCTCTCTCTCCCTCATGTGTAGTGCGGGGTCTGTCGCTCTCTCTCCCCCATGTGTAGTGCGGGGTCTGTCGCTCTCTCTCCCTCATGTGTAGTGCGGGGTCTGTCGCTCTCTCTCCCCCATGTGTAGTGCGGGGTCTGTCGCTCTCTCTCCCTCATGTGTAGTGCGGGGTCTGTCGCTCTCTCTCACTCATGTGTAGTGCGGGGTCTGTCGCTCTCTCTCCCTCATGTGTAGTGCGGGGTCTGTCGCTCTCTCCCTCATGTGTACTGCGGGGTCTGTCGCTCTCTCTCCCTCATGTGTAGTGCGGGGTCTGTCGCTCTCTCCCTCATGTGTAGTGCAGGGTCTGTCGCTCTCTCTCCCTCATGTGTAGTGCGGGGTCTGTCGCTCTCTCTCCCTCATGTGTAGTGCGGGGTCTGTCGCTCTCTCTCCCTCATGTGTAGTGCGCGGTCTGTCGCTCTCTCTCCCTCATGTGTAGTGCGCGGTCTGTCGCTCTCTCTCTCCCTCCCATGTCTAGTGCGGGGTCTGTCGCTCTCTCCCTCATGAGTAGTGCGGGGTCTGTCGCTCTCTCTCCCCCATGTGTAGTGCGGGGTCTGTCGCTCTCTCTCCCTCATGTGTAGTGCGGGGTCTGTCGCTCTCTCTCCCTCATGTGTAGTGCGGGGTCTGTCGCTCTCTCTCCCTCATGTGTAGTGCGGGGTCTGTCGCTCTCTCTCTCCCTCATGTGTAG
Organism: Anomaloglossus baeobatrachus; assembly: GCF_048569485.1. NCBI lineage: Eukaryota > Metazoa > Chordata > Amphibia > Anura > Aromobatidae > Anomaloglossus > Anomaloglossus baeobatrachus. The sequence goes on from NC_134353.1 coordinate 960,357,110, forward strand.
TGCGGGGTCTGTCACTCTCTCCCTCATGTGTAGTGCGGGGTCTGTCGCTCTCTCTCCCTCATGTGTAGTGCGGGGTCTGTCGCTCTCTCTCCCTCATGTGTAGTGCGGGGTCTGTCGCTCTCTCTCCCTCATGTGTAGTGCGGGGTCTGTCGCTCTCTCTCCCTCATGTGTAGTGCGGGGTCTGTCGCTCTCTCTCCCCCATGTGTAGTGCGGGGTCTGTCGCTCTCTCTCCCCCATGCGTAGTGCGGGGTCTGTCACTCTCTCCCTCATGTGTAGTGCGGGGTCTGTCGCTCTCTCTCCCTCATGTGTAGTGCGGGGTCTGTCGCTCTCTCTCCCCCATGTGTAGTGCGGGGTCTGTCGCTCTCTCTCCCTCATGTGTAGTGCGGGGTCTGTCGCTCTCTCTCCCTCATGTGTAGTGCGGGGTCTGTCGCTCTCTCTCCCTCATGTGTAGTGCGGGGTCTGTCGCTCTCTCTCCCTCATGTGTAGTGCGGGGTCTGTCGCTCTCTCTCCCCCATGTGTAGTGCGGGGTCTGTCGCTCTCTCTCTCCCTCATGTGTAGTGCGGGGTCTGTCGCTCTCTCTCCCTCATGTGTAGTGCGGGGTCTGTCGCTCTCTCTCCCTCATGTGTAGTGCGGGGTCTGTCGCTCTCTCTCCCCCATGTGTAGTGCGGGGTCTGTCGCTCTCTCTCTCCCTCATGTGTAGTGCGGGGTCTGTCGCTCTCTCTCTCCCTCATGTGTAGTGCGGGGTCTGTCGCTCTCTCTCCCCCATGTGTAGTGCGGGGTCTTTCGCTCTCTCCCCCATGTGTAGTGCGGGGTCTGTCGCTCTCTCTCCTCCATGTGTAGTGCGGGGTCTGTCGCTCTCTCTCCCCCATGTGTAGTGCGGGGTCTGTCGCTCTCTCTCCCTCATGTGTAGTGCAGGGGTTTGTCGCTCTCTCTCTCCTCCATGTGTAGTGCGGGGTCTGTCGCTCTCTCTCCCTCATGTGTAGTGCGGGGTCTGTCACTCTCTCTCCCCCATGTGTAGTGCGGGGTCTGTCGCTCTCTCTCCCTCATGTGTAGTGCGGGGTCTGTCGCTCTCTCTCCCTCATGTGTAGTGCGGGGTCTGTCGCTCTCTCTCCCTCATGTGTAGTGCGGGGTCTGTCGCTCTCTCTCACCCATGTGTAGTGCGGGGTCTGTCGCTCTCTCTCCCTCATGTGTAGTGCGGGGTCTGTCGCTCTCTCTCCCCCATGTGTAGTGCGGGGTCTGTCGCTCTCTCTCCCTCATGTGTAGTGCGGGGTCTGTCGCTCTCTCTCCCCCATGTGTAGTGCGGGGTCTGTCGCTCTCTCTCCCCCATGTGTAGTGCGGGGTCTGTCGCTCTCTCTCCCCCATGTGTAGTGCGGGGTCTGTCGCTCTCTCTCCCTCATGTGTAGTGCGGGGTCTGTCGCTCTCTCTCCCCCATGTGTAGTGCGGGGTCTGTCGCTCTCTCCCTCATGTGTAGTGCGGGGTCTGTCGCTCTCTCTCCCTCATGTGTAGTGCGGGGTCTGTCGCTCTCTCTCCCTCATGTGTAGTGCGGGGTCTGTCGCTCTCTCTCCCCCATGTGTAGTGCGGGGTCTGTCGCTCTCTCTCCCCCATGTGTAGTGCGGGGTCTGTCACTCTCTCCCTCATGTGTAGTGCGGGGTCTGTCGCTCTCTCTCCCTCATGTGTAGTGCGGGGTCTGTCGCTCTCTCTCCCCCATGTGTAGTGCGGGGTCTGTCACTCTCTCCCTCATGTGTAGTGCGGGGTCTGTCGCTCTCTCTCCCTCATGTGTAGTGCGGGGTCTGTCGCTCTCTCTCCCCCATGTGTAGTGCGGGGTCTGTCGCTCTCTCTCCCTCATGTGTGGTGCGGGGTCTGTCGCTCTCTCTCCCTCATGTGTAGTGCGGGGTCTGTCGCTCTCTCTCCCCCATGTGTAGTGCGGGGTCTGTCGCTCTCTCTCTCCCTCATGTGTAGTGCGGGGTCTGTCGCTCTCTCTCCCTCATGTGTAGTGCGGGGTCTGTCGCTCTCTCTCCCTCATGTGTAGTGCGGGGTCTGTCGCTCTCTCTCCCCCATGTGAGTGCGGGGTCTGTCGCTCTCTCTCTCCCTCATGTGTAGTGCGGGGTCTGTCGCTCTCTCTCCCCCATGTGTAGTGCGGGGTCTGTCGCTCTCTCCCCCATGTGTAGTGCGGGGTCTGTCGCTCTCTCTCCTCCATGTGTAGTGCGGGGTCTGTCGCTCTCTCTCCCCCATGTGTAGTGCGGGGTCTGTCGCTCTCTCTCCCTCATGTGTAGTGCAGAGTTTGTCGCTCTCTCTCTCCTCCATGTGTAGTGCGGGGTCTGTCGCTCTCTCTCCCTCATGTGTAGTGCGGGGTCTGTCACTCTCTCTCCCCCATGTGTAGTGCGGGGTCTGTCGCTCTCTCTCCCTCATGTGTAGTGCGGGGTCTGTCGCTCTCTCTCCCTCATGTGTAGTGCGGGGTCTGTCGCTCTCTCTCCCTCATGTGTAGTGCGGGGTCTGTCGCTCTCTCTCCCTCATGTGTAGTGCGGGGTCTGTCGCTCTCTCTCCCTCATGTGTAGTGCGGGGTCTGTCGCTCTCTCTCCCTCATGTGTAGTGCGGGGTCTGTCGCTCTCTCTCCCCCATGTGTAGTGCGGTGTCTGTCGCTCTCTCTCCCCATGTGTAGTGCGGGGTCTGTCACTCTCTCCCTCATGTGTAGTGCGGGGTCTGTCGCTCTCTCTCCCTCATGTGTAGTGCGGGGTCTGTCGCTCTCTCTTCCCCATGTGTAGTGCGGGGTCTGTCACTCTCTCCCTCATGTGTAGTGTGGGGTCTGTCGCTCTCTCTCCCCCATGTGTAGTGCGGGGTCTGTCGCTCTCTCTCCCTCATGTGTAGTGCGGGGTCTGTCACTCTCTCTCCCTCATGTGTAGTGCGGGGTCTGTCACTCTCTCTCCCCCATGTGTAGTGCGGGGTCTGTCGCTCTCTCTCCCTCATGTGTAGTGCGGGGTCTGTCGCTCTCTCTCCCTCATGTGTAGTGTGGGGTCTGTCGCTCTCTCTCCCCCATGTGTAGTGCGGGGTCTGTCGCTCTCTCTCCCTCATGTGTAGTGCGGGGTCTGTCGCTCTCTCTCCCTCATGTGTAGTGCGGGGTCTGTCGCTCTCTCTCCCTCATGTGTAGTGCGGGGTCTGTCGCTCTCTCTCCCTCATGTGTAGTGCGGGGTCTGTCCCTCTCTCCCTCATGTGTAGTGCGGGGTCTGTCGCTCTCTCTCCCTCATGTGTAGTGCGGGGTCTGTCGCTCTCTCTCCCTCATGTGTAGTGCGGGGTCTGTCGCTCTCTCTCCCTCATGTGTAGTGCGGGGTCTGTCTCTCTCTCCCTCATGTGTAGTGCGGGGTCTGTCGCTCTCTCTCTCCCCCATGTGTAGTGCGGGGTCTGTCGCTCTCTCTCCCTCATGTGTAGTGCGGGGTCTGTCGCTCTCTCTCCCTCATGTGTAGTGCGGGGTCTGTCGCTCTCTCTCCCCCATGTGTAGTGCGGGGTCTGTCGCTCTCTCCCTCATGTGTAGTGCGGGGTCTGTCGCTCTCTCCCCCATGTGTAGTGCGGGGTCTGTCGCTCTCTCCCTCATGTGTAGTGTGGGGTCTGTCGCTCTCTCCCTCATGTGTAGTGCGGGGTCTGTCGCTCTCTCCCTCATGTGTAGTGCGGGGGTCTGTCGCTCTCTCCCTCATGTGTAGTGCGGGGTCTGTCGCTCTCTCTCCCTCATGTGTAGTGCGGGGTCTGTCGCTCTCTCTCCCTCATGTGTAGTGTGGGGTCTGTCGCTCTCTCTCCCCCATGTGTAGTGCGGGGTCTGTCGCTCTCTCTCCCTCATGTGTAGTGCGGGGTCTGTCGCTCTCTCTCCCTCATGTGTAGTGCGGGGTCTGTCGCTCTCTCTCCCTCATGTGTAGTGCGGGGTCTGTCGCTCTCTCTCCCTCATGTGTAGTGCGGGGTCTGTCGCTCTCTCTCCCTCATGTGTAGTGCGGGGTCTGTCGCTCTCTCTCCCTCATGTGTAGTGCGGGGTCTGTCGCTCTCTCTCCCTCATGTGTAGTGCGGGGTCTGTCGCTCTCTCTCCCTCATGTGTAGTGCGGGGTCTGTCGCTCTCTCTCCCTCATGTGTAGTGCGGGGTCTGTCGCTCTCTCTCCCTCATGTGTAGTGTGGGGTCTGTCTCTCTCTCCCTCATGTGTAGTGCGGGGTCTGTCGCTCTCTCCCTCATGTGTAGTGCGGGGTCTGTCGCTCTCTCTCCCTCATGTGTAGTGCGGGGTCTGTCGCTCTCTCTCCCTCATGTGTAGTGCGGGGTCTGTCCTCTCTCTCCCTCATGTGTAGTGCGGGGTCTGTCGCTCTCGCTCCCTCATGTGTAGTGCGGGGTCTGTCGCTCTCGCTCCCTCATGTGTAGTGCGGGGTCTGTCGCTCTCTCTCCCTCATGTGTAGTGCGGGGTCTGTCGCTCTCGCTCCCTCATGTGTAGTGCGGGGTCTGTCGCTCTCTCCCTCATGTGTAGTGTGGGGTCTGTCTCTCTCTCCCTCATGTGTAGTGCGGGGTCTGTCGCTCTCTCCCTCATGTGTAGTGCGGGGTCTGTCGCTCTCTCTCCCTCATGTGTAGTGCGGGGTCTGTCGCTCTCTCTCCCTCATGTGTAGTGCGGGGTCTGTCTCTCTCTCCCTCATGTGTAGTGCGGGGTCTGTCGCTCTCGCTCCCTCATGTGTAGTGCGGGGTCTGTCGCTCTCGCTCCCTCATGTGTAGTGCGGGGGTCTGTCGCTCTCTCTCCCTCATGTGTAGTGCGGGGTCTGTCGCTCTCGCTCCCTCATGTGTAGTGCGGGGTCTGTCGCTCTCTCCCCTCATGTGTAGTGCGGGGTCTGTCGCTCTCTCTCCCTCATGTGTAGTGCGGGGTCTGTCGCTCTCTCTCCCTCATGTGTAGTGCGGGGTCTGTCGCTCTCTCTCCCTCATGTGTAGTGCGGGGTCTGTCGCTCTCTCTCCCTCATGTGTAGTGCGGGGTCTGTCGCTCTCTCTCCCTCATGTGTAGTGCGGGGTCTGTCGCTCTCTCTCCCTCATGTGTAGTGCGGGGTCTGTCGCTCTCTCTCCCTCATGTGTAGTGCGGGGTCTGTCGCTCTCTCTCCCTCATGTGTAGTGCGGGGTCTGTCGCTCTCTCTCCCTCATGTGTAGTGCGGGGTCTGTCGCTCTCTCTCCCTCATGTGTAGTGCGGGGTCTGTCGCTCTCTCTCCCTCATGTGTAGTGCGGGGTCTGTCTCTCTCTCCCTCATGTGTAGTGCGGGGTCTGTCGCTCTCGCTCCCTCATGTGTAGTGCGGGGTCTGTCGCTCTCGCTCCCTCATGTGTAGTGCGGGGGTCTGTCGCTCTCTCTCCCTCATGTGTAGTGCGGGGTCTGTCTCTCTCTCTCCCTCATGTGTAGTGCGGGGTCTGTCGCTCTCTCTCCCTCATGTGTAGTGCGGGGTCTGTCGCTCTCTCTCCCCCATGTGTAGTGCGGGGTCTGTCGCTCTCTCCCCCATGTGTAGTGCGGGGTCTGTCGCTCTCTCTCCCTCATGTGTAGTGCGGGGTCTGTCGCTCTCTCTCTCTCATGTGTAGTGCGGGGTCTGTCGCTCTCTCTCCCTCATGTGTAGTGCGGGGTCTGTCGCTCTCTCTCCCTCATGTGTAGTGCGGGGTCTGTCGCTCTCTCTCCCTCATGTGTAGTGCGGGGTCTGTCGCTCTCTCTCCCTCATGTGTAGTGCGGGGTCTGTCGCTCTCTCTCCCTCATGTGTAGTGCGGGGTCTGTCGCTCTCTCTCCCTCATGTGTAGTGTGGGGTCTGTCTCTCTCTCCCTCATGTGTAGTGCGGGGTCTGTCGCTCTCTCCCTCATGTGTAGTGCGGGGTCTGTCGCTCTCTCTCCCTCATGTGTAGTGCGGGGTCTGTCGCTCTCTCTCCCTCATGTGTAGTGCGGGGTCTGTCTCTCTCTCCCTCATGTGTAGTGCGGGGTCTGTCGCTCTCGCTCCCTCATGTGTAGTGCGGGGTCTGTCGCTCTCGCTCCCTCATGTGTAGTGCGGGGTCTGTCGCTCTCTCTCCCTCATGTGTAGTGCGGGGTCTGTCGCTCTCGCTCCCTCATGTGTAGTGTGGGGTCTGTCGCTCTCGCTCCCTCATGTGTAGTGCGGGGTCTGTCGCTCTCTCCCTCATGTGTAGTGCGGGGTCTGTCGCTCTCTCTCCCTCATGTGTAGTGCGGGGTCTGTCGCTCTCTCTCCCTCATGTGTAGTGCGGGGTCTGTCGCTCTCTCTCCCTCATGTGTAGTGCGGGGTCTGTCGCTCTCTCTCCCTCATGTGTAGTGCGGGGTCTGTCGCTCTCTCTCCCTCATGTGTAGTGCGGGGTCTGTCGCTCTCTCTCCCTCATGTGTAGTGCGGGGTCTGTCGCTCTCTCTCCCTCATGTGTAGTGCGGGGTCTGTCGCTCTCTCTCCCTCATGTGTAGTGCGGGGTCTGTCGCTCTCTCTCCCTCATGTGTAGTGCGGGGTCTGTCGCTCTCTCTCCCTCATGTGTAGTGCGGGGTCTGTCGCTCTCTCTCCCTCATGTGTAGTGCGGGGTCTGTCTCTCTCTCCCTCATGTGTAGTGCGGGGTCTGTCGCTCTCGCTCCCTCATGTGTAGTGCGGGGTCTGTCGCTCTCGCTCCCTCATGTGTAGTGCGGGGTCTGTCGCTCTCCTCTCCCTCATGTGTAGTGCGGGGTCTGTCTCTCTCTCTCCCTCATGTGTAGTGCGGGGTCTGTCGCTCTCTCTCCCTCATGTGTAGTGCGGGGTCTGTCGCTCTCTCTCCCCCATGTGTAGTGCGGGGTCTGTCGCTCTCTCCCCCATGTGTAGTGCGGGGTCTGTCGCTCTCTCTCCCTCATGTGTAGTGCGGGGTCTGTCGCTCTCTCTCTCTCATGTGTAGTGTGGGGTCTGTCGCTCTCTCTCCCTCATGTGTAGTGCGGGGTCTGTCGCTCTCTCTCTCTCATGTGTAGTGCGGGGTCTGTCGCTCTCTCTCCCTCATGTGTAGTGCGGGGTCTGTCGCTCTCTCCTGTAGTTCGGGGTGAGGAGAACTCGCACTGACCTCCACCTCAGAGCCAGCACCGCCTGTGCTCACAGGACCTGTGTGATGTCATCGTCATGTGATCAGTCACATGGCCAGGGGCTGTGCTGTGTGGGAGGATGGGGTGGAGCCGCGTGTGTAATGTGGATGTTCTCTATAGTAGGGTATGTGCCCATGTTCAGAAGGCAGCGAGTCCTGACTGTTGGGGTCGCATGTCTTCTCCGCAGGAGACCGCAGTTCCTTGTGCCCACGATCAGGGTTCGGTGCGGTCTCCTCTCTGTATTCTCCGTAGGGAGGACACATGTGATTCCGCAGCAAATAATTGACATGCTGCAGTCTGGAGAGCCACACTGTATGTCAGTGTTTGCTGCGGAAAAAAGAAGCACAGTGGGCACTGGATTTCTAGAAATCCATCCACTGTGCTTGTGTGCCGCCCCCGCGACAGCCGACGGGCTGCTCGGATCCGGATCCACAGTGGCTCGAGGGGTCCCGAGGCGGGGTCGCTTGGCTGCTGGAAATGAAAAAGGGGGTTAATATTTACAAGGAGTGTAGAAAATAAAGTTTGTGACGCCACCCACAGGTCGTGGTAATGTGGGATACCACCGCTGCTGCGTTTGGGGGAGCGCCCGGGAGCGATGGGACGGCAGCTTGTGATGTTAACCCCTCCTTGGGCAGGGGGAAGGTATCCCGGGGCTCGGTGATGGAAGGTTGGGGACCCGTCGGGAGGAGAGGGGTACCACGTACTCACACAGTCCAGAGATTCTGACTCAGACAATGGGTAAACCAAAGTCCTGAATGCCCTGTAGCCGTTGTTGGAGCACACTGGGTCCGTGCCCTTTTGGCGTTGCTGGTTAGTCTAAATCCTTCTCCCTTGGCACTGTGTTTACTCTTTGTGGATCTGTGGCGCCCCTGACCTGGTCAGGCACCACTGAGTACTGCACCCATGCTGGGGGCAGTACAACACAGGTAATCCAGAAGGCTGACACAGGTGTGATTACACAGGCGCATAGTAATCAGGTCTCCCACATCTACCTTTGATAGGGACCCCTAGGGAATCCAGGAGGGGGCGTAGCCTCCATGTCCACTTAAGGGGTGTGGTAGAGAGCCTGGTTGCTAGGTAGCGTAGGCAGGCACAGAGGGGAGGAGGTAGTGAGCCAGTTAGTGAGTGCAGCTCAGGGAGAGCAGACGCAGGAATCAGACCCTGGCACAAGCTGACAGCGTATGTGCAGTGGCTACCGACAGGGGAGATCGGTCACCTGGTAGTGCCGCCCGAAATCCACCCAAGGCTAGAAAGAGCAGAGGGGTGGCTGAGTACGGGGACTGTCAGGGAGGTACCAGGCCCGCACAGGTTGCAGGTTCCCAGAGCAGGGGCCCATTCAGTTGGCCTGCTCAATCTGCAGGTGGGGGTACTTCACACTCTCACCATCACACCACAGAGTCCGGAGCCACGTAGCAAAGAGAGGGCCCATAGCTCACAGGAGGCAAGCAGCCGGAGTGACCTGGTCCAGGCTACAGGCAAACGGGCCGAAACGAGGGGAGAACAGGCAGCAGCAACTTCCCTGGGTTTCCCCAGCAGGACTACAAGTCGGGGTCACTCCAAAAACACAAGGGCTAGGAAGGCGAGTCGGTAGTCACCCTCAAAAGTCAGCCTGACCGAGTGCCTGGTTTCTCCTGGTTCATCACAGCTACGCCCGGGTACTCACCCTGCCATCAATTGTGAGTAAAAACCCTGAAAGACTGTCTGGACTGTGCCTGAGTCATTCTGCTACTTGTGGTTCCACACACATTCCAACTGGACCCTGGGGCCTGCCTCACTCTCGGGAGGCCATGACACCCAGCTGCACACAACACTAGCCCCAGGCGTCCCCTAACCTGCAGCGGCGGTCCCCTGACCGCAATAATAATAATAAAAATAATAATCTTTATTTCTATAGCGCCAACATATTCCGCAGCGCTTTACAATTCAGGAGGATCATATACAAACAAGTAACAGTTATAGAAATACAATATTTAGAGGGAAAAAAAAGAAAAAACACAACCCTGCTCGTGAGAGCTTACAATCTACAATGAGATGGGGGGAGAGGCAAGGTTCAAGTGTTTATTTACAATGACAATCCAGCCATCTCATGGAAATGGGGGATAGATAATGGTTTCCTGGACCAGTGGGCCAGAGCCTTGAGATGCCTTTGGGTGCCATGGAGTTTGATGTTGAGTTATGTTGTGAGAAGTTGTAAAGGGACTATGTGAATCGAATCTGATTAGGGAGTGTGATAGGCCGCCCTAAAAAGATGCGTCTTTAGGGTGCGTCTGAAGCTGAGTAAGTTGGGATTTGTCCTAACTTCTTGGGGTAGAGCATTCCAGAGGGTTGGTGCAGCTCGGAAGAAGTCTTGGATCCGGGAGTGGGAGGTTCGAATTAGTGTGGATGTTAGTCGAAAGTCGCTTGCAGAGCGTAGAGAACGGGTGGGGTGATAGACAGAGAGGAGGGTGGAGATGTAGGGGGTGCCGCACTGTGGAGAGCTTTGTGGGTGAGAACAATCAGTTTGAATTGGATCCTGTGATATATGGGCAGCCAGTGCAATGACTGGCACAGAGCGCAATACCGAGAGTGGCGTCACGAAAATTCAAAGAAGATAACTTACTTGTGACCAGACCATCCCACGTGGAGTCCCTGAAGGTAATGCTGCACAACACCTGTGGGGCTTCACATCTGGCGTCACGAACAGGATAAGGACTAGACCTGTTAAGACAGGTGACCATGTGCCTGGGCGGTCCGCTTAAAAAGTTTGAAGTGCTGCCATATTGCCACCATGAATAGCGCGCCAAAGAACAACAACAGCCCGCGCTGAAAGAAGTAGCCACCCACAAAGGGGTGTGGCTACCCAGAGAACCCCTGCAGCATACTGACCTCGGGTGTGATGGAAGGAGCTCTGACCTTACCCGGAGGAGAAGTACAAGGCTGGTGGAAAAAGAAGGAAAAAGCAAAAGTCTGCTATTAAAGGAAAAACTGCAAGAGGTGAAAGGCTGTACAGAGGCGACACTGAGAGCAGAGAGAATGGCGTATGAAGACAGAGACCCAGAGCCAGGCTGCCTGGTGGGACTGGGAGCTTCCCAGTTCTGTAAACGGCTGGAGGCCAGGATCTTACAGCAGCTCAGGGAAGGACGCACGGAGCTCCGGGAGATGGCTACAGCGGTGTGGGCTTATGAGAAGCGGACCGCACTATGAACGCCACACCGGACGGTGACGACTCAGACCCCAATGATGCTGCCGATGGGTGAGTCCTGTGTTGCCCCTGCCCGCTCGAGTGCACCGACCCTACCAGCACTGCCATATCTAGAGCCCGCTGCGATGCCCGTGGCACGCCACCCTGTCATGCCTGCTGAGATCCCTACTGCGACCCCGGAGGCGACGCCCGTGCGGATCTGTGGCGCCCCAGCACCTGGTTGCCACAACAGTGTTGCCCCCTCAAAAGGGTTAATGCTGAGCCTGGAGGTAATTGGGGAAATCATTGGCCAGTAAGTACCAACATCCAACGCAGTTTCTCCCTCAGGCCAGCAGAGGGAGCTCTGAACCTGGAGTTCCAGGGAGCATTCCTCAAGCCTGACCTGAGGGAGGAGTTAGTGTTCAGTCTGTGAGGAGAGTCCAGAGAGTGAAGATGCAGAGTAGTGCAGTCTGGTGAGCTGGGGCTGGAGCTGGTTAGCTCAGTCCAGTGAAGCAAGAGCTGCAGAGACGCAAAGAAACAGAAGTGGACATTGGAGTCTGTGGCCACCAGGGCCTAAAATCCTCCCTGGTAGCCGAATCCGAAGGGCAGGAGGACTGCAGGCCTCCTGGCCCCCAAAATAACCCGAGGTTCCAGCTGCATCACCAAAGCCCGGTGTGGACTCCAGCAGAGAAGCACCAGAGAGGGCTTGCGCAGCCTACCACGTGGGAACGGGACGCACCACAAGTCCCAGCAGCGAAAGGGCCACTGCTAAACCTCGGACGCAGGGTCCTGTAGAAGCAGAGAAAGAGCAGGGAAGTAGGCCTCATACTCGACTGGCCAAAGAGATGACCCCAGCTACTTCCAGGCCGGCCGGAGCCCTCTACCACCTGTAACGGTCTCCCAGGACTAACCGTTTACCCAGTAAAAGAGGAGAAGGTAAAGAGACTGTTGTTTGTGTCCGGTCCTTTCACCGCCCCGTCGGCCCTGCACTACACCACAACTACACCGACACAAGCAGCAACCGATGCCCAGGGGTCCAGCTCCACCTGTGGGGAGCAATACCACCATTGCTGCCGTTCCATCACCCCCGGAGGCCCCATACAGCAGCGGCAGCTTAATAGCCGCAAACCACAGGTGGTGTCACGAATATAAACTTTAAGCACCCCCACTGAAGCCATATTAGTTGACCCCGCCAGGGTCACGGAGTCGGGCCCCGCCACCTCTGACAACCCCCGGACTAGTCCAGCCTGGCACCGGGTGTCCCATAGCCCTGGGGTGGGTGAGTCAGATCCCTGCTGAGAGGCCCGCGGTTCCCGCAGAGATGCCCAGCCCAGCTCACCAAGACAAGGCCGCAGTAGCGACGCCCCCACCCCGGCCCGCCAAGTCCAGGCCGCAGCCACGATAGGCTCGGCCTGCCAAGACAAGGCTGCAGCAGCGACGCCCAGCCCGGCCCGCCAAGACAAGGCCACCGCAGCGATGCCCGGCCCGCCAAGACAAGGCCGCAGCCACGCCAGGCTCGGCCCGCCAAGACCAGGCCGCAAGGCCATCTACACCGACCTGCAAGGCCAGAGCAGACACCGCTCCCCAGCCCAAGGAACCGGGTCCCCTGTCCTTGCTGGAGGGAGAAGACCCTGAATACTTAAAGTTTAAGGCGGATCTGGAGGCACAGTTCCCAAAAGTAATGGTGGACCGCTATCTACTCCCAGGCGCTTATTCAGAGCGACCCCAGTAATATCCGCGGCAAAGAGCCCACCACCCTGGCCTGCCGATGAAAGCCCGTCCCCAGCGCTGCTGTCCGAGGAGTGTTCAGAAGAACTAAGGGGGAGGGGAGGCCTGAAGGCTGAAGCAGCAATCCCAGAACAGCCGGAGGAGGACGCAGCACCCTGTGAAGCTGAAGGGGGCCTGGAGCCGGAAATATTGCCATACTCCCGCTGGGATGAGGAGAGCCCGATACCCTCTGAAGATGAACCTCTGGCCATCACCATATCGCGTGTGTACGTAACCTGGGAGCCTGCAGTCACCAAGAGCCCCACAACCAGAGCACAGCGCAGCGCCCGCGCGAAACAAGCCGCCACACAGCAATTCACAGATAGGTATAGAGATACAGAACAAGAGAAAGAAACAGACAACACAGACGACAACAGAGATGTGGAAAATGTCAGTTGCCGTAGCCCTACAGGCAAAAGCCCTGTTAGGAAGGAGGAGTAAAGAAAAGTAAAGTACAGCAAGTTACAAGTTCCAGTTTGCAACGTTCAAGTTCAAGTAATGTGCCCACATGAACTTATGTGAGAACCCTTTTTAAGCACACTTAGCACCAGTTTTGTGCACTTTTTCAAGGACCATTAGGCTATGAACTGGCTATAGCCACAAACTCTCGCAGTGTATGATAGTTACCTTGAATGGTACCACCACCAGAGCACGCCCGTTTATGGGGCCTGGCTCGTCTGTGACCAGAGAGCACGCCTGTTTATGGGGCTTGGCTCTCCACCACAAAGAGGGTACCCTGTCTGTATCGACTGTGGGAACCGCCTCTACATCCTGCCAGAAGAGGCCGAAGGCGCGGCTCCACAAGACACGGTATAACCTGTAAACCACCAGACCACAAAAGCCGCCTCTACATCCGGCCAGAAGTGGCTGAAGGCGGGGCTCGACGGGAGAGGAAGATTGGCAAAAAGGTCTGGGGAAATGGATGGCCCAGACCTGGTTACGAAAAGGACCGGTGACCTGCCTCCTGAGAGGGTTTTGGGTGGGTAACGGACTTGTGGGTGGAGGCTGGTGATGTATGGTACCGGGTATGTTTTATAATGTTTTAAATGCTTTTACCGTTTTATGCATTTTAAAATGTTGTCTTGCAGCCTGAGGACGTGCTGGTGATAACTAAGGGGGAATGTGGCGCCCCTGACCTGGTCAGGCACCACTGAGTACTGCACCCATGCTGGGGGCAGTACAATACAGGTAATCCAGAAGGCTGACAGAGGTGTGATTACACAGGCGCATAGTAATCAGGTCTCCCATATCTACCTTTGATAGGGACCCGTAGGGAATCCAGGAGGGGGCGTGGCCTCCATGTTCACTCAAGGGGTCTGGTAGAGAGCCTGGTTGCTAAGTTGCGTAAGCAGGCACAGTGAGGAGGAAGTAGTGAGCCAGTTAGTGAGTGCAGCTCAGGGAGAGCAGACGCAGAAAGCAGACCCTGGAGCCTGGCACAATCTGACAGCGTATGTGCAGTGGCTACCGACGAGGGAGATCGGTCACCTGGTAGTGCCGCCCGAAATCCACCCAAGGCTAGAAAGAGCAGAGGGGTGGCTGAGTACGGGGACTGTCAGGGAGGTACCAGGCCCGCACGGGTTGCAGGTTCCCAGAGTAGGGGCACATTCAGTTGGCCTGCTCAATCTGCAGGTGGGGGTACTTCACACTCTCACCATTACACCACAGAGTCCGGAGCAACGTAGCAAAGAGAGGGCCCATAGCTCACAGGAGGCAAGCAGCCGGAGTGACCTGGTCCAGGCTACAAGCAAACAGGCCGAAACGAGGGGAGAACAGGCAGCAGCAACTTCCCTGGGTGACCCCAGCAGGACTACAAGTCGGGGTCACTCCAAAAACACAAGGGCTAGGAAGGCGAGTCGGTAGTCACCCTCAAAAGTCAGCCTGACGGAGTGCCTGGTTTCTCCTGGTTCTTCCCAGCTACGCCCGGGTACTCACCCTGCCATCAATTGTGAGTAAAAACCCTGAAAGACTGTCTGGACTGTGCCTGAGTCATTCTGCTACTTGTGGTTCCACACACATATTCCAAACGGACCCTGGGGCCTGCCTCACTCTCGGGAGGCCACGACACCCAGCTGCACACAACACCAGCCCCAGGCGTCCCCTAACCTACAGCGGCGGTCCCCTGACTGCAATACCGAGAGTGGCGTCATGAAAATTCAAAGAAGATAACTTACCTGTGACCAGACCATCGCACATGGAGTCCTTGAAGGTAATGCTGAACAACACCTGTGGGGCTTCACAGATCCCTTTTGCCTGAAACTACTCGGGTCCCGCTCACCCGTGTGGCTAGTGGAGTGAGCTTGCTCTCAGGGTTCACGCTTAGGATTTTCTGGACAGATTTGGCAAGTCCTATCCCTTCGTTGTGCTAGTACCTCGATTTTGGAGCGGGTGGAGAACGGCTCATGAAGACTCCGTCCTCGTCAGGTGAATTACTGGGCTGTGTAAAGCTAATTTCCAGCCTAGGGTCCGCGTACCCCATCGTGCCCTGGCCCCTGCCCAGTTGTAGCACAAGGCCGCCGAACTGCCCTCCAAGGCAGTACTGTGCCCCCTGTCACTACCCCCTAGGACCGGGATTCCAGCTCCTTCCAGGCCAGGCCAATGTCTGGCACCTGGGACGGGTACAGAAGCCCAGCTCCACAGCGTGACCTTTCACTGTCGCTGCTGCACTCAAGCTGACTACTGACTGACACTTCTGGCCTTCTACCATCCCTCCATCTGCACGGCCCTATTCCCCTCAGGCTGCCCAATGGGTGTCTGGTGGGTGTGGTGCAGAGTGTTCCTATACCTGTTCTTAGCAACACCAAAGGGACAGGACCCGTAACCAAGGAGGAGCGGGTACCATGCAGAAGGGCAGATTGCATGGCACCCTTGTGACTACCTGATAGGCCAGGGCGTCACACTTGTACTGTACACCACAGCGGTTTGGATGCAGCTGAGGTAAGCTGCGTCCAAACCGCTGCAAATACTGATCGTGGGCACACAGCTTTAGGCTGGACTCAGACGAGCGTATGGCACCTGATGCGACGTGCTAATGACTCTGCTGCGAGCGTGAGCCGAGTGTCATGCGACTGTGACCTGATCCTGCAATCAGGTCACAGTTAAGGATGGGCGCTGCGGAGGAGAGGGATGGATTAATCCCCCCACCTCCTCCATTGTCAGCCTGTGCGTATATCGCACTGCACTGGGATAACATCTGAGTGTAGTCCGATGTATCTCTCGCATCCATTCACTTGAATGGGTGCGAGGAACTTGGCTCTAGCAGAAAATCGCAGCATAATGCCGCTTTTCTCGCATCTAGAATCTGGATGCGAGAAAAGCTGACTAACTGCTCGCCCTCCTTGACTAACATAGGTCCGAGTGAAATGCCAGATTTTCTCGCATTACACTCGTCCGATTTTCCCGCTGGTGTGAGCGTGCCCTTAGACTGATTTTCTGCCTCAGTGATAACTTCTGATGTACACTGTACATTACACACGGCTTCGCTTCTCCACATGACAACACAAGGCCTATCTATTAAATAAAGAAACATGGCACCTAAATAATTAAAATGGCCATGACCTTTATTAAGGATTACAGAAATAATTAATATATCTCAATAATATAATCCATAAATAAACCAATTCTTTATTAAATCGTTCATAAAACCAGTCTGCTAGCAAAGCTGGGGACTTTCCCCTCCAATAATCGTTTCTATGCGTGCAGTCTTCAGGGCGGCAGCTGCAGTTCTTCTTCTTCTTCTTAAACTTCAACGATTGTGACAGTCATCTGATGGAAAGTGCTACTTTTTTACTTGAATATTCCGCCCTTTTTTAATAGATAAGCTAATAAAAAACGGTGCTCCTGTGGCGCCCCAGCGGTCTGGTTGCCACAGTAGTGTTGTCCCACAAAGGTCAATACAAAGCCTGGAAGCAAGAGGGGGAGTCCCTTGGCCAGTAAGTACCTACAAACAATGCAGTTCCTACTCAGGGCAGCAGGGGGAGCTCTGACCTGGGGGAGGAGTTAGTGAGGTAGTGAGGAGAACCAGTTAGAACCAGTAAGTTCTAGTCAGAGAAAGTTTTCAGTCAGAAAGAAAAGTGACAGTTGAAAGCAGACGGCTGAGGAGAGAGGAGCTGGAGTGAGGAGCTGGAGTAGTGCGGACATGCGAGCTGGGGTCTGGGGCTAAGATAGCTCAGCCCAGAAAAGCGAGGTCTGCAGAGAGGCAAAGGAGGAAGATTCTGGGCAGAGTGAAGCTGAACCGGCTCGCCTCAGAAGAAAACTCCAAAAACCGGACATCGGAGTCCCTGGTTGCCAGGGTGTTTGAGGCCTGTTAACCGAATCCGAAGGGCAGGAGGACTGCAGTACTCCTGGCCCCAAAACAACCCAAATATACAGCCGCACATCAGGGTCCTGGAGTCGTTGTCAGCAGAGCGGCACCAGTGAAGCCCCGCGCGGCCTACCATACAGGTAACGGGTAGTATCACAAGTCTCAGCAGAGAGCGCCTCTGTTGGACTAATGCAGCAGGGTCCTGTAGAAGAGAAGAAGGGCGTAGGGAGAAGGCCTCAACACTCACCTGGCCAGGGAGATACCCCCCAACTCCTTCCAGGCCAACCGGATCTCTACCACCATCTGTACCGGTCTCCCAGGACTTCACCGGTTGTTGCAGAGTAGAAGGAAGGAGGTAAAGAAACTGCTGTGTTGGTCCGTTATTATCCGTATCCCGACCCTGCACCCTGAAGTTCACCGGGTTCCCAAAATAGACTTTGCAACTGTGCCCCGGGGTCTCGCTCCACCTGTGGGGAGCAAGATCACCTCAGCTGCGCCATCACCAACTGCCCCGGGGAACCCGCTGCGCAGCGGCGGCCCACATAGCTGTGAAAACCATAGGTGGCGTCACGAATTTTACCTAATATTAATTATAACTCTCATCATCATCATCTTCCCTTATTATTAAAAGACACCGCCACGGTCACGGAGCCGGACCCCCACCACCGCTGACATCCCCGGACTAGTCCGGCCCGATTCCGAGTGCCCCCGGTTCTGGGGCGGGTGTGTCACTCCAAACTGGGAAAAAAAAAGTCCGGACCAGAACTCCACATATCCACCAACTCATTTACTAAAGGCGGCTTTACACAGCAATGTCGTTGGGGGTCACAGAATTTGTGACGCACATCCGGCCGCATTAGCGATGTCGTTGCGTGTGACACCTATGAGCGATTTTGAATCGTCGCAAAAAACGTGCAAAATCGCTAATCGGTGACATGCCCCCCTATTCCCAATTATCGTTGCTGCTGCAGGTACGATGTTGTTCGTCGTTCCTGCGGCAGCACACATCGCTATGTGTGACACCGCAGGAACAAGGAACTTCACCTTACCTGCGGCCGCCCGCAATGAGGAAGGAAGGAGGTGGGCGGAATGTTACGTCCCGCTCATCTCCGCCCCTCCGCTTTGATTGGGTGGCCGCTTAGTGACGTTGCTGCGACGCCGAACGAACCACCCCCTTAGAAAGGAGGCGGTTCGCCGGTCACAGCGACGTCGCTATGCAGGTAAGTAGTGTGACAGGTCCGCGTGATTTTGTGCGCCACGGGCAGCGATTTGCCCGTGACGCACAAACGATCGGGGCGGGTACACACGCTAGTGATCTTGCTAGCGAGATCGCAGCGTGTAAAGCAGCCTTTACCCTTAGAATAACTTAATACTGAAAAACAACCACCATTTTAAAACCACCAAATTGAGGCCTGAGCCTTTAATGTGTATCTAGTATACCATGTACACTGTGTGCAGAATTATTATGCAAGTTGTATTTTAGAGGAATTTTTTTATTATTGATCAACAACTATGTTCTCAATCAACCCAAAAGACTCATAAATATCAAAGCTTAATATTTTTGGCAGATGGAGTGAGGTTTTTTACATTTGGCTATCTTAGGAGGATATCTGTTTGTGCAGGTTATTACTGTGCAGAATTATTAGGCAACGTAATGAAAAACCAAATCTATTCCCATCTCTCTTGTTTATTTTCACCAGGTAAACCAATATAACTGCACAAAATTTAGAAATAAGCATTTCTGATATGCAAATACAAAACCCCAAAAAATTAGTGACCAATATGGCCCCTTCTTTCTGATGACACTCAGCAGCCAACCATCCATAGAATCTGTCATTGCTTGATCTGTTTACAATCAACATTGCATGCAGCAGCCACCACAGCCTCCAGACACTGTTCCCAGAGGTTCACTGTTTTCCCTCCCTGTAGATCTTACATTTTATGAGGGACCACAGGTTTTCTATGGGGTTCAGATCAGGTGAACAAGGGGCCATGTCCTTATTTTTTCATTTTTTAGACCTTTACTGGCCAGCCTCGCTGTGGAGTAGTTGGATGCATGTGATGGAGCATTGTCCTGCATGAAAATCATGTTTTTCTTGAACGATACCGACTTCTTCCTGTACCACTGCTTGAAGAAGTTGTCTTCCAGAAACTGGCAGTAGGTCGGGAAGTTGAGCTTCACTCCATCCTCAACCCGAAAAGGTCCCACAAGTTCATCTTTGATGACACCAGCCAATTCCAGTACCCCACCTCCACCTTGCTGGCGTCTGAGTCGGAGTGGAGCTCTCTGCCCTTTACTGATCCAGCCTCTGGCCCATCCATCTGGCCCATCAAGAATCACTCTCATTTCATCAGTCCAGAAAACCTTTGAAAAATCAGTCTTAAGATATTGTTTGGCCCAGTCTTGACGTTTGATCTTATGTTTCTTGTTCAGAGGTGGTGGTTTTTCAGCCTTCCTTACCTTGGCCATGTCCCTGAGTATGGCACACCTTGTGCTTTTTGATACACCAGTAACGCTGCAGCTCTGGAATATGGCCAAACTGGTGGCAAATGGCATCTTGGCAGCTTCACGCTTGATTTTCCTCAATTCATGGGCAGTTATTTTTCGCCTTTTTTGCCCAACACGCTTCTTGCGACCCTGTTGGCTATTTGTCATAAAAACGCTTGATTGTTCGGTGATCACGCTTCAAAAGTTTGTCAATTTCAAGACTGCTGCATCCCTCTGCAAGACATCTCACAATTTTGGACTTTTCAGAGTCCGTCAAATCTCTCTTCTGACCCATTTTGCCAAAGGAAAGGAAGTTGCCTAATAATTAAGCACACCTTATATAGGGTGTTGATGTCATTACACCGCACCCCTCATCATTACAGAGGGGCACATCACCGGATTTACTTCATTGGTAATTGGCTCTCAAGAATATACAGCTTGGAGTAGGACGACATGTATAACAAGTATCATGGGATAAAAATACTCATTTGCCTAAAAATTCTGCACACAGTGTATTCACTATAGGTAGGGTAGAAATCCAGCAATCAGGTCCAAAATAGGTTAAAAATTCATTCTTTCTTTATTTCATGTTCAAGTTAAAAAAATTTCCATCATGAATTCATAGGGAATACAGGTGACAGGACGCGTTTCGAACAGAGTAGTTCTTAGACAGACTAAGAAGTACTCTGTTCGAAACGCGTCCTCTCACCTGTATTCCCTATGAATTCATGATGGAAATTTTTTTATCTTGAACATGAAATAAAGAAAGAATGAATTGGACCTGATTGCTGGATTTCTACCCTACCTATGCTGCTGCTGAGGTCTGCCTACCTCTTTTTCTGTGCACGGTCCGGAATTGATCTCGGGTACAGGTGAGCGGGGTCACCCCCCTTTTGTCTTAGTGTATTCACTATGGTATACTAGATACACATGACACATGTGTCTCCACCCCCACACATTACACATGCGGCTCCGCCCCCCACACATTACACACGGCACCGCCCCTTGCACATTATACATGCGGCTCCGCCCCCGCACATTACACACTCGGCTCCGTCTCCGCACATTACTCATGCGGTTCCGCTCTGTGCTACACAGCGAGACTGTTGCTGTGACAATTGGCCCCATGGGTAAAGACACAAACAGTCTGTGATGAGGCAGGGTTGGTCGATAGGATACGATGCAGCAGCCAGTATAGCAGACTTGACTGAAGGGGTACGTGTTGACAGATAACCCTGTGGTGTCCGGCTGCAGAATATCGCTGCGTTTGGCTGCACAATTTGCTCCTTGATGTTTCATTCTTTCTTCTCTGGTGTGAATTGAGTTCCATGTATCTTCTCTGTCAGGGTTAAATCTTTCCCCTTTAGGACCCTGCGGATAATTTGGCAATTCAGTTGCCAATTCTTATCCCCACTCCCTGTGTCCATATAAACCTGCATTACCCCTCAGTTTGTCGCTTGTGGTATTCCTATACTGTCCAGATTTCAGGCAGTTGGCTTGGAATCCTGTGTGGAGACACGATGTTGCATGTTGCTGTACTTCTCCCAAGGTCCTCCTGGAGATAAGTTGTCCATTTGTCACGTGTTTGTTTTCCCTGTTTGTTCTTTAGCAATTAGTGCTCATCCCATCCGGTCACTTCCTAAGGTCCATTTCAGGGTCAGCCAGGGTCTAGGTATCCTACTTGGCGCATAGGTGCAGAACCTATCTAGGACATCAGGGAAGCCAGGGGCCAGCAGGTTTTATCAGGGGTTACCATCTTCCCTAGATTCAGGGTTTCCCTCTTTCCTTCCCTCACTTTTCGTTGTTTGCTCAGTATTCCCCCATACCTAGCGTGACTTCACCAGCCGCACCTAAAAAAACCCACATGGTTCAGCGGCTTCAGGGTCTGTCCCTGGAGGTTGCAGACCTTCGGTCAGTTGTCCAGTAGTAGCAGCAGTCGGAAACTCCTGGTTTTGGAGATCCTGTGGGTAAGCAGGTCCAGCCTGAGTCCAAGATTGCTGTCCCAGACACGTTTTCTGGAGGCAGAGACACATTTTTGGCATACAGGGAGGTTTGTAAATTGTACTTCAGGCTTTGATCTTACTCTTTGGGCGATGAGGAGCAGTGAGTGGGATCCCCAATCATGGGCTTTTTCTCTGCCACCCTGTTCTGGTTGCCTCCAGTCGGTAGATGGATTTTTTGAGGCTTTAGGTTTCATCTATGATGATCCTGACCGAGACTCCTTGGCTGAGTCCAGGCTATGTTGCCTCAAGTAGGGAGATCAATCAGCAGATACTTATTGTTCAGAGTTTCTTAGATGGGCAACCAACACCAAATGGAATGACCCGGCTCTTAGAACCCAATTTTGTCAGGGCCTGTAAGTAAGGTTGAAAGATGCTTTGGTTATTTATGAGACCCTGTTCTAGGCTATATGTGTGGATAGACACGTCCGAGATTGATGAGATCACCTTGGGGGTCTTACTCCATTGCTGGGGAGAAGGGCAATCTAAGGGTTAACCTTCACTCATGGATTTGTAGGAGCCATGCAGTTTGGCAGGAGCTAATCCTTTGTATGATTCCACTGATTCACCATAAAAAAGGGTCAGATTTCTCTAAACAGTCGGACTCTGCCCAGCAGGGTTTTTCTTCTTTACAGAGATGTTATCCCACAGCACCTACACTCAAGGTACTGTCACACATAATGAGATCACTAGCGAGATCACAGCTGAGTCACCGTTTTGGTGACGCAGTAGCGATCCCGTTAGCGATCTCGTTATGTGTGACACTTACCAGCGATCAAGCCCCTGCTGTGAGGTCGCTGGTCGTTGCTGAATGGGCCAGGTCATTTTCTTCAAAGGCGACGTCCTGCTGGGCAGGACACATCGCTGTGTTTGACACTGTGTGACAGGGTCACAGTGACTGCTGAGATCGTTATACAGGTCGCTACTGCGACCTGTATTGTTCCTGCATCGCTGGTAAGATCTGACTGTGTGACATCTCACCTGTGACCTCCCAGCGACTTACCTGCGATCCCTATCAGGTCGCCTCGTTTTCGGGATCGCTGGTAAGTCGTTGTGTGTGACTGGGTCTTCGGTCAG
This sequence comes from Anomaloglossus baeobatrachus, assembly GCF_048569485.1. Lineage (NCBI taxonomy): Eukaryota > Metazoa > Chordata > Amphibia > Anura > Aromobatidae > Anomaloglossus > Anomaloglossus baeobatrachus. Next base: position 960,378,965 of record NC_134353.1, read on the forward strand.
CCTCAAGTTTCACAGCCATTTATTGTAGCGGTTGATGCATCAGAGGTGGGGGTTGGGGTTGTGTTGTCACAGGGTCCGTCACCTGGTAAATGGCATCTGTGTGGGGGTTTTTTCCCAAAAAATTGACTTAGGCCTTGAGAAACAATGATGTTGATGATAGAGACCTGTTGGCGATAAAGTTAGCTTTCAAGGAATGGCGTCATTGGCTAGAGGGGGCAGTTGATCCCATTACTGTAATCACAGTGTCACGGCCATCTTCCTACTATTCAGAGACTAGTGACAGGTTTTGGACTGGAGCCTCTCTTTTCTATCTTGACTCCTTAAGGCTATGTGTGCATATTGCATTCTATTCGGCAGCAGTAAGTCACTGCCTGTGCGTCTCAGAACGGAGCCGAAAAAGCTGCATTCTGAGATGCATTCGACAGAACGCAACGTGCACACATTCCTGTAGAATTCATGCATTCTGGATGCTTGCTCTGCCATAGACAGAGTGGGAAAAGCATCCAGAACGCACATTTTTGACAGTGCGGTCCCACTTGGCTCTGCAGCATCCCCATAGACTTGCAGCAGAGCCGAGTGGGACCGCACTGTCAAAATGAGCATGGCTGGCTGCAAGACAGAGCCGCGCAATCAGAATAAACTCTGATGAACTTCACCCGACTTCATTGTGATCGCGCGGCTCTGTGCGTGTGCCGCAGCTTGATTTGCGGTCACACGTGAAGGACTCACCTGTGATCGCAAATCCCGAGTGACTGCAGTGAGCCGCGCGATCAGCTGTGCTTTCACTCAGGTTACTCGCGGCCACAGCTGCAGTCCTCCACCTGAGAGCGGTGGCCGCGAGTAACCTCAGTGACAGCACAGCTGATTGCACGACTCACTTCAGTTGCTGCATGGAGCTGACAGGAGCGGAGGTGTTCTACTGCTGCTCCTGTCAGCTTCCGATGTAGCAGAGCTGGAAGCATCGTAGGACCTTGCGTGGATTACGTCGGACCTGGAGGTGTTTTTGAGGGGTTAATAAAGTGGTGAAAGAGGGTGTTTTTTTGGATTTCATTACAAATAAAGGATTTTTTGGATGTTTGTGTTTATTTTCTTTAACTTACAGGTTAATCATATAAGGTATCTCAGGGAGACGCCTGCCATGATTAACCTAGGACTTAGTGGCAGCTATGGGCTGCCATTAACTCCTTATTACCACGTTTGCCACCGCACTAGGGCAATTCGGGATGAGCCAGGTAGAGTCCCGGGACTGTCACATCTAATGGATGCGGCAATTCCGGGCGGCTGTTGGATGATATTGTTAGGCTGGGGGGCTCCCCATAACGTGGAGCTCCCCATCCTGAGAATACCAGCCTTTAGCTTTAGTGTGGTTTAGTGTGGCTGGTATCCACATTGGGGGGGGACTCTACTTTGTTTTTTTAAAAAGTATTTACTTTTTTTACTGCTCGATATAGACACGCCCACCGGCAGCTGTGATTGGTTGCAGTGAGACAGCTGTCACTCAGCGTGGGGGCGTGTCTGACTGCAACCAATCATAGGCGCCGGTGGGCGGGGGAAGCAGGGAGAGACCGACATCGACAGAGAGATAGAGACATAGAGAAAGACCGACCGACAGAGAGAGAATGACCGAAAGACCTCCCTTTGTAATGTCAAAAAAACATGCGGATTGCAACAAAAATGTAGTGCAAACGCACTGCATAACATTTTGGTAGTGTTTTTCTACAACTCATTGATTTCAATGGGTGTAGAACGCTGCCAAAACGGAAAAAAGAAGTGACATGCTGCTTTTCTAAACGCAGAGATTTTGTCAAACTTTTGGCAAGCAAAACGCTGCGTTTCAAAAAGCATTGTGCGCACAGATTTTGCATAATTCTCATAGACTTTGCTGGGGAAGCAGAACGCATGCATTTTGTCAATGACACAGTGCAGTTGTAAACGCAGCCAAAACGCAGAAAAAAACACAAGGTGCGCACATAGCCTAACAGGAGTTTCCTTTTGTTTGGTGTCTCATGAGTTAAATGTCATTTTTTTGCCAGCAGCTAATAGCAGTGCAGGTCAGCTGTAGCTGCTTTGAGCCCACACCCTTTAGGTTTAAACCCTTCACCCCGGGCAATTTTTCGTTTTTCCAAGGTTTTATCTACTCTTTGTCTTCCGAGAGCCATAACTGTTTTAGTTTTCCATCATCTTGCCATATAAGGCCTAATTTTTTGTGGGATGAGTTATACTTTTAAATGAAACCATAAGTTTTACCATAAACTGGAAAACAGCAAAACAAAATTCAAATTGCAAAAAAAGTGCAATTGCACAATTATTTTTTGGGATATTTTATTCACTGTGTTCACTATATGGGAAAACTGATGTATGGGTGTGATGCCTCATGTCGGTACAAGTTCGTAGACACCAAACATGTATAGGTTTACTTTTATCTAAGGGATGGAAAAAAATTCAGAAGTTTGTCCAAAAAAAGTGGCGCACTTTCTGCATGCTTTTCCGTGATCGGTAACGTTCTAATTTTTCGTGATATGGGGCTCAATAATGGCTTAGTTTATGTGTCTCGAGCTGGTGTTTTTGTTGGTACCATTTTTGCACAGATGCTCTGTTTTGATCGCCTGGTATTGCATTTTGCGCAAAATTTGCCACAAAAAAAAAAAATATCATGGTGTTTGGAATTTTGTCGCTATGCCGTTTACCGATCAGGTTAATTGATTTTATATTTTCAGAGATTGGGCTTTCTGAACTCAGCAATACCAATTATATGTATTTTTTTATTGTTTAATTTTCATTGCTGCAAATAGGGGGTGAATTGACCTTTTAGTTTTATTTTTTTCATTCTTTAAAACTTTTCTTTTTCCTTTTTTTTTTAAATTTTACTAATCCCTCTAGGGGACTATAAGGATCAGCAGTCTGATCGCTGGTTCATTTCTGCTAATCAGAGCTGCAACAGCTCTGCTCAGCAGAAATGCTGCGTTGCTGTTATATTTGGCGTTCTGTTGGCTCTAATAGGAAATACGTCATGATAGCGACCGGGGTCATCACATGACCTGTCGCTATCATGGCAACCATCAGCTCCCCGTGGTCACGTCACGGGGCCTTTGATGGCAGCGGGGAACAGCGGGTTCACCTCCGCAGCCATTTAAATCTAAGGGATTAACGGGCGCGGGTAGTTCAAATGAGAAGATATGTGCATGAATCACAAAAAAACTGGGGTCCTTATACTCCAGTGGTGTCTTACTGAAGGGGGGCAGCAGCGGTCGTGGAGCAGAGTCACACCAGGCAGGGGGGGGTGATGCTGGCTGTTGTGCTGGCTGAGGTTGGGGCGGTTTTGCTGGCTGAGGTGGGGGCGGCTGTGATGACTGCGATGGACATGGCTGTTATGGCTGCAATGTGGCTGGCTGTGTGCAGTAGGGTGGCAGGTGTCCCAGGTGCTCTATCGGCGGTGTGGGCTTCAAAGAAATGGTGCCCAGAATTGGCGCTTGTGTAGATTAGATCTTGAGCCGAGAGCTCCATCTGCGCATGCGCCGACTCCGGGCGGCATTATTTGAAGTTCTGCACCACCGTTAGTGCATCTCACCTGCCACACCACCCTGCTCCACATAACCCCACCGCACCGCTGACAGAGCATTTCACCCACCACACCGCCAACAGAGCATCTCACCCACTGCACCACCCTGCTCCACCCAGCCCCACCACATCAATGACAGAGCATCTCACCCGCCACACTACCCTGCTCAACACAAGCCCCACCCCAGTCACCACACCACTAACAGAGTGCATCTTATAATCCAAAAAATACAGTAATTGTTTATTGTGCCTATGAAACCTTTTTTTCATTGTTAAAACGTAATAAAAAAATTACTTATTTACAAAAAAAAACAAAAAAAAAAAAACAGCTTGCGGACACCAAGCCCCCTTAATAGTAATGCAGACTCATAACCCAGGAATAAAAAGGAAAAAAAAATACTTTACTGAAATAAATTCTTCTCCACACCTTCTATAGTTCACCATTTTATTAAAAATATTGATAGCATGCCATCTGATGTAGTTCACCAAATCCAACGTAGTGCACATACAAAAACCTGAAATAGTATACACAAAAAACTCCTTTATTATTAAAAAAAGGGGTATTGATATATTTAGCAGGCATAGTATAGTCATTGTATACAAGGGGCCAGAATATAGTAATTATATATTCAGGGGGGAGGGGCAGTGTGTGCGTGAGATATATATATATATGTATACACACACACACACACACAAAACTCAGTGACACACAGTACAGGGATTATATAATACTTTGGAAAAGTATTTATACCATGTGAACTTTTCCACTTTTTTTTTCCCGTTGCACCCACATTAATTGTGTTTTACTGAGATTTTCTGTGATATAAACACTACGTAGCAAGTATTTGTGAAGTGTAAAGGGAATGATACCTAATTTTCTAAATAATTTCAAAATATAAATCTGAAAATTCTGACGTGCATTTGTTTTCAGTCCCCTGTATTCTGATACATCTAAATAAAATCCTGCACAATCCTCATAATTAGTACATTGCGTCGACCTGGGTGTAATTTCTTCTCAGTATAACGACAGCTGTGCTGTGAAGGCCTCAGAGGTTTGTATGAGAACATCAGGGATCAAACAGCATCATGAAAACCAAGGAACACACCGGACAGGTCATGGATAAAGAGGTGAAGAGTAAAGCAGCGTTAGGTTATAAAAAATAGCCCAAGCTCTTAACACCTCAGAGAGCACTGTTCAATCCATCATCCAAAAAAGGAAGGAGTACAGCACAACTGCAAACTTACAAGACATGGCCATCTACCTAAATGGACATCCCAAGGAGGTCATTAGAGAAGCAGCCAAGAAGTCCATGGTCACTGGAGGAGTCACAGAGGCCACAGCTCAGGGGGAGAATCTGAGCACAGGACGACTATTAGGCCTTGTACGCACACTACGTTTTTTACCGCAGATTTGCAGTGGTTTTTGCTGCAGAAAAGATGCGTTCATAACATTTCTGCAGTCCTTCCCCAGCAAAATCTATGGGAAAACCAAAATGCTGTGCACACACTGCATTTTTTTTCCGATAGGTTTTGTGCAGAAATTCTTCAGCAAAAAAGTAGCATGTCACTTCTTTTCCGCAGGTACCTGCGTTTAAGCCATAGATAATGGTAACAAACCGCAGGGACCGACCCGCTGAAAAACCGCAGTAAAACTGCATGCAGATTCCCTGTGCGTTTTTACCATGGTTTTTGCTGTGGGTGCGGAATTCTGCCAGAGGGTGCGTATTTTTCTTAAGAAAAGCAAATTTCTCAGTGCGCACAGACCCTTAAGCGGGCTTTACACGCTACGATATTGTTAGCAATATTGTACGCAAAAGCACCCGCCCCCGTCGTGCATGCGATTTCGTGTGATCGCTGCCGCAGCGAACATTATCGCTACGGCAGCGTCACACGCAGTTACCTGGTCGGCGGCGGCAATGTGACTGCCGAACAATCCCTCCTTCAAGGGGGACAGACGTTCGGCATCACAGCGACGTCACCGCGATGTCACTAAGCGACCGGCCAATCAAAGCGGAGGGGCGGAGATGAGTGGGACGTAACATCCCGCCCACCTCCTTCCTTCCGCATTGCGGCCGGTGGCAGGTAAGGGGACGTTCCTCGCTCCTGCGGTGTCACACACAGTGATGTGTGTTGCCGCAGGAGCGACGAACAACATCGATAATCAACCATTACCGATTTTTGGTTTTGGGACGACCTCTCCATGGTGAGCGCTTTTCACCATTTTTGAGGTCGCTGGTCAGTATTACACGCTGCGATATCGTTAATGACGCCGGATGTGCGTCACTAACAACGTGACCCCGACTATAAAACATTAATGATATCGTAGCGTGTAAAGCAGCCTTTAGTCGTAAACTTCACAATTCTGGCCGTTATTGAAGAGTGGCAAGGAGAAAGCCATTTTTGAAAGCAAGAATCTGTTTGCAGTTTGCAAAAAGCCATGTAGGGGATGCAACAAGAGTGTAAAACAAGGGGCTTTGGGCAGATGAGACCAAACTAGAACTTTTTGGGTTAAAGTGCTATCTGTGGTGGAAAACTAACACTGCACATCACCCTGAAAACACCATCCCATCACACATAGTGGTGGCCGCATCCTGCTGTGGGGAGGCTTTTCCTCAGCAGGGGCAGGGAAGCTGTTTAGAGGCGATCGGATAATGGATGGAGCTAAATACAGGGCAATAATGGAGGAAAACTTGTTAGAGACTGAAGAAGACTTGAGATTGGGGCATAGGTTCACCTTACAGTGGGACAACGGCCCTAACCATCCTGCAGAGCCACAATGGAGGGTTTAGATCAGCGTATATTCATGCATGTGAGCGGCCGAGTCACAGTCCAGACAGAAATCCCACGGAGAATCTGTAAAAAGCCTTGAAAATTGCTTCTCAAAGACAAATCCATCCAATATCACTGAGCAATAGCGAGTGTGCAAAGAAGGTCAAATTAATAGTATGGTTTGATATTGCTATACAATGATTCAACATCAATACTAGCCAGTTAGGTGTCAGAGCTAACAATAAGTTAATTTATCCTGATGCCGTGTCCTTTGTATCCAGAAGATAGGATGGCAAACTCGTACCAAAAGCAGCAAGTATTTGGTCTACATATTCGCTGATTCCGTTGGTGAGGTTATCATTACCAGGATAACGGGGCGGCCAGGGATAGGGCGAGATCACTTATGCACTTTAGGAAGTCCATAGAATTAATCAATCGTGGGACTGGGACTTACTCAGACCTAAATCTAAAACACCTCCAGCATTCTCTCAGTATAAACTTTTGTCGATCTTGTTATTCAAGATCTCAAATATGGAGAACCTACTAAAAGTAGAATTTCCGCTAATCTCTCAGGCCTCGAATGTCAGGTAATGACATGACTTGCAATCGAATGAAAATGACCCTATTGAGAAATTGTGGCCCATTCTTAAATGGGAGACTTACGATGAAGAATAGTCACCTCTCTCTAGGGGCCGGTGGTCGGTGTTGCGCAAAAAGTTGATTGTCAACATATTCAGAAACATTCGGAAGAGAAGGACGGCCATAAAGTTACATAATTACATAGGATGAATAAAGACTTATGTCCATCAAGTTCAAACTTTCTCCACCAATTATACATTCTTTGTCACATTACTACATCGGCACTGAGATTTTTTTTAAGACATATCAGAAAAGAAACAATTGAGATACAAAATTTACGTTTTTCATTTAGTTGCCCAATAATTCTACACAAATTGATATTCTCCTAAGAGACAAAACCACACTTTTACTTTCTTAAACATAGAGGTTACAGGTTTATTATTAGCCACACATCGAAGCCCTCTTCACCTCCTGCCGACTACACGTCAAAAATATCTCCCGGATTCGTACATTCCTTAACCAAGAATCAGCAAAAACATTAGTGCATGTCTTCATCATCTCCCACCTAGACTACTGCAACCTCTTGCTCTCTGGCCTCCCTTCCATCACTGTTGCACCTCTCCAATCTATCATAAAATCTGCAGCCCGATTAATCCACCTCTCCCCTCGCTATTCCCCGACCTCTCCTCTCTGTCAAACCCTTCACTGGCTTCTCATTGACCAAAGACTCCATTTCAAAACACTAACCATGACCTACAAAGCCATCCACAACCTGTCTCCTCCCTACATCTGTGACCTAGTCTCCCAGTACTTACCTGCACGCAACCTCAGATCCTCACAAGATCTCATTCGCTTCTTCCATCTTATCTCCTCTTCCCATAATCGCATACACGATTTCTCCCGTGCCTCCCCCATACTCTGGAACACTCTACCCCAATATATCAGACTCTCACCTACTGTGGAAACCTTCAAAAGGAACCTGAAGACCCACCTCTTCCGAAAAGCCTACAACCTGCAGAAACTCTCTGACCAGTACATCCAGCTGTGTCCTCACCTACTTTACCCTCACCCAACCCCTGTAGACTGTGAGTCCTCGTAGGCAGGGTCCTCTCTCTCCTCCTGTACTAGTCTGTTTGTGTAATGTTCATGATTGTTGCACTTATTTTTATGCATACCTTTTTCACTTGTAAAGCGCCATGGAATAAATGGTGCTATAATAAATAATAATAAATAACCTTTTGGACTGACCAACATCACTGGAGTTATTCAATAATAAGAATTGTCGTCAGAAATACAAATTGCCTAATAATGGGGCAAACAGTGTATAGCTGTACACAATAGGCCACCCATCTCTCCCTCATCTCCTCAGGTTCTGAGGATATATCGTACCATCAAAGGACTACACAAGACAAGCCCATATAGAAGCATGGAAGCTTTTTCGCAAAGTATGTTATGGATTGGTAACAAGATTTAGGATAGCTATATAGTAATCAAAAATATTCAACACACAAGGTATATATATTATATATATATTTCTCAATCATCATTTCATCTTTACCTTGCAAGTAACAGTTATATTTCTTATACTATATCCCAATAAAAAAAAAATCACTACTTCCCTATGTGAATTCTTTGGTGTGCAATTAGAACAGACTTTTGATTAAAAGACTTTCCACATAAAGAACATGAATACGGCTTCTCCCCTGTGTGAATTCGTTGATGCCTTATAAGATCCGATTTCTGGCTAAACCATTTTCCACATACTGAACATGGAAATGCCTTCTCCTTTATGTGAGTTCTTTGATGCTGAATAAGATCTGATTTAGCATTATAATTTTTTCCACATTTTAAACATAAAAAGGGTTTTACTCCTTTGTGAGTTTTTTGATGGTTAAAAAGATTTATTTTTTGAATAAAACATTTTCCACATTCTGAGCAGGAATACGGCTTCTCTCCTTTGTGAATTTTTTGATGTGTAACCAGATTTGATTTACTACTATAATGTTTCCCACATTCAGAACATGAAAACGGCTTCTCCCCTGTGTGAGTTTTTTGATGATCAGCAAGATTTGATTGCCAAGTAAAACATTTCCCACAATCTGAGCATGAAAATGGCTTCTCCCCTGTGTGAATTCTCAGATGTGCTATAAGATTTGATTTAAACCTATAACGTTTTCCACATTCTGGACATACAAATGGCTTCTCCACTGTGTGAATTCTCTGAAGGTTAGAAAAATCTGACAGCTGAGCAAAACATTTCCCATCATCAGGACATGAAAATGGCTTCTCTTCTGAGTGAGTTTTTTGATGTTCAACAAGATGTGATTTCTGGATAAAAGATTTGCCACATTCCGGACATGAATGTGGCTTCTCACCTGAGTGAATTCTCTTATGTCTAAGAAGAACAGATTTCTGAGAAAAACATTTTCCGCATTCTAAACATGAAAATGGTTTCTCTCCTGTGTGAGTCTTCTGATGCTGCAGAAGACTTGATTTTCGAGTAAAACTATTGCCACATTGTGAGCATGAATATGACTTTTCCCCTGTGTGACTTTTCCTATGTTTATCAAGAATTGATTTCTGAGAAAAACATTTCCCACATTCTAAACATAAAAATGGTTTTTCTCCAGTGTGAGTTTTCTGATGTTCAACAAGACTTGATCTTCGGGTAAAACGATTCCCACATTCAGAGCATGAATACGGCTTCTCTCCTGTGTGAATTCTTTGATGTTTAACAAGAACTGATTTATGAGAATAAGATTTCCCACATTCTAAACATGAAAATGGTCTCTCCCCCGTGTGAACTTTCTGATGCTCAATAAGACTTGATTTTCGAGTAAAACTATTCCCACATTCCGAGCATGAATACGGTTTCTCTTCTGTGTGAGATTTAAGATGATTAACAAAACTTGAGTTCTGCGTAAAACATTTTCCACATTCTGGGCATGAAAAGGGCTTCTCTCCTGAATGAATTCTCTGATGTCTAACAAGATCCGATTTCTGCATAAAACATTTCCCGCATTCTGAACAAGAAAATGGCTTCTCCCCTGTGTGAGTTTTTTGATGGCCAATTAAAATTGATTGCCAAGCAAAACATTTTCCACATTCTGAACATGAAAATGGTTTCTCTCCTGTGTGGATTCTTTGATGTCTAACAAGATCAGATTTCTGGGAACAACATTTGCCACATTCTGAACATGAAAATGTCTTCAGCCCTGTGTGAGCTCTTTGATGCTGAAAACCTTTTATGTAACTTTTGTTTTTCTTTTGTGCAACAATCTTTATTGAACCAGGAGACAGGGCTTGTTTAAAAGCATCACATGACAGATCTTGGATATGACGGGCTGAGGGTATATCTGGGATATGCGCATGTTCTTTATATTTCTGATGTGTAATACCACAATCATCAGCTTTAAAATCTAAAGATAGTAGACGTCCCTCTGAGCTCCTAGTACAGTCATCTGCCAAAAATAAAACAGATTTTATTATTCTAAATTATTATATTAAGTTTACATTAAAACCTAGAGTTATATTTTATAGGCATTACCAAAGTTACCAAGGATATTATTATTGATGACTAGAGTTGAGTAAATCGATTTGCAGGACCATTAGTAATCTGTGGCTACTGCCTGGAAACTCTGTCAACCATCAACCTACCGGCATCCCCGGATCCTTTTTTCACTTAGCTGGTGTAATGCTCGTGGCCAGTGTAAAAGCAGCGAGCGGGATTGGTGAATCCACTGGACCACAAGGGGGACCCGGGCTTACCCTTTAGTGGGAGGGGCTTAACTAAGAGCTTATAGTGAGGCGGACGCCAGGTACCACTCCCAGGGCAGTGGCCAGGACTGTGGCAGCTGACCCCCAGGACAGGAGACGGACTCAGGTATAGACACAGGTGCAGGCAGGTACAGGCGGGATGGCTGGGGCAGACAGGCAGGCAGGTACGGTAAGATATGGAGGACACGTTAGTGATAGATAGGTATGGGAAGGCAGATACAGGGTGACGGAGACAGGGATAACGGCACAGGAACCTGACACTAGCTAGCAGAAGACTGGTATACGAACTAACTAAGGTTATTGTGCAGGCACCTCCCCTAATGGGAGGGTGTGTTAAATACATAGTGCCTCTCAGCAATAGGCTGAGAGGAATTTCCTAGAAATCGTGCAGTGGCACTTTAAGCATACTCCCAGGAGACCTGGGCTGCATGTACAGGCTCCAGCACACGTGGATGACCTGGGGGATACGGGGGGAGCACTCACTTGGCCGGCAAGGTAAGTCGGCATCCCTGCTGGTACGCCACCGCTACAGCTGGCTTTGTATGACATTGTGCACACATGATATCATGCTAGGCCGGCTAATCAACAGAGGAGCTGGGGATGTAAGATTTGTTTCCAACAGCCACAGAATACCAACTTGGCCAGTTGACCTGGTCGCTGCATATTTTTTTTTCACTCCTCTCTACTGATCCTTATTAGAAACAATACTCCATACACCAACACGTCGTACATTTAGTAGCGTTGGTGCTGAATATTGCAGCTTTGTTCCAATTTTAAAACCCTTTAAGTTCGATAACCACCTTAAAGCAAGATCAAGATGGCCACCAGGCCACCATCGTCATAGGACCATAGGTTGAAATCCAATATGCCTGATACTTTTTTCCTGAATATCTGCCATGAAGAGAGAATCAGGAAGCTCTAACAGACAGTTTATCTGCTGATCTGTGAAGATTGGCAGCTCCGGACGATTTGTGCCTAATGTATATCAGCATTCGGGCTCCGGACTCCAGTATCAGTCGTACTGCCTAGATGGAATGGTGTTCCCGAAACGACTCGACTATATCCACTGTCTCATATCGGGTACAACAAGAACAATGTGCGTGCCGGCCCTACATACAGCCACAGAGGAATGATACTTTAGCATCTAAAAACTTGATATGGAGGAGGAATCTGCAGCCCGAATGTGTAAACCTTTAGAAAACAGAATTTAACGGTATATGAAAAACTTAAGTGCATTTTTATTTTACATACATATATGTGTTTTTGATCTACAAATCATTTTTGCATTTGTGTCTCCATCAGGGTTTTGCAGTTTGTCTCTGTGTCGTGCTGTGTTGTTGGCTCCAGAATGATTTAACTGAGAATCCATCAGTGAGCGCATTCTGACTGGACGTTTGTAACAACCATTTAAAAACAAAAATCCTGATCTCCTTGCAGCGGATGAAGGACCACATCAAAGTGCAACTCTAAATTAATATAATCATAAATCAGGTGAGAAAAACAAAGAGAAAAGAGGTAGAAACTTCAAGTCAGAACGAGCTCAATAATGGATTCTCGGTGAAATCATTTTACACCAGCAAAAGAGAGTGAAAGCAAGTTTAATGAAACCAAATCCAATTGCAAAAATTAATTTTAACCCAAAATACATGCAATATAGTAAAAAAAAAAAAATTAAATAGTCTCACAGGTGTCCATATTCTTTAAAAATAGTTTAATTCTGTGACGGAGAGCAATGTGTGACTTGTGTGCGTTATTGGGTGGTCTGTACTCACCGGGGCGGTGATCTGTAGGAATCTCCTCGTTACTCCGCTGATCGCCCCTCACATTTCTCTCTGGAGAATTAATATTGCTCAGATCTTTATCCGGATCCAAAAGCTGCAAAACAAAATATTGTTAAAGTCCCCGGGAAAATTGGGTTAAGATCCGGACATGTGAGGTCTGTGGTCAGCTGTGATCCTGCCGTCTCCACCGCTCTCATTACACAAGTATAAACCATCTAATACTGGAGGAGAAAACAAGACTGAACACAAGGAGGTCACAGCCGTCTACACCTCATAGGGGAGATCTCCATCTACCTGAGGATCCTGTGGAGGAGGGGGAGGAGCGGGACATCTCTCTGGGGTCGTCCTCGCACTGGAGAGACCTGCAGGAGACACAGACAGGACGGACATCATTATTACATACAGATAATTATAGGCCGGGTGTATTCAGTCCTGTCTATTACCTGGTGATGTGCGGGGCTGGGGCTGCTCCATCATCACCTCCTTGTACCGCTCCTTGTGTCCTTCTAGATACTCCCACTCCTCCATGGAGAAATAGACGGTGATGTCCTGACACCTTATAGGAACCTGACAACACAATGATACCGTCATCACCCAGAATCCTCCAGTGCCGTCCTGTATAATGTCCCAGCATTCCCAGCAGCGTCACCTCTCCAGTCAGCAGCTCAAGCATCTTGTTGGTGAGTTCTAGGATCTTCTGGTCATTGATGTCCTCATGTATCCGGGGGTGGGGTGGAGGCCCCGGGATTGGGCTCAGGGTTCCTCCCCGTCCTTCACACACAGGGGCCTGACAGCGATCACTAGAGGTCTTCACTACTGTGTAATCCTGAGTGTGGAGACATTAATAATATCACTACAGACATTTCCAGAGTCCATCACCTCCCCGTTCATATCCTCTGTTACTCCCATAGATAATGATGTAATGTGATGACATCAGAGCCTCTCACCTCCCCGGTCATATCCTCTGTTATCCCCATAGATAATGATGTAATGTGATGACATCAGAACCTCTCACCTCTCCGGTCATATCCTCTGTTATTCCCATAGATAATGATGTAATGTGATGACATCAGAGCCTCTCACCTCCCCGGTCATATCCTCTGTTATTCCCATAGATAATGATGTAATGTGATAACATCAGAACCTCTCACCTCCCCGGTCATATCCTCTGTTATTCCCATAGATAATGATGTAATGTGATGACATCAGAACCTCTCACCTCCCCGGTCATATCCTCTGTTATTCCCATAGATAATGATGTAATGTGATGACATCAGAACCTCTCACCTTCCCGGTCATATCCTCTGTTATTCCCATAGATAATGATGTAATGTGATGACATCAGAGCTTCTCACCTCCCTGGTCATATCCTCTGTTATTCCCATAGATAATGATGTAATGTGATAACATCAGAACCTCTCACCTCCCCGGTCATATCCTCTGTTATTCCCATAGATAATGATGTAATGTGATGACATCAGAACCTCTCACCTCCCCGGTCATATCCTCTGTTATTCCCATAGATAATGATGTGATGTGATGACATCAGAGCCTCTCACCTCCCCGGTCATATCCTCTGTTATTCCCATAGATAATGATGTAATGTGATGACATCAGAGCCTCTCACCTCCCCGGTCATATCCTCTGTTATCCCCATAGATAATGATGTAATGTGATAACATCAGAACCTCTCACCTCCCCGGTCATATCCTATGTTATTCCCATAGATAATGATGTAATGTGATGACATCACAGCCTCTCACCTCCCCGGTCATATCCTCTGTTATTCCCATAGATAATGATGTAATGTGATGACATCAGAGCCTCTCACCTCTCCAGTAAGATGGAAGATTATCTCCAGCGTGAGGTTTAGTATCTTCTCCGCCATCTTATTCTTTTCTTCATTCATTCTAAATGGTAATAAGATGAGAAAATGTAGGTCTTCACTACTGTGTAATCCTGAGTGTGGAGACGTTAATAATATCACTACAGAGATTTCCAGAGTCCATCACATCCCGAGTGATATCCTATGTTATTCCCATAGATAATGATGTAATGTGATGACATCACCGCTGTCCTTCATCACTGCTTCTCTGCTGAGCTCCGCCGATTACAGTCACATAATCGTGATCAGCACCATAGGTCTGTGATACCAATGTGATATGACTGAAGAATGTGTGATTAGATAGGGATCATAATCAAAAGATAGGAGTGATCCCAGATATTATTTGACCTATCAATAATTCAGTATCAAAGAGATGTCCTTTGGATAACCAATTTCACTATGACCAAAGAATAAGATAATGAGGAAGTCACATTTACAGTTCCACTTACCGGAAACTTGTGGTTGGCTTAAAGACAGGTTTAAGGAAGCTTGCATATGAAATTTACGGCTCATTGCAATATTTCACTAACACTATGGTCAACTGTGGTCGGTCAGTTGTCAACTGGCAGGATGTGCAGGAAATGTGCAGGAAGCTGCTGGTGCCCACAGCAGTTTGTGGTCAAGTTACATGAACATGACTCAGCTGTCACATGCTGGTGACCATTTAAACACAACCTACAAAGTTTTCCTATAAAAATACACCGGACTCGCTTAATGTTAGGGAAACCTTCCAGGACATTGAAGTGTACGCACTGCTCCTGTGATGCAAGATGCCATGTTGTTTCCTTATCATTAAATCGAGTTCCCTCCGATGTGAAAGGATTGCTACAACAAACGGTAATGTTGATGCATATTTCTGTTATTGTATAAGATTCTATGACTATAGTTCTAAATGCCTATGTACCATTAACTATTCATGTGCTATTAAAATAAATAGTATCTTGCTATAAAGAATATTAGTATTCGTGCCTGATTAGGATATCAGTGAGCGCTTCGTAAGTATGGGCTTTCAGCCCCCTTTTTAGTAGAATTTAGCAAGACATAAATTGGCGTAGTCGGCAGGATTACTTCTATAAGAATTAACGAATTTTAATTAAAAACATATGTGATGACATCAGAACCTCTCACCTCCCCGGTCATATCCTCTGTTATTCCCATAGATAATGATGTAATGTGGTGACATCACAGCCTCTCACCTCCCCGGTCATATCCTCTGTTATTCCCATAGATAATGATGTAATGTGATGACATCAGAACCTCTCCAGATTTTTTTTTTAATCTTTTTGCATAGTGTCAAAATGTTCAGAAAACATAAGGATAATGTTAAGGAGGTCGTTGTGGAGATCCCGAGCTGGATTGAGGCTCCCTACAATTTTATAGCACATGAATTGGTCAATTGTGGATTGGCAGAACAATGGCAGAATAAGCTCAAGGGTTGTGAAGCTACTGATGTTGTGAATGTACTCAGTAGTGCCCCTGTGAAAACAGGTGATGTAGTGTCTTGTGGATTGGTAGAACAATGGCAGGACAAGCTTAAGGCTAGTGAAGCTACTGATGTTGTGAATGTACTCAGTGGTGCCCCTGTGAAAGCAGGTGATGTAGCGTCTTGTGAATTGGCAGAACAATGGCAGGATAAGCTTAAGGGTAGTGAAGCTACTGATGTTGTGAATGTATTCGGTAGTGTCCCTGTGAAAGCAGGTGATGTAGTGTCTTTAGCACGGCACATCTGGATTTTGGCAAGTGCATATAGTGTAATGCATGAGCGTAATCTAAAGATGCAGAAGAAAAGTTCCCAGATGGAACAAAAGATGATAGAATTATGTGGCCTGAAAACAGTTATGGAATGTAATACCAGACTGTTGAAGGATAAATTGGAACATTATCAGAATGTGGCAGAAAAAGCTGCCATAAAAATTGCTCAAAATAAGTACAAGAAAAGAAGAGGAAAAGTAAATAAAACCAAAGTACATAAAAGTATCGTCTCAGCTTCTATAAACTGGGATCCCGATACTTGGGATGGGGATGTGTGGGATTCATCTTCATCATCTGATGGCGAGGATTACCATAAAGGGAAGATTCAGGCTAATCCCGTAAGGAGGCGCCTAGAGAGGACAGAGAATGAGATCATCCGGGAACATGTCCGGGATGGTCAGGGGAATCTGCAATATGACGAAGATGGTAATGCCATCACAAATGAGAGAACGATTCCTCATGTAAAAAATCGAGTAACCATTGAAGATTACTCTCAGGGAGAAGTTGATAGCATTTTAACACAGTTTAGACAAAAACCAGGAGAAGGAGAAATTCCCTGGTTGGTCAGGGTGCACGATCTCGGAGGAGGTGGAGTGCACTTTGACGCCGGAGACATGGCAAAATTTGTCACCATGTCTCGTGACCCAGTAATTCAGAGATCAATAAAAAATTATTTTGTTGATCATAATGAGCAAGGTACTCAAAACTTAATCATGATCTTAGCCCATGCTTTTCTGGACAAATATCCATCAGAAGCAGACTTTCCTATCAATGATAAACCTTGGTATACCTTAAAAGATGGTATGGAAAGGCTGAAGGAAGAAGCAATGAGGAATGCTCTTCCTCTTTTGGGAATGGATGATGATTATCTCCAGTACCCATTGAAAGCCAGCATAAGAAATAGGCTGGTTAAACATGCTCCTCCAGCATACAAAACAGTTATTTTAACCTTAACTGTAGCGCTGACTGGAGAATCAATCGGTGTAGTTCTAGGGAGGATGAGGGAGTTACAGGATATGGGACAGTGGGATAAATCGTCCCCTGGAGGCCATGTTGGTAACAGTAAGCTAAACAATCCTGATTGGAAAGAGAAATCAGTAGGGGAGGCCCCACGAGTGTCTCGCAAAGACATGTTCCAGGCTTTGCTTAAAGCCGGGATCAATAAGGAAAGGATTGATGGAAAGGAGACAGGAGAATTATGGAAGTTATACAAACAGAAAGTTCTATCCACAAAGAAAGTGACCACTACAAATGTGGAAGAGGGTTCAAAAACCCCCAAGGTAAAGAAATCAGAGGGAAAAGGGGAAAAAACCCCAAAGAAAGTGTCTTGGGAAGATATTCAGTCAGTTTATCCATGGGAAGAACTGGCTGCAGCCGTGGCCACAAAGGTCACGGAAGGAAGGGCTAATACACAGACTGAAGTCTGTGTAAATGAAAGTTCAGAAGGAAGTGATTTACCATAGGTAGCCAGCCAAGCCCCCCTATTGATAAAAAGGGACGAACGTCCCTACGTCAATCTTAGCATACATTGGAAAGGGGGAAATGTTCAAAGAGTCCCAGCTTTGATTGACACGGGGGCGGAGGCTACTTTAATTCATGGAAACCCAGAAAAAATAAAAGGACCTCGAGTAAAAATTGCTGGACTAGGTGGTCAAGTGATCACCGGGGTTCAGACACAGGTAGCTTTGAAGATAGGTAATTTACCTATCAAGGCGTATACGGTACTGGTAGTACCTATACCAGAGTATATTTTGGGAATTGATATCCTAAAATGGATGACTCTTAATCGAACCGAAGGAAAATTCTCCTTTGGGGTTATGTCTTGTCATAAGGAAATGCAGATTTCACATTATATCAATGATATAATGATACAAGGACAAGATGAGCAAAGTGTGAAAGATCAATTGACAAAACTGGTTGCTCATATGAGGAGTAAAGGATGGGAAATCAATGATGCCAAGGTTCAAGGACCGTCTCAGGTGGTAACATTTCTAGGGATTCAGTGGAACAAGGGGCACAGAGAGATCTTGCCCAATGCCAGACAGAAAATTATTAATTTTCCGGTCCCTAAATCCAAACAGGAGACTCAGTCTTATATTGGATTGTTTGATTTTTGGAGACAACATATCCCTCATTTGGGACAAATGTTGGCTCCTTTGTACAAAGTAACGAGTAAAAAATATGAGTTCCACTGGGGAGAGGAACAGCAAAATGTGTTTGAGATGGTCAGGGAAGTGTGGCAAGACATTGAAGGGATTATTCAATCTACCAAGACCACTGTATTTCATTTCGATGCTCATGTCCCTACTAACTCACTTGAACGTTTGTTTAATTCAGAAGCAGATAAAGCAGCAGCCATCAGACAAATCAGTCCAACAGTTGACAAGACAAGGTACAGCTGTTTGGGCACACCAGAAAGAGCGACACCTTATTCAGCAGGTTTAGACCTCAGTACATTGGAAACTGTCGTGGTACCCCCAGGTAAGGTAAAACCAATTTCAACAGGATTGGGTTGCCAGATACCAAAGGATCATTATGGTCAAATAGCCACTACTAGTTTAGTGTTAAAAGGAGCCATAGTGGTGGGAGGGGTAATAGAGGCAGATTATCAGGGAGAAATCAAGGTACTGATGCTAAATTTGGGAAATGAACCTTTGATATTGATGAAACACCAGAAGGTGGCTCAGATGTTAATAATTCCAATAAACTTTTCTGAGATAAGAGAAGGAACTGCCCCGGCAGAATTAACAATACGGGGTACTAAAGGCTTTGGATACTCTAATATTACAAATGTAGGAGCAAAAATATGGATTCAAAACCTCCAAGGACCGCCCTCAGAGACAGAGGTAATAGCGGTCAGAAAAGATCGTACTCTCCTGATAATGAGACCAGGAGTGGAGAAGTGGGAATGTGTACCACAAGAAAAATGTCATTTACGAGAATAATAGTGTATCTTTATTTGCAGATGGTGTTGTAAATAAGCAGAATCCATGGTATCGGTTACTGGGAAGAGCTCGATAGTGATGAGATGGAGAAATTCCTGTGTTTGATGTTTGCCTCTTTGGTCGTTGGATGGACAAGTCTACATTAGGAGGAACCTATGGCGAATAAATTTCTGATGCACCATCACATTTTCAACACACAGATTGCTGGATCTGTACACATTCTTCGCTTACAGCCACCAATATTCCTTATCTGGATGTCTCGGTATCGATGGAGGAAATCTTAAAGTGGAAAAGTTGTTCTGATCATCTTGCTGATAAAGACACTTGAAATGTTCGTCTATAGAATACTACAGTACCCATTTCCGTAGTGGGATAGATCAATCTTCCATGGTGGCAAGGCAATTTGAATGCAACAGTCACCAATTTGCAATATCTGGCTTTTAAGGGAGGAATTTGGGTACCAAGAAATAAGACTGGACTGACCAACCTGGGATTCATCTCTATGGGGAATATAAAAATGTTTTGGGACAGCTATAAATACTGTAGATGCTTTTAAACCCAGCTTAGTGGAAAGGACAATTCATGATATGTTATGGCCTTATGCCAGTATGTTCATAAATGGGACTAGTGAAACTTGTAGTAACATATCGGGAAATGTAATGTGTAATGATTCCTTTGAATATCGAGCAAATGCCAAAACACATGATATTCAAGGGAGCTTTTCAGATAATATTGCTTTTAGTTTTAATATACTGTACAAAAGTAGTGAAAGTGCAACGTTTATCTAAACAAACCAAGAAAACAAAATTTGTGGCAAACAATATTTCTTGGTCATGGTATGGTATATTCCGAGTGATCTTCTTCTAGTGGAATACTGATGATGGAAAATAATCCCTGGGATCAAGGACCGATTGTGATACCAATGTGATATGACTGAAGAATGTGTGATTAGATAGGGATCATAATCAAAAGATAGGAGTGATCCCAGATATTATTTGACCTATCAATAATTCAGTATCAAAGAGATGTCCTTTGGATAACCAATTTCACTATGACCAAAGAATAAGATAATGAGGAAGTCACATTTACAGTTCCACTTACCGGAAACTTGTGGTTGGCTTAAAGACAGGTTTAAGGAAGCTTGCATATGAAATTTACGGCTCATTGCAATATTTCACTAACACTATGGTCAACTGTGGTCGGTCAGTTGTCAACTGGCAGGATGTGCAGGAAATGTGCAGGAAGCTGCTGGTGCCCACAGCAGTTTGTGGTCAAGTTACATGAACATGACTCAGCTGTCACATGCTGGTGACCATTTAAACACAACCTACAAAGTTTTCCTATAAAAATACACCGGACTCGCTTAATGTTAGGGAAACCTTCCAGGACATTGAAGTGTACGCACTGCTCCTGTGATGCAAGATGCCATGTTGTTTCCTTATCATTAAATCGAGTTCCCTCTGATGTGAAAGGATTGCTACAACAAACGGTAATGTTGATGCATATTTCTGTTATTGTATAAGATTCTATGACTATAGTTCTAAATGCCTATGTACCATTAACTATTCATGTGCTATTAAAATAAATAGTATCTTGCTATAAAGAATATTAGTATTCGTGCCTGATTAGGATATCAGTGAGCGCTTCGTAAGTACGGGCTTTCAGCCCCCTTTTTAGTAGAATTTAGCAAGACAAGGTCCTTCACCAAAACTTCTCCTCTGCTTATCTCCGGAGTTCAGCATTGGAGAAGTGGCGGTGAAGGATCTATGGTGATGTCACGACCATGTGACCATAATGGGTGGAGCTCAGCAGAGGAGAAGTGGTGGTGAAGGATCTGTTGTCATCAGAGTGGCAAGAATGGGGAGGGTGGGTGACTGTATGGGAGACTCTACGCTGACCATCAGACTAAGTGTACCCTAGGCTCTCTCTTAACCCAGAGGTACGCTTAAAGGAAGTGAGGTCTGGGCCCCCAACGTCTCCCTGTCTCCTGACCTTGTCCCTGATGGTAAGACCCCCCTCCACAACCCACCACCCGGAGGAAGGGTGAGGACAGAAGTAGAAAACCCCACAAACAAAACTGACAGACGGGGTACAAACAAAATTCACACCTAATACCAACAATAGGGGACCACAAAAAGTGTACAAAGACTGGAAACACAGAAAGGAGAAGTAACAACACAAGCAACCCCCCCCCCACACACACACACACACACGCACCAATGCAATAGACAGCAACAAAAAAAACAAAACAAAAAAAAAAAACCTCTTCACAGCTCCAGGCCTAGCTCCAGACTGAACTGAATAACCAGCATCCTCTGCAGGAAGCAGAGGGTTTTTATCCGGGCCAGAACAGAGCAATCAGCTGGGCAGAGTTAATTGATTCCATCCGCCAGCACTCACCTCCTGTGTGAACAGCCCCCAGCAGTTATCCGGAACATATGCAAGAGCCGCAGAAAAGTACGACAGCTCAAAAACGCACCTCCAGCACGCTGACCTGTGGATGATGTTGTGAGTGTTCAGCACTAGAGTTGGCTCAAACTGAACGGCCTCAGGACCCATAATGTCCGCACCCAGATAAGTACCGAGGAGCCCAGAGCCCCCGACATAGTTCCTCACTTGATGCTATCGGAAAACATCCACACGGCATCATTCACACACTGGTCTGGACCTGGGCTTTTTTCCAATGCTTACTTTTGATGGAATTGGTAATGCCCAGAAGGACTTTCCACAGAGGTACAACTACCAGGATGTATCACCTTACACTCCGAATCCCTGGCCGCCCCCTTACGACCACCTCTCCAGGGGAGACACCGAGGCCTATGATTAACTAGAGGAGTTCGAAGGTTATCTATCCCATGTGCCGCAGGTGGTATGATTGGCACCGAGGGAAATATAGAGGCAACCATAATGCCCTGATCACCCTGCTCAAAGCAACCAAAAAACATCAGAGGGGGAACCTGTTTGAGGCTAGATGGGCATATTCCAATAAAGTGACCCTCACGTCCACAGTACAAACAGGTCCTCATCCCATGGCGAACAGATATCGACTTACCATGAGAGGATCTCCCTCCAACCTGCATGGGCTTTCATCCTCTGCTACCTGTGGAACCTCCGACATGGCTATAGGGACCTTGGTCTTGGTGGATCTCTCCCTGAGGCCTCTATCCACGCTGATGGCAAGGGACATGGCGGCCTCCAACAATGTGGGTGCGGAGTACTGCAGTAAGGAGTCCTAGACCCGAACAGACACCCCCTGGACGAACTGACTCCTGAAATTTGCGTCGTTCCATAGGGTGTCTGTTGTCCACCTCTGGAACTCCAAACAGTACTCCTCTGTCAGCCACGCCCCATGGAGGTTGTGAAGCTGGGTTTCCGTCATGGAGACGCCATCAGGCTCATTGTAGACTAGAGCCACGAAGAAATCATCTACCGACTGCATAGCCATAGAATCTTCCGGTAGAGAGAAAGCTCAGAATTGGGGATCACCCCCCAACAAAGACATAATGACCCCCACACGCTGGGCCTCAGTCCCCAAAGAATGGGGATGGAGCCTAAAATATAGGCGACAGGCTCCCTCAAATACCCTGAACCTATACCGCCGACCCACCCCCGAAAACTTGTCAGGGAGGGCCACCGTAGGTTCAGGCAGAGTTTGGGCCGCCACCAACAAGCCCACAACCTGCTGCACCATCTCGAAGGGCAGACCCCTAACCTCATCTGAGATCTTCTGCGCGAGCCAAAGCTGAAGCCAGACTCATAATGGCCATAAAAAGGGAAAAAGGTCGAGCTGGTTATGTCACCGGAGTGACAGGAATGGGGGGGGGGGGGGTGACTGGATGGGAGACCCTACAATGACCATCAGACTAAGCACAGCCTAGGCTTTCCCTTCACCCAGAGGTATGCTTAAAGATAGCGAGGTCTGAGTCCCCAACGTCTCCCTGTCTCATGTCCTTCAGTGCTGGAGAGGAGAAACGGGGTTAATGCCACGCTGCTGCAGAATGAAAATACTGTTGATTATTAATAAACTTCTTTTATTTTATAGGTCTACGTGTTTCAGGGATCAAGTCCCCTTCTTCAGGACAAAACAGAAAAATCAACTACTGTATATATGATATATTGTTGATTTTTTTTTTTCCTTGTCCCTAAGAAGGAGACTTGATCCCTGAAACGCATAGACCTATGAAATAAAAGTAGTTTATTAATAATCAACAGTATTTTCATTCGGTAGCAGAGCGGCATTAACCCCGTTTCTCCTCTCCAGCACTGAAGTTTAACCTACGTCGGGCTGCAGCAGCCGCCATTACCTTAAGCCTTTTTAAGGGTTATGACTAATAGGGAAGTGTAATATCGTGCACACTGTACTGTAATATCTGATAAGACCCTAATTGTGCTCTTTATATTGTCTCATGTCCTTGTCCCTGATGGTAAGACCCCCTTCCACAACCCAACACCCAGGGGAAGGGCGAGGACAGAAGTAAAAAACCCCACCAACTAAACTGACAGACAAGCGTAGAAACAAAACTCACACACACCTAATACCAACTGTTAGGCTCGCCGGACGAGAAGGGATTTAGTGGACCCACTGGGCTGCAACACACAGAAAACCAAGAGGGGCTTGACTACGAACCTTTCACCAGAGCACCTGATGGTGGAGGTGTTACACTGCAGGGAGAATCCGGGTGCCGCTTGGGAAGACTGGTGTTGCACTGGCTGTCCCCAGGGGGGTATGGCAACAACAGTAGAGTTGTGGCAGCAGCTGGTGCAGAGGTTCCGTCTTGGATGGATGGACGGGTGGATGGAAGCCGCTGGTGTGGAGGTTCCGTCTGGTAAGGATGGATGGACGGGTGGATGGAAGCTGCTGGTGAGGAGGTTCTGTCTGGTAAGGATGGATGGACAGGTGGATGGATTTATGGCAGCCACTGGTGAGGAGGTTCCGTCCGGTAAGGATGGATGAACGGGTAGGTGGATGAATGGCAACCGCTGGTGCAGAGGTTCCGTCTCGGATGGGTGGACGTGTGGATGGATGGATGGATGGCAGCCGCTGGTGAGGAGGTTCCGTCCAGTAAGGATGGATGGGTAGATGGATGGATGGCAACCGCTGGTGCAGAGGTTCCGGCTCGGATGGATGGACCTGTGGATGGATGGATGGCAGCCGCTGGTGAGGAGGTTCCGTCCAGTAAGGATGGATGGATGGTGGATGGATGGCAGCAGCTTGAGACGATACTTCCTGGCAACAGGTATCCTAGTAGGCGGCTGATGTGGAGGCAACAGCGGCAGGTAGTGGAAGCAGCAGCAGCACTCTGCAATACAGACAGGTTTAAGCAGTATGTCTAATGCTACGGCACTGTAACAGCAGTACATTGTTAGGGAACCTGCCAAGTAGCAATGACTTAACTCATTGCCCAGGCACCTAGCATAGGGCTAGGGTGCCTTAAGGCCCTACAGCTTCCCAGCTGACCTGGGAAGCACTTCCGGGTTTAGGAGGGCGCTGCCCCTTTAAGAAAAGGGGCATGACCATGGCCGTGTCCTATGAGCAGAGGCTGGAGCTCTGCAGAGTGCACAGACGGGACCTGGACCCTTGCAGCAGGATGCCCAGGCAGATGAGAACGCCGATGTCCTCACCAGGGGAGGGGAGCAGGAGCATGTGAGGACGCTGGCCTCGGCGTTACACACAGCAAGTTGGGCTGTAGTGTGTACATCGCCCAGGCCAAAAGCTAATGCTCTACCAGGATACAGCTAAACCCCCACTAATGTGGAAGCGTCACAGGTGCAGGAGAAGCAGATCACACACACACCTCCATGGAATGGAGGGGAGGCGAATGCTAGATAATAAAACTGCACACAAGTGGCTTGCATAGAGCGCTGTTCACATGCAGATGGCACAGTCACAAACCCGCAGCCTATTAGGTGACGCCCTTCTATTAGATCAGGCGGGCTGCCAAGCCGTACCCCACTGTGTATCATGCACGGACAGACACTCTACAATGCAAGGCCGAACAGAAAGGGGCCTGGCTGTATCCTGTACAAACAAAAAAATATGAGGTTTTTGTTGGTATTTATGGCCATAAAACGTAAGCCTACACCCTCGTCACGGGACCTCATGTCTGTAGGTCCCTACACTAAATATAAAAATAGCAACAAAAAGAGGACTATGTCCTCCAAAAATACCTCATTTTTTTGTTTGTACAGGATACAGCCAGGCCCCTTCTGTTGGGCCTTGCATTGTAGAGTGTCTGTCCGTGCATGATACACAGTGGGGTACGGCTTGGCAGCCCGCCTGATCTAATAGAAGGGCGTCACCTAATAGGCTGCGGGTTTGTGACTGTGCCATCTGCATGTGAACAGCGCTCTATGCAAGCCACTTGTGTGCAGTTTTATTATCTAGCATTCGCCTCCCCTCCATTCCATGGAGGTGTGTGTGTGATCTGCTTCTCCTGCACCTGTGACGCTTCCACATTAGTGGGGGTTTAGCTGTATCCTGGTAGAGCATTAGCTTTTGCCCTGGGCGATGTACACACTACAGCCCAACTTGCTGTGAGTAATACTTAATTTTTGGAGGACATTGTCCTCTTTTTGTTGCTATTTTTATATTATCCTCGGCGTTACACCAACAATAGAGAAAGAGTGGGGAAACATAGAAAGGAGAAAGTAACAAAACAAGCTAACTTCACACAACCCAACACAACAGACAGCAGAAGTAGCAGCAGCAGAAAGCAAATCCTCACAGCTCCAGGCCTGGCTCCAAACTGAACTGAATAACCAGCCTCCTCTGCAGGAAGCAGAGGCTTTTCATCCAGGCCGGAAGTGATCATCAGAGCAATCACCTGGGCAGAGATAATGAGCTTGCAGCTAGCAAGGAAAACTGACATTAAGGCCTCTTTCAGACGTCCGTGTCTCCGGTATGTGTTTGGTCCGTTTCCTCACGTACCAGAGACAAGGGCACACGTAGACCCATTAAAATCAATGGGTCTGCGCTCACGTGCGTGTTCTACCATGGACCGTGTGTACGTGTGGAGCATACGTGTGCCCGTGTGCTCCACACGTAGACATGTCCGTTTTTCTCTGGCATCACGGGTGTCACACGGCCCGCATACGGACCACAAGGAGGTGTTTTGTGTGACACGCACCGGAGAAAACACATGTGTCTGAGAAAAAATAACAAATCTTTACTCACCTTCTCCAGTCCTGCTGCCTCTGCCGCTGCTGTCACTTGCTTCCGACCGCCGCTCATTATGCTCATTGCATATTTACTTCACTGCGGCCGGAAGCAGCAGCAGCGGGGAGTCGGCAGGACCGGAGACCGTAGATCAGCACCACGGACAGTGACACCAGGGACAGGTGAGTAGAAAGTTCCCATTCTCCGTGTGTTATCACGGATCACACACGGAGAACACACGTATGCCATAAACACGTCTCACGGAGGGCAAAACGCACCTTTGACACATCCGTGAAAAACGTGCGTGATTTTCATGGACGTGTGAAAGAGGCCTAACTCTGCGACTACCAAAAGAAAAACATACATTTAAAGTGTAAGACCTCCGATGATAAAAGAGACCCTGGGCCTGTTACTAACCTCACCAAGAGGCAATAGGCGACCGTGACTCCTGCAGTGGAATCAATTACATTGCAGGGGGCGAGACTAAGTTAAAAAAAGTATCGAACCTGAACTTGAGTGACAGTCACTGAACCCAGAAAAAGCGCCGCTCCCATCCCCTATGACTGAAACCTAAATATATGTACTGCATTCACTTCAAAATATACAGTCTTTTTCTAAGATAAATACATGGAATCTTTTTAAAACCATGTTAGTGATGCACATTTCATAAAACAAATTGGGGGTGGCTTTAAATATAAAAAAAAACAAAAAAACTGACATGACAGGTGCACATTAAGGCACCCTCCCCCTATGGGAGGTGCCTGAGCAATGTGGCCTTACTGCTAGAGACACGCTTGTTAGTTGTCAGGTCCCGTTTCCCATATCCTGGTTCTGTTATCTATTCCTGCTAACCCATACCTCTCTACTAGTACCTACCTGTAGCTGCCTGAACCTGTCGTTCCCACCTGAATCAGCTGTCCGGTATGCTTTCAAGTCCGTTTCTGTATCCTCAACCGTTGGGGTCAGTTGCTACAGTGCCAAGATATCCCCGGGAGTAGCACCTGGTCGCTACCTTCCAGCACAAGCCTATCCTCAGAGGCTCCAGTGAAAATGAGGAAATCGCTTGGTTACACCCACCAGGGTCAGCCGGGACTGTGGCACAGTTAGGCCACACTCACCAGCGTAACAGTTTGCTCAGGCAATGGACCCCGCTGGCTCCAGTACCACTCAGCTCACAGGACTGTAACAAAAGCTGACCTGTCAATGGGAACAACAAGACCGAATCCTGCCCTATTTGCGCTTAGTGGACACCTATCTGCACCTGATTCTGTCCCGGCTGTAGTGTCTACTCTGGCTGTAAATCCAGCTCCTGGTTCCGGTCCCATCTTGTCTGCTGTGGTTTGACGGCGACCCAAGAAATGCAGAGGATTTATAAACCAGTACTCTTTGCACTTTGAACTTCTGTCTCACCAATTCGCTTCGGATTGGGTTAATGTGGCCTTTCTTATGTCTCATCTGACGGGTGAGGACCTCGTCTGGATCAATCCATGGGAGAACAAGCAATCCTGTTGTCTCAATCCTGCAAACGTTCCTGTAGGTGCTCCTCAAGATATTTGATGAGCCGGTTTATGTAACCTTAGCAGTATCTTCGTTTTTCAGACTACGTTAGGGAAGTCTCACCGTAAGACAGTATGCCATTCGATTTCCGCACCCTGTCCTCTCTACTTGGCTGAAACAATGAGGAGCTCATAGCTGCTTTCTGGCTGAAAGACGAATTAGCAGACCAAGATGTTCCTACTTCCTTATATCTCTGGCTATCCAAATTAACCTCAGGTTCCAAAAACACTCGAAAGAGGTGAGCCAAGAGAGGAGGTTGTTGCAAATTGCTCCAACCTTCCAGAGACCCATTGTGCCACAGTCCGCTATTCCTGCTACTTCTACTGAACCCATGCAGGTGGATCATGTAAACTTGGCAATGGTTCGCCACGAAGAAAATCGCAACATGCTTCTACTGGGGAAGTCTTTAATAGCAGATCTGTTCCTGTCCTGTTTAGCCAGGAAGTATCTAAGCCTATGGTCCATAGGAGAGGCGAACCTGGGTGAGAGCACGTCCTCTCAACCCCGACCTCTGTATCCATATCTTTTGTCATGTAGTGACTATAGGATAGCAGGGAACTGGAGCTCCTAGACTGTCCCTCAAGCTAGAGGCCCCTATGCTATCCCTAATTTCAGAGATATTCCTGATGGTGAGAGGCTCATGTCTGCCTCCTGGCCCTGTTCCTGACCAGTCCTTATCTGATTCCCCCTCCCCCCAGGGAGGTACAAGACAGGAGTGTGATAAAATCCACAGATAAAGACATACAAAGGAAAACCAAAACTCTTTCACACAGCACGCACAAAGAAAGGTAAAAAAACAATAAGAGGTTCAGGAGCAAAAAACAAGAGCAGGAAGGAAGAGACAAAACGGGTAAACTCAACAACTGCACCAAGCAATGAGCACAACTTTCACAAGTCAGTCTGGGACACCACACTCACAGACCAACATAGAATAAACTATAGCTGGTATGGGTGGAAGGTTTCAATCAATATAAGTAGGAGGGGAGCAGATGTGATAGGTCTCCCCACAACATGTGATCAAAGAATCAAGCAGACTAGAAGAGATTAACTCTTGCTAGCCTGCCTATGAATCTACACACAGCAGGCCAACACCCGAGTCTGCCTGTGTTGATCCCATGCACCAGAGAAACTATTGGGCAGAGTGTCAGAATTTGCAATCTGAACAGCGCCCAACGCCGCCATGACAGTCAGTGCAGTTTGTGCAAAACTCTGTGTGACATCTTTAGGCAATACCCAATTTGCTTAGTTAGCCTATTTGGACTCCAGATCGGCAGAAAACTTTGTGCAGCAGGTCATGGAGGATCAGTATCAGATTCATATCCATCAACTTCAAGCTCCCCTAGCAGTCTCGACCATTAATGAAAAAACCTTGACCGAGGCTGTTCAGTTCATCATTGACTAAGTGTAGCTTTGGGAGGGAATGCTGCACTCTGAAAAGATCGCCTTCTATGTGCTGCCAGGTCTGTCACATCCACTGCTACTGGGCCTGCTATGGCTTCGAATTCACAAGCCTGTCTTGGACTAGAGATCCGGTAAAGAGCTCAGATGTGGTCAGTCCTGTCAGAAGAAATGTCTCATTCTACTATGTCCTGCCCAACCAAGTGGACTCCATAAAATCTCCCTGGCCTGCCACCTGCTTATTGGTCCTACGTGGATATCTTTGACAAGAAGGAGGCTGAGACATTATCACCCCACAGGCCATATATTTGTCCTATTGACCTACTTCTGGATTCCTCAACTCCTCGTGGTCGAATCTACCCTCTGTCCCAGGCCATGTCTTAGTATATCAAGGAGAATCTGGCAAAGGGATTTATCCAGAAGTCCTACTCTCTGGTTTTGGCTGGGTTCTTCTTCGTAAAGAAAAAAAGGATGTATAGTACATGTATAGATTGAGGTCTCAATAAAATTATTGTCAAGAATAAATATCAGATGCTACTTATACCGGAAATGTTCAACCGATTCCGTGGTTCTGGGATCTTCTCAAAACTCAACCTCCGTGAAGCATATAACTTTCTACATATATGGTTGGGGAACCAATGGAAGACTGCCTTTAAAATCCGCAATGGCCACTATGAGTATCAAGTAATGCCATTCGGACTGAGCAATGCTCCGTGAGTCTTCCAAGAATTTGTAAATTATATTTTCCAGGACCTTTTGTACTTGTGTGTGGATGTGTGCCTGGATAACATCCTGGTGTTCTTCCCTGACCTGCCAACACAGGAGAAATGTTCGCCAGGTCCTGCAGAGGTTAAGAGAGAGCTGTCAGTTCGCTAAGTTTGAGAAGTGCATCTTGAAACAGACTTCCATTCCCTTCCTGGGCTACATAGTCTCAAACATCGGATTGAAAATGGATCGGGAGAAGGTGTCGGCAGTTCTCAAGTGGCCTCATTCAGATGGTGTGAAAGCAATCAGTGGTTTTTGGGCTTTGTCAATTACTGCTGCCAATTTATTTTACATTTCTGTTCCCCAACCGTTCCTATCACTGCCTTGACCTGCAAAGTGGCGAATCTTAAGATTTGGACTCCTGAGGCTGAGAGTGGTGTTTATCTCCATTAAGCAAGCCTTCTCATCGGCTCCGGCGCTGCATAGACCGGAGATCTGCAAACAGTTCTTCTTAGAAGTGGATGCTTCTTCCTCTGGGGATGGCGCGGTTCTCACACAGAAATCTTTTACTGGTCGATTGGTAATCTGCGGCTTCTTTGCTAAGGCCTTCTCTGACCTCATGCGTAACTACTCGATTGGTGACCGAGAATTGTTGTCAATTAAGATGGCTGTAGAGCAGTGGCGTTAGCCACTGCAGGGGGCAGTGCATCCCATTGTCATCTACACCGACCACAAAAACTTATCCTACATGCAGTTGGCTCAGAGGCTGAATCCTCGCCAGCTTTGATTTTTTTTTCCATTTCTGGCTGGCTGACAAGAACGTCAAGGCAGATGCATTTCCCAGGTCCTTTTTGTCTGCTGACCAAGAGGAGAAGCCTCATCACATCTTTGAGCTATCCAAAATGCTAATGGTAGCTCCAGTAAGCTTGTCTCAGGTTCCACCCAGAAAGACTTATGTTGCTGAAACAGAAAGGAGATTAATGCTGCAATGGGGGTCACTCTTCTAAGCTTGCAGGTCACGCCGGGCAGAAGAAGATGACTCTTCTCATCTGGCAGCATTACTGGTGGCCATCCCAGCGCAAGGACGTTGTGAACTTTGTTTCAGCCTGTTCTTTATGTGCCCGCAATTAGACCTCTCAGAAGCTTCCGTCTGGGTGACTACTACCTTTACCTGTGCCATGTGCCCCTTGGCAGCACATCTCGATGGACTTCATCACTGTCCTTGGGTTGCTCCATCATCTGGGTAGTAGTGGACAAATTCTCCAAAACGCCCCACTTCATTGTTTTCTCCAATTTTCCTTCAGCTCCCGTACTCGCCAACCAGTTTATCCAGCATGTCTTCTGCCTGCATTGTCTACCCATCTACATAGGTTTAGACAGAAGCATCCGGTTTACATCCAGATTTTGGAGAGCCACCTGCAAGCTGCATAATATCCTGCTGGACTTCTCATCAGTCTACCACCCGCAGTTCAACGGTCAAATGGAGCGGGTCAACCAAATTTTCACAAATGTCCTGCGACACTTTGTCAATGCACACCACAGCAATTGCGTCAAACATTTACCTTGGGCAGAATTCTCCTATAACAATCATGTTAGTGAGTCCTCTGGTAATTCTCCATTCTACATTGTATGGACAGCCTCCCAATATTTCCTTTACTGTGGTTACCACCAACAGCAACCCTGTGGCCAATGCTCTCATCAAGAGTTTCTCCGAAATCTGGGCAGAGACCAAGGCCTCTGTGGAAACAAGGGGGTCAGTGGGTGCTCTCGTCCGCTGGCCCGGCCGCCTTTAGAAAGACAGCATGGCCCAGGGCTCATCCCAACTGAACGCCGGCCTCCTTAACCGTGGGCGGAACACTACTCAGACAACACAGGGTGAGGGAATCACAATATTAAGACTTTATTGGATCCCCAAAATATTAACGGCACATAACACATAACCAGCAAAACACACAAATGTAACAGGCAACAGAGTCTCACCCTTCCGCTGGCTCACCAGGGATTAGAATGTCCTTGCCTCCGAGCTTCCAGGGCCACTTACTCCGATCCAGCAGCACCCCGCTTTCGGCGGGCACCCACCGAGAATGGAATAACGCCAGATTTAGGAAGCTGGCTGAGGACTGCAAAGTCTGTAGTCAGATAACTGGATTGTCCCAAGCTGGATTCCTTCCTTAGGTAGTCCTTGGTATCACAGCCGAATCCTTGCATTCAATGCTGAAGTCCATGTAGTATTATAATCCAGGTTTGGTTATGGCTTGCCAATCGCATCCGCACGTCAGAGATTGGTAGCATGTAGCAAGAGTCTACCCGGGCAATGGACAGTCCTCCTTCTTATACCCCTGAGCTTTCCATTCAGATCATTGGGGTCTTCACGATTGGTGGAAAAGACTGGGCTCTAAAGGCCCAGTCACACTAAACAACTTACCAGCGATCCCAACAACGATACAATCTGATAGGGATCGCTGGTAAGTTGCTAGGAGGTTGCTGGTGAGATGTTACACTAAGCGACGCTCCAGCGATCCCACCAGCAACCTGACCTGGTAGGGATCGCTGGAACGTCGCTACAAGGGTTGCTGGTGAGCTGTCACACAGGCAGATCTCACCAGCAACCAGTGACCAGCCCCCAGCCAGCAGCGCCGCGTAGAAGCGATGCTGCGCTTGGTAACTAAGGTAAATATCGGGTAACCAACCCGATATTTACCTGGGTTACCAGCGCACACCGCTTAGCGCTGGCTCCCTGCACACCTAGCCACAGTACACATCGGGTTAATTACCTGATGTGTACTCTGCTACATGTGCAGGCAGCAGGAGCCGGCTTCTGCGGACGCTGGTAACCACAGTAAACATCGGGTAACCAAGAAGTCCTTACCTTGGTTACCCGATATTTACCTTCGTTACCAGCGTCCGCCGCTCTCACACTGCCAGTGCCGGCTCCCTATTCCCTGCATTCCTAGCCACAGTACACATCGGGTTAATTACCCCATGTGTACTCCAGCTACGTGTGCACAGAGCAGGAGCCGGCACTGACAGGTGAGAGCAGCGGACGCTGGTAACGAAGGAAAATATCGGGTAACCAAGGTAAGGGCTTCTTGGTTACGCGATGTTTACCGTGGTTACCAGCCTCCGCAGAAGCCGGCTCCTGCTGCCTGCACATTTAGTTGTTGCTGTCTCGCTGTCACACACAGCGATCTGTGCTTCACAGCGGGACAGCAACAACTAAAAAATGGTCCAGGACATTCAGCAACAACCAACGACCTCACAGCACGGGCCAGGTTGTTGCTGGATGTCACACACAGCGACATCGCTAGCAACATTGCTGCTACGTCACAAAAGTCGTTCCTTAGCAGCGATGTTGCTAGCGATGTTGCTTAGTGTGACGGGGCCTTTAGTGGCTAGATTTCAAGCCATATTCAAATATTCAGAGACAAGGGTGAGGCAGGTAAGTTACATCACATCTAATAATTCACTAATACAATGGGAAGTTCGCATAATTGATTTATCTGTGTGTCTGGCCTTCATTGGCCAAGGCAATTACATGAGTCAACAAGAGTCTTGTAAAAACAATGAGGGCTTATCCCCTGTCTATAAACAAACTATCTTCATGTCTGGCTGAATTTTAAGAAATTTAACCCCTGCTAAGCACTGACAGAGTCCAGGTCCTCACAGCCTCTCTGTAGCAGTCCTCAGTACGGATGAAAAGACATGCGAATAAGACGCCTGGAGCTTTCCTAATTCCGGCCTGAAGACAAGGTATGGCTCGCTTCCAGATAGGTTGGCTCAAGATGCCTTCCTACAAGTTGGGTCCCTGCTTTAGTAGTCCCTTTGAGGTTCTCCAGCAGATTAATGCTGTGTCCTACAAGCTGAAGCTTCTGTCCTCCTTACGTATCCCAAATTCCTTCCATGTGTCTCTCCTCAAGCCTGTTGCCCTGGGCTACTACTTCAAGAATCCTGTTACCCTGCCTTCACCAGTCAACTCAGAAGACGTGTTTCAGGTGAAAACATCGTGGCCATGAAAAAGGTGAAAGGTAAACCCCTTTTCCTAGTGGATTGGCTGGGTTTTGTTCCTGGGGAGAGGTCATGGGAGCCCATGGAGAACATTAATACCCCTCTTTTTCTGAAGATATTCCTTTCAGGCTTGGAAATGAAAGGGCGTAAGAAGGAAGGAGGTACTGTAATGTCGTCTCGGCATCCTGGCACGGTACTACTTCCTCCTCCCTGCAAGGATTCAGCGCACTCCCTCTCCCAGCCACTTAGCGGTAGTGTCTACCTCTGTCCCTGCTGATGGCTCCTGGGGCCTGAGCATGACACACAAGTCTTCTAAGAGTGTATCTAGGGTGCGCATGCATCCCTGCTCTTACAGCGTGTCCTAACCCATAAGTGTCTCTCAGCCAATAGCTGAGAGGCACTAGGTACTTAAGGCATCCTCCCCCTATGGAAGGTGCCTGAGCAACATGGTCTTACTGCTAGAGACACACTTGCTAGTTGTCAGGTCACGTTTCTGTCATGGGTGTGTCAGGGGTGACAGACAGTCTGTTATGTCAGTCCTGGAGTCCGCTCCATCGACTTCTACTCCGATCGCCAGGCGACGCAGTGTTCCTGCCGTGCATAGTGCTGGTGATGGGAGAGGAGTCGATGCCAGTGGTGCCGGTTGGCGCAGGCTCCACTCATCCACTGGTCTGGGTTTCCTGGGGATCTGCAGTGCCACGGGCTGACTGTAGGTGGTGTGTCTCCCAGCTGAAGTACCATCATTCAGCTACAGCCTATGGGAAGACACCACACCCTTTATAATGCCCCTCCTGTCTGCTGACCTCTGCCAGAGATAGTTCTGAAAATTCTGGCTCCTGTTCCGTCCTGTTCTGTGATTTCGTGTGCTGATTACCGCTTGTTTCCTGACTACCCTTCTGCCTGCTGTTTTTGTACCTCGCTGCCCGATCCGGATTTGACCTCTGCTACGTTTTCTGACTACGTCCTTGCCTGCCGATTCTGTCCCTGTTCTGCTGTTCCTGGTTTGACCCTGCCTGACTACTACTCTCTCGGACTGCAGCCTTCCACAGGTAGTGATCTCCAGGGCCCTGTGTAATTACAAATCCCTGTATAGGGGTTAAAGGGTTTCAGGGTTCTAGGGGGTCCTGCTTGGTGAGTGGCTTCCCTCTAGCCTGTCCATTACAGCCGTCTGAGTCTGTGGATCCAGTCATGTGGTTTTTGGCCACAGAAGGTTACAGTGTTTGGCTGCACAAAATGCTTTCTGATTTTCCATTGTTCCTGCTGTCAGTATTCATTGGTATAGGTAGCTTTCCTGCTGGATTTCTGTCTCCCCCTTTTGAACCCAGCAGGAGCTCGACTTCCATCCAGCTGCTGATCATTAGTATTCTCCATGTGCTTAAATACTCCTTCCTTCCTTGGACTGGTGCTGGTGATATTATTCAGTTCATTCAAGCCCTGGTTGCAAGCAGGTGGCTTGTATTCCCCCGTGGTATCGTTGCTGAAAACTTTGCTGAACTTCTACCTGAGTCATCTGAGGATAAGTAGTTCATGCACTTTCCCCTGTGTGTCCCCCTTGTGTCCTCTGTAGTGTTTAGTGGGGTTGATTAAGAGCTCCTCCCATCTGTTCCCTATTTAGGGTCCAGCACTAAAGATACCTAGGGTCAGGTATCCGTCTCAGCGCATAGGTGCGGAACCTATCTAAGGTGGTGAAGGACCCCAAGGACCAGCAGTAGGTTTGGTCAGGGGTTACCATCTTCCCCTTCCCTAGGCACAGGGTTTACCTTCCCTTCCCTTTCTTTTGGTACTTCACCGTGCCTAGCGTGACAGTTTCACGTTCTCTGGACCCTGGTTTTGTTACCTGTTCCTGCTCCCCTGTACTTGTGTTGTAGTACCTGTGTGAACCTGCTGTACCGGCTTGGATCAGCCGTCCAGTCTGCACCTGCTGCCCGGCCTGCACCGGAGTCTGTTTCTCCATCCTTGACCCCTGGGGTTAGCTGCCACAGTGCTGAGCTATCCCCTGGAGTAGCACATGGCAGCTAGCTTCCAGCACAAGCCTATCCTCTCCATCAGAGGCTGTAGTGAAAACGATGGAGTCTCTTAGTTACGCCCCTCCAGAGTGAGTCAATGCTGCGGGCCCACACCCACCAGCGTAACAGATATTCACATTGGTTGCTTTGGGAACTTATGTGAAATCTCTGATTGTTGTGCAACTGGTCGTTTCCTCACAATTTCCTCCGGGGGCATGCCCTTTTATTTCTCCCAATCACAGCTCGGCAGCTGACCAGGCATTCTCACCGCGCCACCTAGCTGTGATTGGCAGACTCTGGAGAATGTCCCGATGCTCTACAAGCAGAGATTTCACATACTGCACTCCTGAAGACACGAATGTGAGTGGAGCGACGCAGCACAGAATGGAGCGGAGCCGCAGAATTAGGGGAGATCCGGGATTTCTACAAGTTATTTAGCACAATGGTTTTTAACTTCCTTTTTGGCCACTTAAATTCTACAAAGAGCAAAAGAAAGTGATGAAAATGTGTTATAGAGACGCTGTCAGCCAGCGTGTGCTGCCCGGACCCTGGCAGAGCCCGGCTGTGAGGTAGCAGAGTCTGCAGAGCTTCAATCTACCAGACGGGAGCAGCCGGTGAGACCGGTCACTGCCACCTCTCCGGGTACCAGGAACCGAGTGACGTGTTCCCATAGATAAAGCCCCGTCCGGTTCTCCGCGCAGCTCCTCCTGGCTCGGTGCGGTGTCACGCTTGTGTTTTCGGAGGCAGCTGCAGGCCGCAGCAGGACAGCGAGTGCGGACGTCAGTATTTTGTGTTTCACCCGTTTATTCCACCACCGGTGAAGTTTTGCTGTAATTTTGCCGAATTCACAAGAAGTGAGCGGCAAACATTTAGGAAAATGTGCTCAACAATTAGCGGCAATTAAAAGTACAGCTCGTCCAAGGATAAATCAGCCGACGTGCGGCTCTCCGCGGAAACAGGGGAAGAAACAGGGAAAACTGCCCGCAAACACAGGGATTAACACAAGGGCAGAGCATGTTACACCAACACATGACCGCTGCAGCCAATCACTGGCTGAGGAGGTGATGTCACTACGAACGGCACATGACCACTGCAGCCAATCATTGGCTGAGGAGGTGATGTCAGTATGAATGACACATGACCACTGCAGCCAATCAATGGCCGAAGAGGTGATGTCAGTATGAATGACACATGACAACTACAGCCAATCACTGGCTCAGAAGGTGATGTCGGTACGAAAGGCACATGACCACTGGAGCCAATCACTGGTCGAGGAAGTTATGTCGGTGTCTATAGCACATGACCGCTGCAGCCAATCATTGGCTGAGGAGGTTATGTTGGTATCTATGGCACATGACCACTGCAGGCAATCACTGGCCAAGGAGGTGATGGCAGTATGCATGGCACATGACCACTGCAGCCAATCACTGGCCGAGGTGATGATGTCGGTATGCACGGCACATGACCACTGCAGCCCATCACTGGCCAAGGTGGTGATGGCAGTATGCATGGCACATGACCACTGCAGCCCATCACTGGCCGAGGTGGTGATGGCAGTATGCATGGCACATGACCACTGCAGCCCATCACTGGCCGAGGTGGTGATGGCAGTATGCATGGCACATGACCACTGCAGCCCATCACTGGCCGAGGTGGTGATGGCAGTATGCACGGCACATGACCACTGCAGCCAATCACTGGCCGAGGAGATGATGTCACTACGCACAGCACATGACTGCTGCAGCCAATCACTGGCTGAGGAGGTGATGTTGGTATGAAAGGCACATGACCGCTACGGACAATTACTGGCCGAGGAGGTGATGTCGGCACGCACAGCACATGACAGCCACAACCAATCACTGTCTGAAGAGGTTATGTCAGTATGCACGATACATGACTGCTGCAGCTAATCACTGGCTGAGAAGGTGATGTCGATACGAAAGGCAAATGACCACTGCAGCCAATCACTGGCTGATGAAGTAATGTTGGTATGAATGGCACATGACAGCTGCAGCCAATCACTGGCTGAGGTGATGTTGGTACAAAAGGCACATGACCGCTGCAGCCAAACCCTGGCCAAGGAGGTTATGTCAGAGTCTATAGCACATGACCGCTGCAGCCAATCACTGGCCAAGGAGGTTATGTTGGTATCTATGACACATGATGGCTGCAGCCAATCATTGGCTGAGGAGGGGATGTCAGTATTTATGGCACATGACGGCTGCAGCCACTTATTGGCTGAGGTGGTGATGACGGTCAGTATGTACAACATATGATAGCTGCAGCCAATCAGTCATTTTCTGAGCAGGAGGTACTTTGCACAAGGCATGGCAGCTGCAGACAATCAGTGACAATAATGGTCATGTGACTTCACTGAAGGAATATAATGACAGGCTGCAGAGACAATGCGAGCGGCAGTCACCCTCCATAGACACTAACTGGAAAACACAGAACAAAAGCCGCCATTATTACCATAGCAACCAGTCACTGATACCAACAATAAGAGCTGTAACTGCCTGCTCCAGTCCTAAAAGGGTTAATAATCCCCAAATAGAAAACACCACTGACCTCCACCTCAGAGCGGCACCGCCTGTGCTCACAGGACCTGTGTGACGTCACCGCCATGTGATCAGTCACCTGACCAGGGGCTGCTGCTGCAGGGGAGTCTGCTCAGTGTGTGCAGGGGGGGCTGTGCTCAGTGTGTGCAGGGGGGGACTCTGCTCAGTGTGTGCAGGGGGGGACTCTGCTCAGTGTGTGCAGGGGGGGCTGTGCTCAGTGTGTGCAGGGGGGGACTCTGCTCAGTGTGTGCAGGGGGGGACTCTGCTCAGTGTGTGCAGGGGGGGCTCTGCTCAGTGTGTGCAGGGGGGGCTCTGCTCAGTGTGTGCAGGGGGGACTCTGCTCAGTGTGTGCAGGGGGGGACTCTGCTCAGTGTGTGCAGGGGGGGACTCTGCTCAGTGTGTGCAGGGGGGGACTCTGCTCAGTGTGTGCAGGGGGGGACTCTGCTCAGTGTGTGCAGGGGGGGGCTCTGCTCAGTGTGTGCAGGGGGGACTCTGCTCAGTGTGTGCAGGGGGGGACTCTGCTCAGTGTGTGCAGGGGGGGACTCTGCTCAGTGTGTGCAGGGGGGGACTCTGCTCAGTGTGTGCAGGGGGGGACTCTGCTCAGTGTGTGCAGGGGGGGACTCTGCTCAGTGTGTGCAGGGGGGGACTCTGCTCAGTGTGTGCAGGGGGGGAGTCTGCTCAGTGTGTGCAGGGGGGGACTCTGCTCAGTGTGTGCAGGGGGGGACTCTGCTCAGTGTGTGCAGGGGGGGAGTCTGCTCAGTGTGTGCAGGGGGGGACTCTGCTCAGTGTGTGCAGGGGGGGACTCTGCTCAGTGTGTGCAGGGGGGGACTCTGCTCAGTGTGTGCAGGGGGGGACTCTGCTCAGTGTGTGCAGGGGGGGGGCTCTGCTCAGTGTGTGCAGGGGGGGGGGCTCTGCTCAGTGTGTGCAGGGGGGGACTCTGCTCAGTGTGTGCAGGGGGGGCTCTGCTCAGTGTGTGCAGGGGGGGGGCTCTGCTCAGTGTGTGCAGGGGGGGGGGCTCTGCTCAGTGTGTGCAGGGGGGGGGGCTCTGCTCAGTGTGTGCAGGGGGGGGGGCTCTGCTCAGTGTGTGCAGGGGGGGGGGCTCTGCTCAGTGTGTGCAGGGGGGGGGGCTCTGCTCAGTGTGTGCAGGGGGGGGGACTCTGCTCAGTGTGTGCAGGGGGGGGACTCTGCTCAGTGTGTGCAGGGGGGGACTCTGCTCAGTGTGTGCAGGGGGGGACTCTGCTCAGTGTGTGCAGGGGGGGGACTCTGCTCAGTGTGTGCAGGGGGGGACTCTGCTCAGTGTGTGCAGGGGGGGACTCTGCTCAGTGTGTGCAGGGGGGGACTCTGCTCAGTGTGTGCAGGGGGGGACTCTGCTCAGTGTGTGCAGGGGGGGACTCTGCTCAGTGTGTGCAGGGGGGGACTCTGCTCAGTGTGTGCAGGGGGGGACTCTGCTCAGTGTGTGCAGGGGGGGACTCTGCTCAGTGTGTGCAGGGGGGGACTCTGCTCAGTGTGTGCAGGGGGGGACTCTGCTCAGTGTGTGCAGGGGGGGACTCTGCTCAGTGTGTGCAGGGGGGGACTCTGCTCAGTGTGTGCAGGGGGGGACTCTGCTCAGTGTGTGCAGGGGGGGACTCTGTCAGTGTGTGCAGGGGGGGACTCTGCTCAGTGTGTGCAGGGGGGGACTCTGCTCAGTGTGTGCAGGGGGGGACTCTGCTCAGTGTGTGCAGGGGGGGACTCTGCTCAGTGTGTGCAGGGGGGGACTCTGCTCAGTGTGTGCAGGGGGGGACTCTGCTCAGTGTGTGCAGGGGGGGACTCTGCTCAGTGTGTGCAGGGGGGGACTCTGCTCAGTGTGTGCAGGGGGGGACTCTGCTCAGTGTGTGCAGGGGGGGACTCTGCTCAGTGTGTGCAGGGGGGGACTCTGCTCAGTGTGTGCAGGGGGGGACTCTGCTCAGTGTGTGCAGGGGGGGACTCTGCTCAGTGTGTGCAGGGGGGGACTCTGCTCAGTGTGTGCAGGGGGGGACTCTGCTCAGTGTGTGCAGGGGGGGACTCTGCTCAGTGTGTGCAGGGGGGGACTCTGCTCAGTGTGTGCAGGGGGGGGACTCTGCTCAGTGTGTGCAGGGGGGGACTCTGCTCAGTGTGTGCAGGGGGGGACTCTGCTCAGTGTGTGCAGGGGGGGACTCTGCTCAGTGTGTGCAGGGGGGGACTCTGCTCAGTGTGTGCAGGGGGGGACTCTGCTCAGTGTGTGCAGGGGGGGACTCTGCTCAGTGTGTGCAGGGGGGGACTCTGCTCAGTGTGTGCAGGGGGGGACTCTGCTCAGTGTGTGCAGGGGGGGACTCTGCTCAGTGTGTGCAGGGGGGGACTCTGCTCAGTGTGTGCAGGGGGGGACTCTGCTCAGTGTGTGCAGGGGGGGACTCTGCTCAGTGTGTGCAGGGGGGGACTCTGCTCAGTGTGTGCAGGGGGGGACTCTGCTCAGTGTGTGCAGGGGGGGGACTCTGCTCAGTGTGTGCAGGGGGGGGACTCTGCTCAGTGTGTGCAGGGGGGGGACTCTGCTCAGTGTGTGCAGGGGGGGGACTCTGCTCAGTGTGTGCAGGGGGGGACTCTGCTCAGTGTGTGCAGGGGGGGGACTCTGCTCAGTGTGTGCAGGGGGGGGACTCTGCTCAGTGTGTGCAGGGGGGGGACTCTGCTCAGTGTGTGCAGGGGGGGACTCTGTTCAGTGTGTGCAGGGGGGGACTCTGTTCAGTGTGTGCAGGGGGGGACTCTGTTCAGTGTGTGCAGGGGGGGACTCTGCTCAGTGTGTGCAGGGGGGGACTCTGCTCAGTGTGTGCAGGGGGGGGACTCTGCTCAGTGTGTGCAGGGGGGGACTCTGCTCAGTGTGTGCAGGGGGGGACTCTGCTCAGTGTGTGCAGGGGGGGCTGTGCTCAGTGTGTGCAGGGGGGGGACTCTGCTCAGTGTGTGCAGGGGGGGGACTCTGCTCAGTGTGTGCAGGGGGGGACTCTGCTCAGTGTGTGCAGGGGGGGACTCTGCTCAGTGTGTGCAGGGGGGGACTCTGCTCAGTGTGTGCAGGGGGGGACTCTGCTCAGTGTGTGCAGGGGGGGACTCTGCTCAGTGTGTGCAGGGGGGGACTCTGCTCAGTGTGTGCAGGGGGGGACTCTGCTCAGTGTGTACAGGGGGGGGGACTCTGCTCAGTGTGTACAGGGGGGGCTCTGCTCAGTGTGTACAGGGGGGGCTGTGCTCAGTGTGTGCAGGGGGGGGCTGTGCTCAGTGTGTGCAGGGGGGGGACTCTGCTCAGTGTGTGCAGGGGGGGGACTCTGCTCAGTGTGTGCAGGGGGGGGCTGTGCTCAGTGTGTGCAGGGGGGGGCTGTGCTCAGTGTGTGCAGGGGGGGGCTGTGCTCAGTGTGTGCAGGGGGGGGACTCTGCTCAGTGTGTGCAGGGGGGGGACTCTGCTCAGTGTGTGCAGGGGGGGGACTCTGCTCAGTGTGTGCAGGGGGGGGACTCTGCTCAGTGTGTGCAGGGGGGGCTGTGCTCAGTGTGTGCAGGGGGGGGCTGTGCTCAGTGTGTGCAGGGGGGGGACTCTGCTCAGTGTGTGCAGGGGGGGGACTCTGCTCAGTGTGTGCAGGGGGGGGCTGTGCTCAGTGTGTGCAGGGGGGGGACTCTGCTCAGTGTGTGCAGGAGGGGGCTCTGCTCAGTGTGTGCAGGGGGGGCTGTGCTCAGTGTGTGCAGGGGGGGCTGTGCTCAGTGTGTGCAGGGGGGGGGGCTCTGCTCAGTGTGTGCAGGGGGGGGCTCTGTTCAGTGTGTGCAGGGGGGGCTGTGCTCAGTGTGTGCAGGGGGGGCTGTGCTCAGTGTGTGCAGGGGGGGCTGTGCTCAGTGTGTGCAGGGGGGGGGGCTCTGCTCAGTGTGTGCAGGGGGGGGCTCTGTTCAGTGTGTGCAGGGGGGGCTGTGCTCAGTGTGTGCAGGAGGGGGGGCTCTGCTCAGTGTGTGCGGGAGGGCGGGGGGGGCTGTGCTCAGTGTGTAAAGGGGGGGCCCTTTACATGCAACGACATCGCTAACGATATGTCGTTGGGGCCTCGTTAGCGACGTCGTTGCGTGTGACACATATGAGCGACTGTTGACGATGGAAATCCTCACCAAATCGTTGATCGATGACACGTCGTGCGTTTCCCAAATGTCGTTGCTGCTTCAGGACGCTGGTTGTTGGTTGTTCCTGAGGCAGCACACAGCACTACGTGTGACACCCCGGGAACAACACTGTACCTGCGTCCTCCGGCAACGAGGTGGGTGTGACTTTCATGCAGCTGCTCTCCGCCCCTCCGCTTCTATTGGGCGGCTGCTTAGTGACACCGCTGTGACGCCGGACGAACCGCCCCCTTAGAAAAGAGGCGGTTCGCCGGCCACAGCGACGTCGCTAGGAAGGTAAGTATGTGTGACGGGTACTAGCGAGATTTGCCCGTGTCACCCAAATGACGGGGGCGGGTGCTTTCACCAGCGACAACGCTAGCGATGTCACTGCGTGTAAAGGGCCCTCTATTCTATATTCTGTATTCTGCACACATGACTACTGGTCCTGGGCGATGTGCGTGTGTAACCTATAGGGTCAAACCCTGCAGTATTTTAATATTGTTTAGGCACATATATATATATATATATATATATATATATATTTATTTAGTACAAATCAAAAGTTTGGACACATCTCATCGCTAGAGCAACTGTTAAGAGGAGACTTTGTGCAGTAGCCTTCATGGTAAAATAGCTGCTAGGAAACCACTGCTAAGGACAGGAACAAGCAGAAGAGACTTGTTTGGGTAAAGAACACAAGGAATGGACATTAGACCAGTGGAAA
Organism: Anomaloglossus baeobatrachus; assembly: GCF_048569485.1. Taxonomy (NCBI): domain Eukaryota; kingdom Metazoa; phylum Chordata; class Amphibia; order Anura; family Aromobatidae; genus Anomaloglossus; species Anomaloglossus baeobatrachus. The sequence continues at coordinate 960,422,230 of NC_134353.1, forward strand.
TCTGTGCTTTGGTCTGATGAGTCCAAATTTGAGATCTTTGGATCCAACCACCGTGTCTTTGTAGAAAAGGTGAATGGATGGACTCTACATGCCTGGTTCCCACCGTGAAGCATGGTGGAGGAGGTGTGATGGTGTGGGGGGGGGCTTTGCTGGGGACACTGTTGGGGATTTATTCAGAATTGAAGGCCTACTGAACCAGCATGGCTACCCCAGCATCTTGCAGCGGCGTGCTATTCCATCCGGTTTGCGTTTAGTTGGAGCATCATTTATTTTTCAACAGGACAATGACCCCAAACACCCCTCCAGGCTGTGTAAGGGCTATGTGACTAAGGAGGAGAGTGATAGGGTGCTACGCCAGATGAACTGGCCTCCACAGTCACCAGACCTGAACCCAATCGAGATGGTTTGGGGTGAGCTGGACCGCAGAGTGAAGGCAAAAGGGCCAACAAGTGCTAAGCATCTCTGGGAACTCCTTCAAGACTGTTGGAAAACCATTTCCGGTGACTACCTCTTGAAGCTCATCAAGAGAATGCCAAGATTGTGCAAAGCAGTAATCAAAGCAAAAGGTGACTAGATTGAAGAACCTAGAATATAAGACATATTTTCAGTTGTTTCACACTTTTTTGTTGAGTATTTCATTCCACATGTGATAATTCATAGTTTTGATGCCTTCAATGTGAATCTACAATTTTCAGAGTCATGAAAATAAAGAAAACTCTTTGAATGAGAATGTGTGTCCAAACGTTTGGTCTGTACTGTATATATAAATAAATATATATATATATTTTCCAGTCGTCACGACAGCACCCACGAGAGAGGGATCCGCCCCCTTCAGGACAGGAAACCTACAGATAAAAAGGGGCGGTCCCCCTCCCTCATCAGTTGGTTTCCTGTCCTGCTGGGATCGGAACCTGCAGTGCCTGGGTCCTGTTGAGTCCGTGCGGTCTTCATGGGAACGGCGGAGCTCTGGATCCGGAAGCACGGTCGGTGGAGCTCCCCTCGTGGACTCCGTCCTCCGGTGCGCCTCGTCCTCTTCTCCTGGTCCGGTTTTGCCGCCAGGGAATGACGCCTGCAGCAGGGGAAGGGGTGTCCTGGTCCTGGATCGTGTGCGCGGCGGGGGGGGGCCCTGCCGCGTTGAAGGCTTCCCTGCTGCAGTGACCCGGATGTCGGCAGGAGCACTTCCGGGGGAGCGGCCGGGAAGGTTCCTTGTGAAGCCCGTGACCCCTCCATCCTCGCCGGACGCTGCGGTGCTGGTGAGTCTATGGCGGTGGGGCCAGAGCCTCTCCCTGTCGCGTGCCTGCGTCTTCTCCACTGCACGGCGTGCACGCGTGGGAAGGGGTATCCTGGGCCTGCCGCGTCCGAGGTCTGTTTCCATGCTGCCTCCCTCCTGATGTCACCGACAGCTGTGCTCCTGCTTCTGCGGTTCGGGGCTCTGCCGGCCTTTCCCCCCTGCTTGGCGGTGCCCTGTCCTGTCCGGGGTTGCACCCCTTCTAGGTCGGCTGCCTCCCTCCTGATGTGTCGGCGTCCTGATGGTGTCTGCCTGGGGTGTGTGCAGGGGTGACCTCTTGATGGGGGCATCGGTGGTACCTGGCCCCTGTGGCTTCTGTGGCCTCCTGCCCCTGTGGCCTCTGTGGACTCCTGGCCCCCGTGGCCTCTGTGGACTCCTGGCCCCCGTGGCCTCTGTGGACTCCTGGCCCCCGTGGCCTCTGTGGACTCCTGGCCCCCGTGGCCTCTGTGGACTCCTGGCCCCCGTGGCCTCTGTGGACTCCTGGCCCCCGTGGCCTCTGTGGACTCCTGGCCCCCGTGGACTCCTGGCCCCCGTGGCCTCCGTGGACTCCTGGCCCCCGTGGCCTCTGTGGACTCCTGGCCCCCGTGACCTCTGGGAACGCCTGGCACCTGTGGCCTCTGTGGGTTCCTGGCCCCTGTAGCATCTGTGGGTTCCTGGCCCCTGTGCCCTCCTGGTCCCTGTGGCCTTCGGGCCCCTGTGTCTTCTGTGTGTGTTTTCTCTGGGCCATGTGGCCGGTGTATGGCCTCCTGGCCTCTGTGGCCTCTGAGCCTCCTGGCCTCTGTGGCCTCTGGGGGGGGGCCTCCTAGCCTCGGGGCCTCCTAGCATCCTGGTCTTTGTGGCCTCTGTGTCCTCTGGCCCTCCTGGCCTCTGGTCTCTGGTCCTTCCGGCCTCTAAGCCTCCTGACCTTTGCGCCTCCTGGGGTTGGGTCTCGGTGCCTCCTGGTCCCTGTTCCTCCTGACCCCCGGACCTCCTGGCCCCCGGACCTCCTGGCCTCGGGCCTCTGTGTCTCTTTGTCCGGGCCTCGTGCTTCCTGGCTTGTGCCTCTGTTCCTCTGTGCTGCCTACCCTTGGTCCTCTGTGCCTCATGACCTTGGTCCTCTGTGCTGCCTGCCTTGGCCTGGCCTTGGGCCTTTGGCCGCTGTCCCTCCTGGTCTTTGGCCGCTGTCCCTCCTGGCCTTTGACCTCTGTGCCTTCTGGCCTCGGGCCTCTGTGCCTTCTGGCCTCAGGTCTTGGCCTCGGGTCTTTGTGCCTCCTGGCCTCGGTGCCTCCTGCCTTCGGGCCTCTGTGTGTACTGTCTCTGTGCCTTGGGCTTCCTGGCCGCGCGCCTCAGTTGCCTCCTGGCCTCGTGCCTCCTGCCTCGGTGCCTCTGACCTCTGTGTGGCTTCCTGGCCTCTGTGTGGCTTCCTGGCCTCTGTGTAGCTTCCTGGCCTCTGTGTAGCTTCCTGGCCTCTGTGTGGCCTCCTGGCCTCTGTGTGGCTTCATGGCCTCGGTGTGGCTTCCTGGCCTCGGTGTGGCTTCCTGGCCTCGGTGTGGCCTCCTGGCCTCTGTGTGGCCTCCTGGCCTCTGTGTGGCCTCCTGGCCTCTGTGTGGCCTCCTGGCCTCTGTGTGGCCTCCTGGCCTCTGTGTGGCCTCCTGGGCTCTGTGTGGCTTCCGGGCCTCTGTGTGGCTTCCGGGCCTCTGTGTGGCTTCCGGGCCTCTGTGTGGCTTCCGGGCCTCTGTGTGGCTTCCGGGCCTCTGTGTGGCTTTCGGGCCTCTGTGTGGCTTTCGGGCCTCTGTGTGGCTTTCGGGCCTCTGTGTGGCTTTCGGGCCTCTGTGTGGCCTTCGGGCCTCTGGGCCTCCTGGCCCCGTGCCTTCTGGCTCGGGCCTCTGTGTCTCTATGTCTCTTGGCTCCGGCCTCTCTGCCTCTGTGCCGTCTTGGCCTCTGGGCCGTCTTGGCCTCTGGGCCGTCTTGGCCTCTGGGCCGTCTTGGCCTCATGCCTCTGTGACTCCTGGCTCCGGCCTCTGTGCCGTCTTGGCCTCTGTGCCGTCTTGGCCTCTGTACCTTCTTGGCCTCTGTACCTTCTTGGCCTCTGTACCTTCTTGGCCTCTGGGCCTCCTGGCCTCCTGCCTCTGTGACTCCTGGCTCCGGCCTCTGTGCCTCTTGGCCTCTGTGCCGTCTTGGCCTTTGTGCCTTCTTGGCCTCTGGGCCTCCTGGCCTCCTGCCTCTGTGACTCCTGGCTCCGGCCTCGGTGCCTCTTGGCCCCTTGGCCTCTGTACCTCTTGGCTCCGACCTTTGTGCCTCTGTGCCTCTTGGCCTTTATGCCTCTTGGCTTCTTGGGTTCTGCGCCTCTCGGCCTATGGGCCTTTTGGCCTTTGTGCCTCTTGGCCTTTGTGCGTCTTGGCCTTTGTGCTTCTTGGACTTTGGGCCTCTTGCCTCTGGGCCTTCCCGGCCTCTGTGTCTTCCTGGCCTCTGTGTCTTCCTGGCCTCTGTGTCTTCCTGGCCTCTGTGTCTTCCTGGCCTTTGTGCCTTCCTGGCCTCTGTGCCTCCTGGCTTGGGTCTCCCGACCCTGTACCTCCTGGCTCCGGCCTCTATGCCTCTGTGCCTCTTGGCCTCTGTACCTCTTGGCACTTGTCATCTTGGCCCTTGTGCCTCTGTGCCTCTTGACCTCCGTGCCTCTTAGCTTCTGTGCCTCTTGGCCTCGGTGCCTCTTGGCGTCTGTGCCGTTGGCCTCTGTGCCTCTTGGCTTCTGTGTCTCTTGGCCTCTGGGTTTCTTGGCCTCTGTGCCTCTGGGCCTCTGTGCATCTTGGCCCTTGTGCCGCGGTGCCTCTTCCCTCTTGGCCTCCGTGGCTCTGTGCTTCTTGGCCTCTGTGCCTCTTCGCCTCTATGCCTCTATGCCTCTTGGCCTCTGGGCCTCTTGGCCTTTGGGCCTCTTGGCCTCTGGGCCTCTTGTCCTCCGTGCCTCCGTGCCTCTGTGCCTCTGTGCCGTGTCTCTTGGCCTCGGGGCCTCTTGTCCTCTGGGCCTCTTGTCCTCTGGGCCTCTTGTCCTCTGGGCCTCTTGTCCTCTGGGCCTCTTGTCCTCTGGGCCTTTTGGCCTCTGAGCCTTTTGGCCTCTGAGCCTTTTGGCCTCTGGGCCTCTTGGTCTCTGGGCCTCTTGGTCTCTGGGCCTCTTGGTCTCTGGGCCTCTTGGTCTCTGGGCCTCTTGGTCTCTGGGCCTCTTGGCCTCTGTGTCCTTTTGCCTCTGTGCCTCTTGGCCTCTGTGCCTATGTGCCTCTTGGCATCTGTGCCTCTGTGCCTCGAGGCCTCCTGGTCGTGTGGGCCTGTGCTCTCGTCCTGCGTCTCTGGGCCTTGCGCTTTGTGCTTGCTTCTTGCGGCGCTCCTGCTTTGCGCCTCTGCCGCCTTACGCCTTCCTGGCCTTACGCCTGGACTGGCGCATTGGGCTTCCTGCTTCGCATCTGCGTTTCTTCTCCTCGTCCGTTCCGGTGTGTCTCTGTTCCTCTGTCTCTTGGTTGCCCTTGCTTCTGCTGGGCGTGTTCGCGCCTGTCCGTTGGTCTTTCCTTCCTTGGGGTGTTCCGGCTCAGGTTATTCTTCCGCCGCGCGGGGTGTCTTCGGGAGTTTTTTCTTCCCGCGCGGGGTGCTTCTCCCTTCCTTCGTTCGCTGCCTGTCGTTAGGAAGGCTCTGTCCTCGCCTGTGTCGCTAGGCGGCCCCTTGGCGGCGGGGTTGGTCTTTGTTTTTTGTTCTTTGTCTTTCAGGATTCCGGCTGTGGTCCTCGCGTGGCGTGGCGTCCCTGGTCCCACTGGATGCGGATGCTGTGTCCTTTTCGTCTGTTGGAAGCGAGTTCCTCTGGCCTTTCTCGGTGTCGGATCCTTCTCCTGGGCGATTGCCTCCTCCTTGGACGGATGTGGCCGGTGTCTCCTTCGGTGGTATTGTACGGCTGCGTCCTGGTCCTCTCCGTCCGCCCTTCCGGGCTCTGCCGGCTAGCCTTTGTTCTTCCACTGTCTTCCGTTGGAGGCTTGGCCCTTCGCGCGGTTTTTTCCCACCCTCTGAGTGTTATCTCTCTAAGTCTCTCGTGGGTGCTGTCGTGACGACTGGAAAAGACTATATTACTTACGGTAATGGGATTTTCCTGAGTCCACGACAGCACCCTTTACACCCCTGCCCTTTGTTTTTCTTCACCCTTTTGGGTTTGGTGGTTCTAGTTGTTTATTGTCTTGTTACTAATTTGTGGCGGTTCCTCTCCATTTCTCTGAAACTAACTGAGGAGGGAGGGGGACCGCCCCTTTTTATCTGTAGGTTTCCTGTCCTGAAGGGGGCGGATCCCTCTCTCGTGGGTGCTGTCGTGGACTCAGGAAAATCCCATTACCGTAAGTAATATAGTCTTTTTTTTTTTAGACACATTAATTAAAAGTTATGTTTTCCTTTTTGTATCTCACTTGGTGCTAGAAAATAAAACCCAATCCTAGCAGCATATATATGTGAATAACAACCCTGCAATATATGTTTTACCATCATAGTGAAAATCCCATTCTTTTTTTGGACATACGATTAACTGGCAATGTGAATGAGGGCAGAATTGTGTGCGATTTATATAGAAAATCTGTGGCTGGTAATTCTGTTTTATATGCTACAAGTTGTCACCCCCGACATATTGCCAGTAATATTCCAGTGGGGGAATTTGTCAGGGCAAGAAGGGCTTGTTCTAGTGATATCGCTTATGAGCGCCGGGCAGATGTTATAACAAACTGGTTCCAGAATAGCGGTTATTCTATGTGTACTATCACCAACGCAAAACTGAAAGCTGAGAAAAAGACAGAAAACAATACCACCTAGTTCTTTAAGGCTATGTCCGCACTTTGCGTCGTCCTACTTGCAGTTCTAAACGCATTCTTTAGCAGAAATTGCTTTTGTCAAAGTTGCTTTTGATCTTAAAATAGCGCTAAAAACGCATGCGTATTTACCGCGTTTTAGCCGCGTTTTTAGCGCTTTTTACATGCTTTTCCATTGCGTTTGTAAAGATGCGTTTTGAACATAAAGACACTGCTAAATAAAGTTTAAACAGTCAAAAACAATGAAAAAAGGGGAAAAAAAGGAACATATAAATATTGAAAAGATAAAGAAAATAGTTGTTTCATATAATTATAGCGGTATTATAATATTTAGCGGTAAAATAGCATAAAATGTATATTTTTCATTAATTTGTCGGATTATGTGTGTGTGTAAAGGAACATTTTATTCCATTATTTAAATGTCATAAAAGCTTGCGTTTTGGAATACCAAAACGCTGTGTTTCTGCAGCTAAAAAGCAGGTAAAACGCTTGAAATTTGATGTTTATTGCGTTTTGCCATTTCTCATTGACTTCAGTGTTAGCAAAACGCAGCCCAAATGGCAAAAACAATTGACATGCTGCTTCTTAGAACGCATGGTTTTTGCCACAAATTATGCAAATTAAACGCTGCGTTAAGGAAACGCAAAGTGCGGACAAAAAATCCCCATTTTCCATAGACTTTGCTGGAAAATCAAAACGCATGCCTTTTGGCATGAAAACGCTGCAGTTCAAAACAGACCTAAAAAGCACCAAAAACGCAGGTGGAAACGCAAAGTGTGCACATAGCCTTACTGATTCTGCCCCTGTTGTTTTTTCACCTGATTATAGTTCAGATTATGATCGGGTTATTAAAACAATAAAGAAATATTTGCCCATACTAGAGGTGGATTATGTATTGAAAAAAATTCTAAGGGCGGCTTTGCACGTTGCGACATTGCACGTGCAATGTCGGTGGGGTCAAATCGAAAGTGATGCACATCCGGCGTCGCAGTCGATATCGCAACGTGTAAAACCTTTTTGATACGATGAACGAGCGCAAAAGCGTCGTTATCGTATCATCGCTGCAGCCTCCGACATTTCCATAATGCCGGTGCAGCGACAGGTACGATGTTGTTCCTCGACCCTGCGGCAGCACACATCGCTGTGTATGAAGCCGCAGGAGCGAGGAACTTCACCTTACCTGCCGCCGGCTGCAATGAGAAGGACAAAGGTGGGCGGGATGTTTATATCCTGGTCATCTCCGCTTCAATTGGCCGCCTGCCGTGTGACGTCGCTGTGACGCCGCACGACCCGCCCCTCTAAAGAAGGAGGCGGGTCGCCGGCCAGAGGGACGTCGCACGGCAGGTATGTGCGTGTGAAGCTGCCGTACCGATAATAATCACTACGGCAGCTTGCACTAGATATCGCACGTGCGACGGGGGCGGGACTATCGCTGCAGCATCGGTAACACATTGTTACCGATGTCGCAACGTGCAAAGCCCGCCTAAGTAAAGGGATTAGATTTGTATCCAGAAGACACGCCTCCCTGGCCATCTCCTTATCAGCCAGTGATCACACTGTGCGGTTTCAGAATGAACCCAGAAACGCTAACATTGCTCTACGCAACTGGTTCCCCACAACAGGATCATATAAATGTTCCCAAAGAAATTGTGGTCTGTAAATATATGAAATATACAACGGTTATTAAATCTTGTAACTCAAGTACAAAGATTAAACTCAGATCACTGATGAACTGCGGCACAAATGAATTAATAAATGTGATCACAGGTGAAGCTTGTTGTCTTCAATATGTGGGTGATGCTACTCGATCCCTGCGGTGTGGTATATCAGAGCATATATACGACGTTAGTCATACTACCACCCGTACACCTTCTGTGGTTTCTACACATTTCCAAATCGAGTATGCAGGAGATTTAGGCTGGAATCACACTTGTGCGTGTAAATTCGGTGCGAGTCTCATGCTCGAACGTTGCATGAGCTCAGTTCAAGTTGTGATCCAAGTGCAATGCAACTGCCCTGCGATCCTGGGATTTTTCTCATGATTGCAGTGCGTGTGCAATGCGTGTTTGATGCGTATGGGATCCATTTTTATTCTCATCAGCTGTCATCTGCCATTCTGCTCTGCTACATGGCCGCTGACAGCAGCCACAGACAGAGCCATGTAGCAGAGCTGAATGGCCGCTGACAGCAGACACAGACAGAGCCATGTAGCAGAGCTGAATGGCCGCTGACAGCAGCCACAGACAGAGCCATGTAGCAGAGCTGAATGGCAGCTGACAGCAACGACAGACAGAGCCATGTAGCAGAGCTGAATAGCCGCTGACAGCAGCCACAGACAGAGCCACGTAGCAGAGCTGAATGGCCGCTGACAGCAGCCACAGACAGAGCCATGTAGCAGAGCTGAATAGCCGCTGACAGCAGCCACAGACAGAGCCATGTAGCAGAGCTGAATGGCCGCTGACAGCAGACACACACAGAGCCATGTAGCAGAGCTGAATGGCCACTGACAGCAGCCACAGACAGCCATGTAGCAGAGCTGAATGGCCGCTGACAACAGACAGCCATGTAGCAGAGCTGAATAGCTGCTGACAGCAGCCACAGACAGAGCCATGTAGCAGAGCTGAATGGCCGCTGACAACAGACACAGACAGCCATGTAGCAGAGCTGAATAGCCGCTGATGTGACGCCCTGGCACAGCCAGGTTGTCACAGAAAGAGTTAATCCTCCTTGGTAATCTGATCTCACACCGGTGCAGCCAGACAAGCCACAGCCCCAGTGTAAGAGAAAAGCAGAGGAGAGGGGAGGGGCTGGTGCAGAGAGTGTGAGGAGAGCAGACAGGACAGAAGTCTGGAAGTCGTAGCTCCCAGGCTGGGAGTGAAGCGTACTCCGAGAGGGCCGGGGCAGGCCGTAGTGAGGAAGGGGCCAGAACAGGTAGCCGGAGCAGGGCGGTGGCCCCTCGGTACCTGGGTACCCGGATCACTACAGGGGAGTGGATTCCCCGTTCCCGGCTGAGGAGAAAGAGGAAGAGAGTGGAGAGAAAGGCACCTGGCTGCAGGGAAAGAACAACAAGGGCTGCTGCACCGTGTGTGGGACACTAACACCCCCGTACCGGAGGCTGCGGACACCGGCAATTCCTAGTTTACCAGTGACTCCGTGTGACTTTCTTGTGAGTACCCCCGTGCCCTCGGGCACCGCACCGCAGCACTGCGCCCTGCTCCCTGCTTACCTTATCACCGGGCCCCGGGACAACCAACCCCTACCCACGGAGGGGAGAAATAACATCTAGCTGCTCCATACCATCACTCCCGGGATCCCCGTCCAAAGCAGCGGTGGTGTTCCAACTTCACCACAACCGTGGGTGGCGTCACGGACAATCTCCCTTACCCAATTCTCCTTTTTCTGTGGAGCCTGGGATCACACACGGGTCACGCCACCGTGATACCCACAGAAGTGACCCTGTGGCCCGGATCTGAGTACCCCTGGTCCCCGGGCGACACATTTGGCGTCACGAACAGGATCGAACCCATCCAGTTACCTGGAGGAAGTGCGCCTTATTCTGGACTGTCAGCGGTGATCCGCTGTAAAAATTTTAAAGTCGCCATCTTTGCCGCCATTTTGGGCGCGAAAATCTCCCGCCCAGCACCTTCTTCCCCAAGCGTTGGGCGCGAAAAAGAGGCTCCGCCCCCTGAGAACGCGGGCGGAAGTGAAGTTCCGGAGGACCGGAAGCGAAAGGGAAACTTTAAAAGTTGCTGGAAGGACTGCTCCCGAGTACCAAGGGGGAGCAGAAAGAAGGAACTGCAGTTTATGTGACAAGGACTGTAAGGCAGGGACGCCAGGACTCTGCCAGCATTTGGTTCCTGGAGAGGCCGCCGCAGCGATGCACCGACCCGTTACCCCTGTTACCGGTAGCGGAGCCCGCAGCGCCTGTTGGGGAGGACCCAGACCTGGGGTCCCCAGGCCTCACCTTTGTCACCGCCCTGCCACCGGCCCCGGCAGTCCGCCCGGCCGCGACGGAGATGACGACGGCTCCGGCAGTCCGCCCGGCCGCAACGGCAGCGAAGTACCGGTCCCGTTGACCAATCTGGAACCATTTCTGGACTGGGGTCAAGGGGTGCTGCCCACTTCCTAGGGGCAGCACCAAGGCTAGGTTGTTTGGGTGGGTGGCTAAAGGACCCGTTACGTTGACATTATTAAAAGTGTTATTTGTTGTTGCAACGTTGAAGCAATGTACATCCCGCTGTGGGAAGATTGAAAATGTTTAAAATGTTTTATCCTTTTTCCAGTTTTAATAAATGCTGGTGCCTAGACGGCCCGAGGATGGGCCGTGTTTTACCAAGGGGGTGTGTGACGCCCTGGCACAGCCAGGTTGTCACAGAAAGAGTTAATCCTCCTTGGTAATCTGATCTCACACCGGTGCAGCCAGACAAGCCACAGCCGCAGTGTAAGAGAAAAGGAGAGGGGAGGGGCTGGTGCAGAGAGTGTGAGGAGAGCAGACAGGACAGAAGTCTGGAAGTTGTAGCTCCCAGGCTGGGAGTGAAGCGTGCTCCGAGAGGGCCGGGACAGGCCGTAGTGAGGAAGGGGCCAGAACAGGTAGCCGGAGCAGGGCGGTGGCCCCTCGGTACCTGGGTACCCGGATCACTACAGGGGAGTGGATTCCCCGTTCCCGGCTGAGGAGAAAGAGGAAGAGAGTGGAGAGAAAGGCACCTGGCTGCAGGGAAAGAACAACAAGGGCTGCTGCACCGTGTGTGGGATACTAACACCATCGTACCGGAGGCTTCAGACGCCGGCAATTCCTAGTTTATCAGTGACTCCGTGTGACTTTCTTGTGAGTACACCCGTGCCCTCGGGCACCGCACTGCAGCACTGCGCCCTGCTCCCTGCTTACCCTATCACCGGGCCCCGGGACAACCAACCCCTACCCACGGAGGGGAGAAATAACATCTAGCTGCTCCATACCATCACTCCCGGGATCCCCGTCCAAAGCAGCGGTGGTGTTCCAACTTCACCACAACCGTGGGTGGCGTCACGGACAATCTCCCTTACCCAATTCCCCTTTTTCTGTGGAGCCTGGGATCACAGACCGGGTCACGCCACCGTGATACCCACAGAAGTGACCCTGTGGCCCGGATCTGAGTACCCCTGGTCCCGGGCGACACACTGACAGCAGACACAGACAGAGCCATGTAGCAGAGCTGAATAGCCGCTGACAGCAGACACAGACAGAGCCATGTAGCAGAGCTGAATGGCCACTGACAGCAGCCACAGACAGAGCCATGTAGCAGAGCTGAATGGCCGCTGACAGCAGCCACAGACAAAGCCATGTAGCAGAGCTGAATGGCCACTGACAGCAGCCACAGGCAGAGCCATGTAGCAGAGCTGAATGGCCACTGACAGCAGCCACAGACAGCCATGTAGCAGAGCGGAATAGCCGCTGACAGCAGCCACAGACAGAGCCATGTCGCAGAGCTGAATGGCCACTGACAGCAGCCACAGACAGAGCCATGTAGCAGAGCTGAATAGCCACTGACAGCAGACACAGACAGAGCCATGTAGCAGAGCTGAATGGCCGCTGACAACAGACAGCCATGTAGCAGAGCTGAATAGCTGCTGACAGCAGCCACAGACAGAGCCATGTAGCAGAGCTGAATGGCCGCTGACAGACACAGACAGCCATGTAGCAGAGCTGAATGGCCTCTGACAGCAGACACAGACAGAGCCATGTAGCAGAGCTGAATGGCCACTGACAGCAGCCACAGGCAGAGCCATGTAGCAAAGCTTAATGGCCACTGACAGCAGACACACACAGAGCCATGTAGCAGAGCTGAATGGCCACTGACAGCAGACACAGACAGAGCTGTTATGATCCGGAACCATGGAAGACCACAACAAATCATTGGCAAAAGGTGACAAGAGCATTGGCAACTAATCTGGCCGCCATCCCCTTACTAACCAACACAACTAGAAATAGCCGAGGGGTGAACTAACATCCTGTGCACCGCGAACCCAGCCGGAGAACTAACTATCCTAAAGGTAGGAAAGATGAATAACTCTCTGCCTCAGAAAATAGATAAAGAATAGCAAGCCCCCCACATTCAAAGACTGCGGTGATATAGGAAAAACACAATACACAGGTAGATGACAGGATTAGCAAAAGGTGAGGTCCCCGCTGACTAAAATAGGAAAGGACAGGGAAGGGACTGATGGTGGCCAGAGAAAAACCCTGCAAAATACCAACTTCCTGATAGTACAAAAAGGCCCTCAGATCGCACAATCTGAACTCCGTCCTATACCAGGCGCCCTTGTCATACCAATGAACAGAAAACAAGAATTATAACAAAGTCAACAAGCCACAAACACATGGACTCAAAGGAGCTATACTCCACACAGAACTGCAGGGAGTTCCTCAACAATCCACAGAGGGGGAAAATCCCTGGAAGGAAATAAACTGAAACCAACCACAACAAATGACAAACCCAGAGAAGCAAAAGAACCAGACAATAAATAAAGAGCAAGAACTTATCTGGAGTAGATGTGGTGTGGAGCAGGATTAAGCAGGCTGGAGATACAAAGAACAACTGACATCCGGCATAGCCTGCTATCAGACCAGGACTTAAATAAGCAGAGAGTTAGCAAAGGAAACACCCACTGCACAACCCACCTGGTCTCTCTCCAAGCCCTTCCTGGCCACCAGAGGGAGCCTCCCAGCAGCCAAGACATAACTAACATTCACAACACAGAGCCATGAAGCAGAGCTGAATGGCCGCTGACAACAGACACAGACAGAGCCATGTAGCAGAGCTGAATGGCCTCTGACAGCAGACACAGACAGAGCCATGTAGCAGAGCTGAATGGCCTCTGACAGCAGACACAGACAGAGCCATGTAGCAGAGCTGAATGGCCACTGACAGCAGACACAGACAGAGCCATGTAGCAGAGCTGAATGGCCGCTGACAGCAGCCACAGACAGAGCCATGTAGCAGAGCTGAATAGCCGCTGACAGCAGCCACAGACAGAGCCATGTAGCAGAGCTGAATGGCCGCTGACAGCAGACACAGACAGAGCCATGTAGCAGAGCTGAATGGTCGCTGACAGCAGACACAGACAGAGCCATGTAGCAGAGCTGAATGGCCTCTGACAGCAGACACAGACAGAGCCATGTAGGAGAGCTGAATGGCCACTGACAGCAGACACAGAGCCATGTAGCAGAGCTGAATGACCGCTGACAGCAGCCACAGACAGAGCCATGTAGCAGAGCTGAATAGCCGCTGACAGCAGACACACACAGAGCCATGTAGCAGAGCTGAATGGCCACTGACAGCAGCCATAGACAGCCATGTAGCAGAGCTGAATAGCTGCTGACAGCAGCCACAGACAGAGCCATGTAGCAGAGCTGAATAGCCGCTGACAGCAGCCACAGACAGAGCCATGTCGCAGAGCTGAATGGCCACTGACAGCAGACACAGACAGAGCCTTGTAGCAGAGCTGAATGGCCGCTGACAGCAGCCACAGACAGAGCCATGTAGCAGAGCTGAATAGCCACTGACAGCAGACACAGACAGAGCCATGTAGCAGAGCTGAATGGCCGCTGACAACAGACAGCCATGTAGCAGAGCTGAATAGCTGCTCACAGCAGCCACAGACAGAGCCATGTAGCAGAGCTGAATGGCCGCTGACAACAGACACAGACAGCCATGTAGCAGAGCTGAATAGCCGCTGACAGCAGACACAGACAGAGCCATGTAGCAGAGCTGAATGGCCACTGACAGCAGACAGAGCCATGTAGCAGAGCTGAATGGCCGCTGACAGCAGACACACACAGAGCCATGTAGCAGAGCTGAATGGCCACTGACAGCAGCCACAGACAGAGCCATGTAGCAGAGCTGATGTGACGCCCTGGCACAGCCAGGTTGTCACAGAAAGAGTTAATCCTCCTTGGTAATCTGATCTCACACCGGTGCAGCCAGACAAGCCACAGCCCCAGTGTAAGAGAAAAGCAGAGGAGAGGGGAGGGGCTGGAGCAGAGAGTGTGAGGAGAGCAGACAGAACAGATGTCTGGAAGTCGTAGTGTCGCGGGCGGGGAGGAGGGTGTCAGCACACCGCGCTCACCCCTTCTGCTCGGGTCCGGCAGCTGCTCCTGGTGGCTCGAGCTGTAGGCCGGATCCCGGGGTTTCTCGAGCGACACTCCTCGCCCGTGAGTGAAAGGGGGGTGTTTGTTGGGATTATAGTTCGTGACGCCACCCACGGTTGTGGTGATTGCACCACCGCTGCTCAGTGTGGGGGTCCCGGGGATGGTGATTGGAGCAGCCAGGTGTTGTGTTGCCCCTCCGTGGGTAGGGGTTGGTGATCCCGGGGCCCAGTGAAGAGATGTAAAGTGTAGGGCCTGGAGGGCGCAGGGACGCGGGGGCAGCGCTGTGCCTTGCGGCACTGTGGTACTCACTCAGCCTGAGACACGGACACAGTTTGTACGGTAAACCAACGGCTGGTAGGACGGTCCCACAGACGGTTGCACCTGCACTCCCGGTAGGTGATGGTGACGTCTCTCTTCCTTGCACCTATGTTGTCTGATGGTAGCAGTGGATTCCCTCCGGTTACCCGCTCCCCGACTGCAATCTGGGCCGGAGGAGCTCTACACTTTGCCCGCAGGCGCTGGCCCTGGGGAAACTGGTGCCTTGGCGGTGGCGGTGTCTCCCCGGTAATGGTCGGGCTGTTGCCGTCAATCGGGACTTTGTTGCTGGGGGATCTGCGTCCCCTTCACTGACGGATTCGGCAAATTGGGCGACTCCAAGCCTTGCCGGGGTCCGAGAGGCCCCTGCCCTGGTGCTGACTGTCCTTCGGAACACTGCTCCAGACCACCGGGCACACAGCCAACGGGGTCCTTCCAGGAACTTCCAAACGGTCCCCCTCCGGACAGTCACCGCCGTCGCTGACCTTGCTGTTCTAGCCCTACACACAGCTGGGCTCTCAGGCTTTGCACTCTCTCTGCGCTCTCTCCACTTCTTGCTTTCCTCCTTTTTCACTTCTCTTACTTTCACTTGCTGTTTACTTAAGCTCGTCCCTGAGCTGACTGCTCTCTTGCCCTACCCGGGCTTAACTGCTCTTCACTCAAGCTCCTCCTGAGCTAATCTGCCTGGTAACTTCCTGCCTCCAGAGTTGTGAGCTCCTTGGTGGGCGGAGCCAACCGCCTGGCCCACCCCCTGGTGTGCATCAACAGACTCTTGGAGGGAGGCAACAAGGATTTCTGGTTAGCAGGTGTGCCTACCTGGAGTGTGGGGTGTAGTGGTGTTGTTATCTGTGTCCCCTGGCTTGCCCAGGGCGACACATTCCCCCTTAGCAAAATGCAGACCGTCCGCGGGCTGCCGTCCTACACCGGTTTTATTTTTCTGTAAAAAGGGGATAACAGGGTTAAACATATCATATTCACATTTTTAAGCAACTCTTCCCAAGACGGGAGGCACATTTTACTTTTAACGTTTCAACGGTGTACGGTCACGGTTTCCGCTCTCTCCCACCCAAGCAACCTGGCCCTGATGCTGCCCCTAAAACCCAGGCAGCACCCCTTGACCCACAGTCCAGCACAAGTCACCCGAGCGGGATCTGTCCTTCCCTCCAGAGGGTAGCCACCGGTCCCTTTGGTGGCTGGGCCCTGGCCTGCTCTGCTCAGGGCCCTCCCTCCAACCTGCCTCTCCGGAGGCGGCATTGCGGAAACGGTAACGGTACCCAACATATTTACAAGCCACTAACGTTTGTGGTTGCCCTGCAGAGTTCACGGGCTTGTCCATGGCTAGTTCCCATGCATTTTTAAACTTTTAACGGTCCCCACGGGGACAACGGTGCCGGCTCCTGCCGGTTGCAAATCACAGCTGACAATCAGGTGAAAACTCGGTTCAATCAGTGTTTTTCATTTTTCAAAACTTTCAACAAACTTTCAAACAAACACACAACACTCTTTTACATTTGCGGGCCCCTCTTACTCATAGAATGGTCTCCCTGTACCTAAGTGGGGGTCTACCTAGGTTGGAACGGGTGGACCTTCGGGGCCCGGTGTCAGTGGTGCTAGACAGTGGGGTAGAGGGAACAATCGGTTCCTCCTCCCTGCTATAGTGTGGGGCAGGCGGAGGTGCAGGGGGGCTGGGTACAGGTTCATCCCTGGGCACTGGCACTGGTTCTGGCTCACGGTTAACCGCTTCCACTACTTCTTCATCCACGGGTTGTGGGAACAGTATCACTGGAAGTATCACCGCGCCGTTCTGTGTAGGCCAGTTTGCTGGGAAGTCACCCATTACAGTGTGGATTACCTCTGCTGCCTTTTCCACTGGTGGAGGAACCGGTACTTCAGCCTCTGCTTTTAACGCTGGGGGGCATTTCTTTAGATGGTCCCGAGAAACTGTGGCCAGGGTGCCCCCTTGGTCACGACTGATCTGGTAGGTCTTCCCATTGTCCCACTCGGTGGGTTGTACGACGTAAGGGACTTGCTCCCACTGGTCATCCAGTTTGTGGGCTTTTCTCTTCCGTTTCAGCACCACATCTCCTGGCTGGAAAGGACCTGCAGGCGCCTTCTGGTTGAACCGGTGCTCTTGCTGTTCTCGACTTCGACTGAGGTTTTTCTCCACATACTCCTGGATTTGCCGGTACTGGGCCCTCCTCCGACTTTCCCACTCTGCCGTTGAAGGGAGTGCTTCCGGAGCCTCCAACCCCATCTCCAGATCCACCGGCAGGCGGCCAGGCCGGGCCCTCATCAGATACGCTGGGGTGCACTTCGTCGAGCTGGATGGGATATTATTGTACATGTCGACCAAGTCGGGTAACTTTTCCGGCCACATGTTCCGTTCTTCCAGCGGTAGCGTCTTGAGGAGCCCCAGGACCAAGTGATTCATTTTCTCGCACATGCCGTTGGTTTGGGCGTGGTACGGAGTGGTCCGGATCTTCTTGCAGCCGTACAACTGGCAGAATTCGTGAAACACTTCTGCTTCAAAAGCCGGGCCTTGGTCAGTCAGCACCTTCTCGGGGTACCCATGGGGTCGGCAAAAATAGGCCTGGAACGCTCGGGCAGCGGTTCGACCAGTCAAGTCCTTAACGGGGACTACCACCATGAATCTTGAGTAGTGGTCTACCATGGTCAACGCGTAGGTGTACCCACTTCGGCTAGGGGTGAGTTTGACATGGTCCAGGGCGACCAGCTCCAGCGGCTGATGGGTGACTATGGGATGTAACGGTGCCCTCTGGCTAGTCTCGTCCTTTCTCCTCAGTGTACAAGGACCGCACTCTCGGCACCAGGCTTCCACCGATTCACGCATCCCACTCCAATAGAACCGCTCCCGCAACAGCATCTCCAGCTTCTTCCACCCGAAGTGGCCAGCACCATCATGGTATGCCCGCAGGACGGTAGCAACCTCAGCTTGAGGAACGATCAACTGGCATATTTTCTCATGGGTCTTTGGGTTGATCAGCTCACGGTACAGCCTCCCTTGGTGTAGGTAGAGCCGTTTTCGTTCTTTCCACAAGCGTTGGGCTTCGGCTGGAGCGGCAGGGTCTATTCCCATAGCACCTTGTTCCACCAGGGTCTTGACAAGGCGGACAGCCGGTGCTTGGTCCTGGGCGTCCTGCCACTCTTGACTGGGCCGCGGGTCCAGGTCCGCCCGTTGCTGACATACTTGTACCCTCTCAGTAGGCGGCTGGTGAAATGCAGGCAACTCAATCTCCTCGAGGTCGTCATCCTCACACCCCTCTTCTGACAAATGGGGCATCCGGGAGAGTGCATCTGCATTGATGTTGACACGACCAGCTCGGTACTTTATGGTGAAATCATAGTTGGCTAACCGGGCTACCCACCGCTGCTCCAGCGCGCCCAACTTGGCCGTGTCCAGGTGAGTTAGCGGATTGTTGTCCGTAAACGCGGTGAATTTCGCCGCCGCCAGGTAGTGGCGGAACCGCTCTGTGATAGCCCACACCAACGCCAATAGCTCGAGCTTGAAGGAGCTATAGTTCTCAGGGTTCCTTTCGGTCGGCCGGAGTTTTCGGCTGGCGTAGGCAATCACCTTCTCCTTCCCATCCTGGACCTGGGACAAGACCGCTCCTAGCCCCACGTTACTGGCGTCCGTGTGGAGGATGAACGGGCGCCCATAGTCAGGGTACGCCAAGACCTCTTCTCCGGTCAAGGCCGCCTTCAACTGGCCAAAGGACTCCTCATGCTTGTCCTCCCACAACAGTGGGGCTCCAATAGGTCTACCACCTTTGGTCTGTCCCACGAGGAGATCTTGCATGGGGGCAGCCATCTTCGTGTACCCCTTTATAAAGCGCCGATAGTACCCCACCAGACCCAGGAACTGCCTTACTTCCCTCACCGTGGTTGGTCTTGGCCAGCTCTGGATGGCAGTGATCTTCTCAGGGTCGGGGGCGACACCATCCGCACTCACCACGTGTCCTAGATACTGCACCCTGGGTTTCAGCAGATGGCACTTCGAGGGCTTCAACTTCATCCCGAACTTGGCAAGGGACGCGAACACCTCGGCCAGGTGCTCCAGATGGGCCTCATACGTCTGGGAATAAACAATCACATCATCCAAATACAGCAGGACGGTCTCGAAGTTTAAATGTCCCAGACAGCACTCCATCAACCGTTGGAAAGTCCCGGGGGCATTGCACAGCCCAAACGGCATGCTATTGAATTCGCATAGCCCCATCGGGGTGGTGAAGGCGGTCTTCTCCCGGTCCTCGGGGGCCACGGCCACTTGCCAGTATCCGCTGGTGAGGTCAAGGGTCGAGAAGTAGTTTGCAGTTCTCAGTGCAGCCAAAGATTCTTCAATACGAGGCAATGGATAGGCATCTTTATGGGTTATCTGGTTGATCTTCCGGTAGTCCACACACATCCGCATGGTACCATCCTTCTTCTTGACCAGTACCAACGGAGCGGCCCAGGGACTACAACTGTCCCGAATAACCCCTGCCTCCTTCATATTCTTCAACATATCCTTGGCACACTGATAATGTGCAGGGGGAATAGGTCTGTACCTCTCTTTGATAGGGGGATGTTCACCCGTGGGAATGTGGTGTTGGACCCCCTTGATCTGCCCAAAGTCTAGGGGGTGCTTACTGAAAACCTGTTCGTACTCCTGCACTACCCTGTGTACCCCTGCCCTGTGATGTGTAGGGGTATCATTAGTGCCCACATGTAGCTGTTGGTGCCACTCCTTGGTGTCCCCCTGGGGTGGGGACGTGCTGGTGGTAGGTGGGAGTGTGGATGGACGGGCTTCCTGGATAGTGTGAGGGTCCAGGGTGAGCAGCTTGGCAATGGTGGCATACCAGGGGAGCCTGACTTCTTCCTCCCCGCAATTCAACACTCTCACAGGCACTCTCCCTTTCTTCACATCTACCACCCCTCGGGCGGCCACTACAGTGGGCCAGTGCTCGGAAGGCATGGGCTCCATCATCGCAGGGTAGTCACGCCCCTGAGGCCCTACTGCTGCCCTACACCAGATCATCATCTCACTCCTAGGGGGCACAGTCAATGGAGCAACATCCATCACTCGCACTCCACCAATCTCCCC
Source organism: Anomaloglossus baeobatrachus (assembly GCF_048569485.1). Classification (NCBI taxonomy): domain Eukaryota; kingdom Metazoa; phylum Chordata; class Amphibia; order Anura; family Aromobatidae; genus Anomaloglossus; species Anomaloglossus baeobatrachus. The sequence continues at coordinate 960,441,864 of NC_134353.1, forward strand.
TCCGGTTGAGCTTACATGCTGGCGGTACATCAGGGCGCGGATCTCACGCTGCACAGCCCTCTGCCGGCTCCCCGCCGCCGTGGCGGCTAGCTGCTGCAAAAGGTTCAGCACATCAGCCATGCAGTGTTCCATCACATTGGTTCCCAACACTATTTTCGGGTTATGATCACTAGGCTCATTCATGATCACAATCATACCCTGGTGTTGCAGTTCAGCTTGCCCCACTGTCATAGCCACCTCTTTATACCCCACCTGGGTCAATGGAAGTCCATTAGCGGCAATCAAATTTATACTATTGTCTGGAGGCGCCAGCTCGTCTGTGGCCCAATATCGCTGATACAATGTGTACGGTATGGTAGTTACCTGTGATCCAGTGTCCAAGAGAGCCATCACGGGTATGCCGTCCACAGCCACAGGGATGATAGGGCGGGCCCCGACGTATCGGTCTCGCCAGTCCGGGGGGCCACGGTGTTCTACTCCTGAGGATTGGCCCGGGGCCCCAGGGGTTGCTCGTTTAACGGGCACTGTCGGTAAACATGGCCCGGCTTACGGCACTTGTAGCAGATTGGAGGTCTGCTCCGCGGGTTGTTAGCGCTTCTCTGCTGCATCCAGGGAACATCTTCGGGACTGTCAGCAAGCTGTATCTGCGCTGGGGGCTGAGATCTGGTCAGAGGTTAAAGCGCAGCAAGGATTTTGGCAAGGTCTCCGTCCAGGCGACGGACCTGGGCTGCCAGTTCTTCCACTGTGCTGCTCGAGGCTGCGGGTAGTAGGGAGGTTGGTTTGGCTGGGGCCGCCACAACGGGAGCTGTCTCGACGGGCCACAGGACGGGTTCCAGAGCTTCAGCAGCTGGGGGCTGTAGTGCTTTGATAGCCCGCTCCTTTAACACAGCGAAGTCCCCATCAGGGTGTTCCAGGGCCCACAGCCGGAGTTGTTTACGATCCTCAGGGGACCTCATCCCCTGCGCAAATTGCTCCACTAACATCTTATTGCTATCCGCCTCATTAATAGAGTTCACCCGCTTCAGCGTGCGGAGGGCGGTCTGCAGACGTAGAGCATAGTCCCGAATGCTATCCCCAGCTCGTTGCCGGCACTGGTAAAACTGCATCCTCAGCTCAGCTTCAGTCCGGGTCTCGAAGGCAGTCTGTAGCTTCTCGAAGATGGTGGCTACAGAGAGCCGGTCCCCCTCGGCCCAGGTCTCCGCTTCCTGCTCCGCCGCACCGGTTAGCTGGCCTAGCACTATCGCTGCACGTTGCTTATCAGTCAGGGGGTACAGCTCTAGCAACGGGTTAAGCTTTTTCCGGAAGGCCTGCAAGGCATCCGGTTTCCCGTCATACTGCGGTAGCCAGGCAGCTCCGGGCGCATAGGGCAAGGAAAACGGCATGACCTGAGCAAGCGCGGGGGCCGCGGCACCTCCCGCCAGTACGGCCGGGACCTGGGCAGGCCCATTCCCATCCGCGGGTGCCGCTGCGGCTGCGACCACCGCTCCCCCAGCGGCTTCGTCGGGCGCAGACATCTTGTTTCCGTCCCCCTTAGCTCTTTCCGGCCCCTCCTCTCTCGGGGCGGGGTTTTGGCCTTCGCGCCTCTACTGCTCGAGAAGACGCTCGAGCGGGAACTTTTCGCGCCAAAGATGGCGGCTTCTGAAATTTTTCTGCCGGATACCTCCGGCGGTAACAAGGCGCACCTCTACCTGACGGCAGAGCGGTAAGATCCTGTTCGTGACGCCAAGTTGTCGCGGGCGGGGAGGAGGGTGTCAGCACACCGCGCTCACCCCTTCTGCTCGGGTCCGGCAGCTGCTCCTGGTGGCTCGAGCTGTAGGCCGGATCCCGGGGTTTCTCGAGCGACACTCCTCGCCCGTGAGTGAAAGGGGGGTGTTTGTTGGGATTATAGTTCGTGACGCCACCCACGGTTGTGGTGATTGCACCACCGCTGCTCAGTGTGGGGGTCCCGGGGATGGTGATTGGAGCAGCCAGGTGTTGTGTTGCCCCTCCGTGGGTAGGGGTTGGTGATCCCGGGGCCCAGTGAAGAGATGTAAAGTGTAGGGCCTGGAGGGCGCAGGGACGCGGGGGCAGCGCTGTGCCTTGCGGCACTGTGGTACTCACTCAGCCTGAGACACGGACACAGTTTGTACGGTAAACCAACGGCTGGTAGGACGGTCCCACAGACGGTTGCACCTGCACTCCCGGTAGGTGACGGTGACGTCTCTCTTCCTTGCACCTGTTTGACTGATGGTAGCGGTGGATTCCCTCCGGTTACCCGCTCCCCGACTGCAATCTGGGCCGGAGGAGCTCTACACTTTGCCCGCAGGCGCTGGCCCTGGGGAAACTGGTGCCTTGGCGGTGGCGGTGTCTCCCCGGTAATGGTCGGGCTGTTGCCGTCAATCGGGACTTTGTTGCTGGGGGATCTGCGTCCCCTTCACTGACGGATTCGGCAAATTGGGCGACTCCAAGCCTTGCCGGGGTCCGAGAGGCCCCTGCCCTGGTGCTGACTGTCCTTCGGAACACTGCTCCAGACCACCGGGCACACAGCCAACGGGGTCCTTCCAGGAACTTCCAAACGGTCCCCCTCCGGACAGTCACCGCCGTCGCTGACCTTGCTGTTCTAGCCCTACACACAGCTGGGCTCTCAGGCTTTGCACTCTCTCTGCGCTCTCTCCACTTCTTGCTTTCCTCCTTTTTCACTTCTCTTACTTTCACTTGCTGTTTACTTAAGCTCCTCCCTGAGCTGACTGCTCTCTTGCCCTACCCGGGCTTAACTGCTCTTCACTCAAGCTCCTCCTGAGCTAATCTGCCTGGTAACTTCCTGCCTCCAGAGTTGCGAGCTCCTTGGTGGGCGGAGCCAACCGCCTGGCCCACCCCCTGGTGTGCATCAACAGACTCTTGGAGGGAGGCAACAAGGATTTCTGGTTAGCAGGTGTGCCTACCTGGAGTGTGGGGTGTAGTGGTGTTGTTATCTGTGTCCCCTGGCTTGCCCAGGGCGACACAGTAGCAGAGCTGAATGGCCGCTGACAGCAGCCACAGACAGAGCCATGTAGCAGAGCTGAATGGCCACTGACAGCAGCCACAGGCAGAGCCATGTAGCAAAGCTTAATGGCCACTGACAGCAGACACACACAGAGCCATGTAGCAGAGCTGAATGGCCACTGACAGCAGACACAGACAGAGCTGTTATGATCCGGAACCATGGAAGACCACCACAAATCATTGGCAAAAGGTGACAAGAGCATTGGCAACTAATCTGGCCGCCATCCCCTTACTAACCAACACAACTAGAAATAGCCGAGGGGTGAACTAACATCCTGTGCACCGCGAACCCAGCCGGAGAACTAACTATCCTAAAGGTAGGAAAGATGAATAACTCTCTGCCTCAGAAAATAGATAAAGAATAGCAAGCCCCCCACATTCAAAGACTGCGGTGATATAGGAAAAACACAATACACAGGTAGATGACAGGATTAGCAAAAGGTGAGGCCCCCACTGACTAAAATAGGAAAGTACAGGAAAGGGACTGATGGTGGCCAGAGAAAAACCCTGCAAAATACCAACTTCCTGATAGTACAAAAAGGCCCTCAGATCGCACGATCTGAACTCCGTCCTATACCAGGTGCCCTTGTCATACCAATGAACAGAAAACAAGAATTATAACAAATTCAACAAGTCACGAACACATGGACCCAAAGGAGCTATACTCCACACAGAACTGCAGGGAGTTCCTCAACAATCCACTAAGGGGGAAAATCCCTGGAAGGAAATAAACTGAAACCAACCACAACAAATGACAAACCCAGAGAAGCAAAAGAACCAGACAATAAATAAAGAGCAAGCACTTATCTGGAGTAGATGTGGTGTGGAGCAGGATTAAGCAGGCTGGAGATACAAAGAACAACTGACATCCAGCATAGCCTGCTATCAGACCAGGACTTAAATAAGCAGAGAGTTAGCAAAGGAAACACCCACTGCACAACACACTTGGTCCAAGTCCAAACCATTCCTGGCCACCAGAGGGAGCCTCCCAGCAGCCAAAACATAACTAACATTCACAACACAGAGCCATGAAGCAGAGCTGAATGGCCGCTGACAGCAGACACAGACAGAGCCATGTAGCAGAGCTGAATGGCCACTGACAGCAGACACAGACAGAGCCATGTAGCAGAGCTGAATGGCCGCTGACAGCAGACACAGACAGAGCCATGTAGCAGAGCTGAATGGCCGCTTACAGCAGACACAGACAGAGCCATGTAGCAGAGCTGAATGGCCACTGACAGCAGACACAGACAGAGCCATGTAGCAGAGCTGAATGGCCGCTGACAGCAGACACAGACAGAGCCATGTAGCAGAGCTGAATGGCCACTGACAGCAGACACAGACAGAGCCATGTAGCAGACCTAAATAGCTGCTGACAGCAGACACAGACAGAGCCATGTAGCAGAGATGAATGGCCGCTGACAACAGACACAGACAGCCATGTAGCAGAGCTGAATAGCCGCTGACAGCAGACACAGACAGAGCCATGTAGCAGAGCTGAATGGTCGCTGACAGCAGACACAGACAGAGCCATGTAGCAGAGCTGAATGGTTACTGACAGCAGACACAGACAGAGCCATGTAGCAGAGCTGAATGGCCACTGACAGCAGACACAGACAGAGCCATGTAGCAGAGCTGAATGGCCGCTGACAGCAGACACAGACAGAGCCATGTAGCAGAGGTGAATGGCCGCTGACAGCAGCCACAGACAGAGCCATGTAGCAGAGCTGAATGGCCGCTGACAGCAGCCACAGACAGAGCCATGTAGCAGAGCTGAATGGCCGCTGACAGCAGACACAGACAGAGCCATGTAGCAGAGCTGAATGGCTGCTGACAGCAGACACAGACAGAGCCATGTAGCAGAGCTGAATGGCCGCTGACAGCAGACACAGACAGCCATGTAGCAGAGCTGAATGGCCGCTGACAGCAGACACAGACAGAGCCATGTAGCAGAACTGAATGGCCACTGACAGCAGACACAGACAGAGCCATGTAGCAGAGCTCAATGGCCACTGACAGCAGACACAGACAGAGCCATGTAGCGGAGCTGAATGGCCACTGACAGCAGACACAGACAGAGCCATGTAGTAGAGTTGAATGGCCGCTGACAGCAGACACAGACAGAGCCGCATGATCAGAATGAAGTTGGATGAACTTCACCCGACTTCATTGTCATCCCGTGGCTCTGTCTGTGTGTCGCGGCCTGATTTTCGGTCACCGGTGAAGGTCTCACCGGTGACCACAAATCCCCTGAGTGACTGCAGTGATCTGCGTTATCAGCGGTGTCGTGACTGAGGTTACCCGCAGCCACAGCTGAAGTCCTCCCGCTGAGATCTGTGGCCACGGGTAACCTGAGTGACGTCATCGCTGATAGCGCGACTCACTTCAGTCGCTGCGGGGAGCTCACGGAGAGCGGTCGTGGTCTGTGGCCGCTCTCTGTCAGCTTCCGATGTAGCAGAGCTGACAGCGTCATGGGACCTCTGTGGATTACTTCGGACCTGGAGGGGTATTTGGGGACTTGAATAAAGTGGTCAAAGAGGGTGGGGGTTTTTTGTCATTTATTTCACATAAAGGATTTTTGGGTGTATGTCTTCATTTTCTTAATCTTACAGGTTAATCATGGAAGGTATCTCGAGGAGATGCCTGCCATGATTAACCGAGAACTTAGTGGCAGCTATGGGCTACTGCCATTAACTCCTTATTACCTCGATTGCCAGTGCACCAGGGCAATTCAGGATGAGCCGGGTAGAGTCCCGGGACTGTCGCATCTAATGGATGCGGCAATTCCGGGCGGCTGCTGGCTGATATTGTTAGGCTGGGGGCTCCCCATAACGTGGGGCTCCCCATAACGTGGGGCTCCCCATCCTGACAATATCAGCCTCCTGCCATGTGGCTTTACCCTGCCTGGTATCAAAATTGGGGGGACCGCACGCCGTTTTTTTAAAATTATTTATTTAATTTACTGCACTTTATAGACCCGCCCACCGGCGGCTGTGATTGGTTGCAGTGAGACAGCTGTCACTCATCATGGGGCGTGTCTGACTGCAACCAATCATAGGCGCCGGTGTGCGGGGAAAACAGGGAATACGAGATTGATTAATGAGCGGCCGGCTTTTTCAAAAGAGGAAAAGCTGCTGGAGCTTTGTGACAGCCGTGCAGCGCTGCGCCGGTGATCGGTGAGTATGAGAGAGGGGGGAGAGGGATAGACCGACAAAGAGATGGACAGACAGAGAGAGAGAGACCGACCGACAGACAGGGAGAGACAGACTGACAGACCGACCGATAGAGAGAGAATAGAGACCGAGAGGGAGAGACCGACTGACAGAGATAGAGATTGACCGACATCGACAGACCTCACTCATTTCCAGTGTTTTCTGCAACATGCGATAAATGTATTTATAAAAACGCATGTCACGAGGATGGTGTGTGTGCCGTCCGTGTGACATCCGTTTTTTTTCACGCACCCATTGACTTTCATTGGAGTGACTCGCGCGAGAAACGCACCAAAACGCAGCATGCTGCAGTCCGATTTGGACTGAGAAAAAAATAGCAGATGGGAGCTGCCTCATTGCTTAACATGGGTCCAAGTGCAATGCGATAATTTCTCGCATTGCACTCGTGCGAGTTAATCGCAAGTGAGAAGCCGGCCTTAAGTTCACGCACGGTGAGTGCAGCAGAGAAAGTGAGTGCCCAAACGTGGTAGCAATCTAAATAAACTTCTATTACACAGAGAAGCGGATGATTTTACTGAACAACAGAGTTCCAAATGGCCTAAATATCAGGAATGAAATCTGAAATGTATTGTGATGTTCAATGTAATGGTATCCGCCAATTAACACGACGTCCGTAACGTTTTTTGTAATAATTTTCTATTTTGTTTATGCAGACTTTAATAGTTGCAACCGGTTTTCACTCCTTTTTGTTTTAAATAAGAGAAACAAGAAGGAAAAGAAATTTGGTATAATTTGATTATTTAATAAATTAATTCTTGTTTCTCTGCAGTTTCAGAGAGTGTTCACACTGCCGCTAACCCTGCTGCCTCCTATGGATAGACGCTTATATTGCATTCACGTTCACATTAAATGATTACTACTATGTGATAATATTTTTAAATAAATGCGGTAATAGTATGGATTTGCTGTTTCTGCACTCTCTCGTGCTGTTTTTTTCAAATTGATGATTGAAAAAAGTGAATGATTATAGGTTATAGTTTTGTTATAAAAATAACGGATCACTATTTTGATCATTCCATGTCTTAAGGGGGCTTTACACGCAGCGATGTCGCTAGCGAGCGTACCCGCCCCCGCCAAATCGCTGCCCGTGGCGCACAACATCGTTAGGAGCCGTCACACTACTTACCTGCCCTGCGACGTCGCTGTGGACGGCAAACCGTCCTCCTTTCTAAGGGGGCGGTTCGTGCGGCGTCACAGCGACGTCACACGGCAGCCGTCCAATAGAAGCGGAGGGGCGGAGATGAGCGGGGCGTAACATTCCGCCCACCTCCTTCCTTCCTCATTGCAGGCGGCTGCAAGTAAGGAGAGCTTCCTCGTTCCTGTAGTGTCACACGTAGCCATGTGTGCTGCCTCGGGAACGACGAACAACCTGCGTCCTCAACAATCAACGATTTTTTTTAAAAGGAACGATGTGTCAACGATGGACAATTTGGTGAGTAATTTCCATCGTTAACGATCGCTCATTGGTGTCACACGCAACGACGTCGCTAACGATGCCGGTTGTGCGTCACAGAATCCGTGACCCCGGCGATATATATCGTTAAATACGTCGTTGTGTGTAACGGAGCTTTTAGTCTGCCGCCCTTTATGGGTAGAAGTTTATATTACATCAGAGCTTATGTTAAATGGTTGCACGAATGTGGTAATATAGATTCATGTTTTAAAAGGCGGTATGAACATGGTTTCTTGGTATTCACATTTCCTGATAAAATTTTAGTGATCAAAAGGATAAATAAAAGGAAAAAAAATTGTAAAAAAATGTTGTTTTTTTTGTATAAGATTTTAGATGTTTGGAACATTCGGAATAGTCTCTAAATGTTATTTGTTATGTCTGTGAAAATGTTCTATTTTTCTTGGATGATGTCAGTCGCAGGGTTTGATTGCACATATGGTTCTAATTGTTTTTCCCCACCCTCTAATTGTATGTTACCCTTTATAATGGCAATGTGATTCATATGGCTTTGTTCATAGTAAAGAGTTGTCACTCCGAAACGCGTTCCGTTTTTTCTACCCTGCCATGTAAACTGGATTTTATTATTATGGAAGAACCCTTTTATCTTTGTTGAATAATTTTTTTTTTTTAATTCAATTGGAACTTAGGGGCACTTTGCACACTTCGACATCGCAAGCCGATGCTGCGATGCCGAGCGCGATAGTCCCCGCCCCCGTCCCAGCAGCGATATCTTGTGATAGCTGCCGTAGTGAACATTATCGCTATGGCAGCTTCACATGCACTTACCTGCCCTGCGACGTCGCTTTGGCCGGCGACCCGCCTCCTTACTAAGGGGGCGGGTCATGATGCGTCACAGCGACGTCACACGGCAGGCGGCCAATAGAAGCGGAGGGGCAGAGATGAGCGGGACGTAAACATCCCGCCCACCTCCGTCCTTCCACATAGCCGGCGTGAGCCGCGGTGACGCAGGTAGGAGATGTTCCTCGCTCCTGCGGCTTCTCACACAGCGATGTGTACTGCCGCAGGAACGAGGAACAACATCGGACCGTCGCGTCAGCGAAATTGTAGAAATGTCGGACACTACACCGATGATACGATTACGACGCTTTTGCGCTCATTAATCGTATCATAAAGGATTTACACACTACGATATTGACAGCGTCACTTTCGATTTGACCCCACCGACATCGCACCTGCGATATCATAGTGTGCAAAGTACCTCTGAGATGCTGGATCCCTTCTCTTTCTTCAAGTTCACCAATCCTAACCGCATATAATGCACTCGCTGTCAGGCTTCAGCTCCGCTCGCTGCTTCCTGCAGTCATCACATGGCCGCTCTGCTCATATGCAAGTCTCATATTTACTCATGTGACAATTCGCTTCTCTTTCTACTACTGTTTTTTAAACCTTTTCCCACATTTCAGGCTTCAAACATAAAGATAAAAATTGTAATTTTATGGTGAAGAATCAACAAGAAGTGGACACAATTGTGAAGAAGAAGGAAATTTATTGTTTATTTTATACTTTTTTAAAAAATAACTGTAAATTGGAGCGTGCAATATTATTCATCCCCTTTACTTTCAGTGCAGAAGTTGATTGAGGATCTCTGAATGATCCAGTGTTGTCCTAAATGACTGATGATGATAAATACAGTCATATGAACAAGTTTGGGCACCCCTATTAATGTTAACCTCTTTTCTTTATAACAATTTGGGTTTTTGCTATTTCAGTTTCATATATCTAATAACTGATGGACTGAGTAATATTTCTGGATTGAAATGAGGTTTATTGTACTAACAGAAAATGTGCAATCCGCATTTAAACTGAATTTGACCGGTGCAAAAGTATGGGCACCCTTATCAATTTCTTGATTTGAACACTCCTAACTACTTTTTACTGACTTACTGAAGCATTAAATTGGTTTTGTAACCTCATTGAGCTTTGAACTTCATAGGCAGGTGTATCCAATCATGAGAAAAGGTATTTAAGGTGGCCACTTGCAAGTTGTTCTCCTATTTGAATCTCCTATGAAGAGGGGCATCATGGGCTCCTCAAAACAACTCTCAAATGATCTGAAAACAAAGATTATTCAACATAGTTGTTCAGGGGAAGGTACAAAAAGTTGTCTCAGAGATTTAAACTGTCAGTTTCCACTGTGAGGAACATAGTAAGGAAATGGAAGAACACAGGTACAGTTCTTGTTAAGCCCAGAAGTGGATGGCCAAGAAAAATATCAGAAAGGCAGAGAAGAAGAATGGTGAGAACAGTCAAGGACAATCCAAAGACCACCTCCAAAGACCTGCAGCATCATCTTGCTGCAGATGGTGTCAATGTGCATCGGTCACAATACAGCGCACTTTGCACAAGGAGAAGCTGTATGGGAGAGTGATGGAAAGAAGCAGCTTCTGCAAACACGCCACAAACAGAGTCGCCTGAGGTATGCAAAAGCACATTTGGACAAGCCAGTTACATTTTGGAAGAAGGTCCTGTGGACTGATGAAACAAAGATTGAGTTGTTTGGTCATACAAAAAGGCGTTATGCATGGAGGCAAAAAAACACGGCATTCCAAGAAAAGCACTTGCTACCCACAGTAACATTTGGTGGAGGTTCCATCATGCTTTGGGGCTGTGTGGCCAATGCCGGCACCGGGAATCTTGTTAAACTTGAGGGTCGCATGGATTCAACTCAGTATCAGCAGATTCTTGACAATAATGTGCAAGAATCAGTGACGAAGTTGAAGTTACGCAGGGGATGGATATTTCAGCAAGACAATGATCCAAAACACCGCTCCAAATCTACTCAGGCATTCATGCAGAGGAACAATTACAATGTTCTGGAATGGCCATCCCAGTCCCCAGACCTGAATATCATTGAACATCTGTGGGATGATGTGAAGCGGCGGTCCATGCTCGGCGACCATCAAACTTAACTGAACTGGAATTGTTTTGTAAACAGGAATGGTCAAATCTACCTTCATCCAGGAACTCATTAAAAGCTACAGGAAGCGACTAGAGGCTGTGATTTTCTGCAAAAGGAGGATCTACAAAATATTAATGTCACTTTTATGTTGAGGTGCCCATACTTTTGCACCTGTCAAATTTAGTTTAAATGCGGATTGCACATTTTCTGTTAGTACAATAAACCTCATTTCAATTCAGAAATATTACTCAGTCCATCAGTTATTAGATATATGAAACTGAAATAGCAAAAACCCAAATTGTTATAAAGAAAAAAGGTTAACATTACTAGGGGTGCACAAACTTTTTCACATGACTGTATAATCCAACTGTATGTAATCAAGTCTCCGTATAAATGCACCTGCTCTGTGATAGTCTCAGTGTTCTGTGTAAAGACTTCAAAGTAGAGGGGATGAAGGGGTTAAATCCGCGCAATCCGTCAAAGAATGCAGAAGAGATGTTGATAAGTTAATCAATCTTTCATTCCATCGGTCTATGCGTTTCAAGGTGTATAACCTCTTCTTCAGGACCAGAATATCAACAATCTCTTCTGCTGAAGATCTTTTGTACGGCGCTTTGAACTTTTTTTTACCTTGTAGCACAGGCGCCTTCTCTTTTGTCCCACGCTCTCAACTCGGGTAACCTCTCCTTACCGCTGCTGTAATATGGCAGAGATCCAGAGCATGCGCTCTAACATTTTTTCCCACGCTCCAAACTTGGTTAACCTCTCCTTACCGCTGCTCTATGTGGCATTTACGACCGAGACCCAGTACATGCGCTCATACAATTTGCCACACTTACACACTAGAACAACCCTTTAGTTTCTCTTGGAACGAGTATTAACTTGTTTTTAACTAGATGTTTTAACTTTTTTAATTTTATTAAATAAAATAAAAATAACATTTTTTATGATAAAACCATATTTTTTATTAGTTTTATTCCAGGTTTACCCAGTACATACTTTTATACAGTATTTATAATTTTATACATAAAAAAACTTTTACCATCATTAGGTATGCAGATAGGGACGAAAAATGCTTATCCATATTTTATATATATTTAATAATAATTTTTTATATATACTTAATAATTTTTTATATATACTTAATTTTTTATATATACTTAATAACCTTTTAGGATTGCGTTATTTATTGATTTATTCATATATGCATAGATTGATAAATCCCTGGTGGCGTCAACCATTGATGATCTGATGCCCCCTTTTTTACAGATATACCTATCCTCTGTGGGGTTCTTGCCCCTTAAGACAACACACTAATTCATCTTTTTTCTGATCTGCAAAAATTTCCCTTCCTTTTTTCCCTTCTAATTTTCTAAATATTCATCCATTTATTATTCAGTTTTAATGAATTAAATACTGTGACCATTATATGAACATTTTACAAAGTATTGTAAAAACGCTGTATCATGCATGCAGATGTTTTTTTTTTTTACCCGCTGATTTTTTTCAAAGTGTTAGGAGGCGGTCCTATATGTATATAAGGGCTACCTCTCTCTGTATATGCATTGTTGATATTTTGGTCCTGAAGAAGAGGTTATACACCTTGAAACGCGTAGACCGATGGAATAAAAGATTGATTAACTTATCAACATCTCTTCTGCATTCTTTGACGGATTGCGCGGATTTAACCCCTCCATCCCCTCCACTTTGATGTTCTGTGTAAAGCACAGAGAAAATCATGAAGACCAAGGAACGCAACAGGCAGGTCCGTGATACTGTTGTGGAGAAGTTTAAAGCCGGATTTGGTTACAAATAGATTTCCAAAACTTTAAACCTACCAAAGAGCACTGTGCAAGCGATCATATTGAAATGGAAGGAGCATCATACCACTGCAAATCTACCAAGACCCGGCCGTCCATCCAAACTATCATCTCACACAAGGAGAAGACTGATCAGATGCAGCCACGAGGCCCATGATCCCTCTGGATGATCTGCAGAGATCTACACCTGAGGTGGGAGAGTCTGTCCATAGCACAACAATCAGTCTACACTGCACAAATCTGGCCTTTATGGAAGAGTGTCAAGAAGAAAACCATTTCTCAAAGACATCCATAAAAAGTGTCGGTTAAAGTTTCCCACAAGCCACCTGGAGACACCAAACATGTGGAAGAAGGTGCTCTGGTCAGATGAAATCAAAATCAAACTATTTGGGCACAATGCCAAACGAAATGTAACAGCAACACAGCTCATCACCCTGAACACACCATCCCCACTGTCACACATGGTGGTGGCAGCATCATGGTTTGGGCCTGGTTTTCTTCACCATAGACAGGGAAGATGGATAGAGAAAAATACAGGACCATTCTTGAAGAAAACCTGTTGGAGTCTGCAAAAGACCTGAGACTGGGACGGAGATTGGTCTTCCAACAAGACAATGACCCCAACATAAAAGCAAAATCTACAATGGAATGGTTCACAAATAACCGTATCCAGGTGAAAGGAAGAATGGGCAAGAATTTCAGTCTCTCGATGTGCAAAACTGATAGACACATACCCCAAGCGACTGCAGCTGTAATCGCTGCAAAAGGTAGCGCTACAAAGCATTAACTTAAAGGGGATGAATAATATTACACGCCCCAATTTTCAGTTATTTATTTTTTAAAAAAGTTTAAAATAAGCAATAAATTTCCTTCATCTTCACAATTGTGTCCCACTTATTGATTCTTCACCATAACATTACATTTTGAGCTTTATGTTTGAAGCTTGAAATGTGGGAAAAGGTTAAAAAATTCAAAGGGGCCAAATACTTTCGCAAGGCACTGTAGATAATGGTTACAAATTCCTTATCTGGTGAGCTGGGAATTAAGGGTTTTAATATGTCCCTGTTTGCATCTGGTCCTTTGAAGTATTACTATCAAAAGTGTGTAGATAAAGATGTAATTATAGAAAGTCAGACACTGACATGATATTTTACCTCTGAAAGGTGATTCTGACGTCTCTGTAACATCCTGAGATTGACGTCGGTTAAACAGTCTTGTTGCCGGGTCGGGGATGCAGATCCTCTGCGTCGTCACGGAGTGGCCTCACCCAGTTTCGTGACCCCAAGGCGTACAGGGATGGGAAGGTGGAGGGCGGTAGGAAGGATGGAGATTGTAGAGGATGGGGTGACTGTGAGGAAAGTCTCTTATCATGATGCCACCTGCGGTACACGGCCAAATAATAGGCGCCGCTGCTGTCGCTGTCCTCTGGGGCAGATGTCTCTGCAGCTAGGGTGGTCTTGCTTCCCACAGGTGAAGCTAAGCCCCAGGTTTATGATGATGGTAAAATGGAGGAATACGTTGAGGGTGCAGGACTGAGGGCGATGACAAGAACTGGACGATACAGGTTGGAGTCTCCTTTACCTTTTACTGGTACTCAGTGTAGTCCAGGAGTTAGTGGCCCGGTCAGCCTGGAAACAGCACGGGGGGTTCTCTCTGCTTGGTAGTTGTAAGCCTCCTTCTGTGCGCAGGTGTAGATCATTGTGGACTGAAGCTGCACAGCATCCCTCTTCCTATGTGTGTTCGTATCTTCCGTCTGACGGGTAGCACGAGCCGGTACTGGGGCCCACTCTGTAGCAGCGACCCCGGGCTCTTTTTTGCCACTTCGCCTCCAAATTTCAGATGTGCAGAAGAAGAAGAATCCTCTGCCCTTCGGTGTTACTATGGGCCGTTAGCACCCAGTGGCCTGGGATGGCGGTATCGCGCTCTATGCGCTTGGTCCTGGAGAGCTGGGTAGCAGCTCTCAGACAGCGACCGTCCTCTTTGCTTTGTACTACTATTCTGAGGCCTGGCTTCCTGTTGCACCCTAATTCCTCCTCCAAGTATGTCCAGAGAAGCTCTCTTCAACGCAGGTTATGAGCTCCCCCTACTGGTCCGGAGAAGGAAGTGGTGTTGCATGTTAGTGTACCTGGCAGAGATATCCCCACTGTTTCCAAGCATGGCATTGCTCCCAGTGATGAGAACAATGCCACTGTGGCTCCCAGGACCACTGGGGTGCCATATCTCCTCATATATACAGTACAGACCAAAGGTTTGGACACACCTTCTCATTCTAAGAGTTTTCTTTATTTTCATGACTCTGGAAATTGTAGATTCACATTGAAGGCATCAAAACTATGAATTACCACATGTGGAATGAAATACTTAAAAAAGAGTGAAACAACTGAAGATATGTCTTATATTCTAGGTTCTTCAAAGTAGCCACCTTTTTGCTTTCATTACTGCTTTGCACACTCTTGTTAAATCTTGAGGAAAGAGTCTTTAGATTTACCAAATATGAAACACACCCAAGAGGCAGATATAGTAAAAAGTATAAACATTTTTATTTTCAATAGTTGCATAGGGTGTGACATAAATACATAATAGTCATAAGAAACCAGAGTATGAAAAAGTGTAGGAGGGGAAGAAACCCCACGTGACCTAGGGAAAGATATCAACTCTCACCAGTGATCTGCATAGAAGCCTGGACATACAAACAAGTGCCTAAATGCAAGTGCAAAAAGTGGCCAGCTAGGAGATGACAAAAATCTCAAGGCATAGCCTAACAAGATAGGACAGCTTACCAGGGCGGCAGATCACTGGACTTGGACCCAGGTGTACACGTGGGGACCGGCGTCCCAACACGTGTTTCGCGTGGTGTGCTTCGTCGGGGGACAGATAAGAAATGAGTGCTCAGTACGAGGGTTATAAAGGGGCCAAATTGCCGCTTAATCGCCAATTAAGCGGCGCGTCATGATATTATACTACGGGCTGCGCCGTGGTTCAGCGTCAGCAGCGAAGGCCGGATGGAGGAAAAACCTCCGGTGACGTCACTGGTGCTTCCGGTCCTTCGCTACTAGGGACGCCAACACAGGCACGCCCATAGGGGCGGATACTATGTCCGTGACACGTTACTAGTGTTTCCGGTCCTCCGCTGCTAAGGACGCCAACACAGGCGCGCCCCCAGCAGCGGACAGTATGTCAGTGACGCGTCGCTAGTGTCTCCTATCCAGGAAGAGGAAAAAGGCCCTCTGAACCGTAAGTTATAATGCAAACAATTGCGTTAAAGCGATGATCACCTCCAGCCAACATGGCAGAAGGTGAAAACCTTTGTTACTAGTTTATAGAGAGAAGTGAATACATGGAAGTTAATGGAAAAAGATGAATAGAAAATAGAGAAAGAAGCAGACGTCTGCAGAGAATACATAGTAAATATAAGTAATCACACAATAATGCATGAATATACAAAAAACAAACAAACGGCTGCTACATAATTCCTTCATGGATTTAGAGAAATAAGGCTCGTTCAGAAGGCATGATTGCCACAGAATTTCCATTAATTCCTGAGGAGGGCCTGGAATGGGAGTAAGGTGGCGAGATAACGGCAATGGATCCCTTTTAACTAGACAAATATAAAAGACACACTGTTAAAAAAGAGTTATATATGACTGCCACAAGTACCAGCATGAGCAGGCATCAACTTATGTAGGAAAACACATCAATATACTAAAATCTGGGCAGTGCGTAGCCCCCAAACGGAGATACATGCATCATGGAAATACCTAAAATATATCCATCGTCGGGAAATATCAAAGTGGGAGAGTAATGAACGCATCAGGGCCCATTTATATCAGTGAAACTAGGAGGCTAGAGGAACGGGGCATAGGAAAGCCTTTCGTTGAGACCATGTGGTGTCTGGGTGCCCAAAATGAAGATCCATCGGCACTCCATCTGTGCCAGGCGTTTTTTGAGATTGCCGCCTCGGATTCCTAGATGTACCTTATCGATACCTCTAACCCGCAGAGATACTGGATCACAATTATGAATCTCTCTGAAATGGCGGAGTAACGTTTTTAGGGTCTCAGGGTTGGTGGTCTCTTTTGCTGCCAGGATGTCCCGCACATGCTCTCTCGTACGAATACGGAGCTCCCGGGAAGTCAAACCAATATAGATCTTACCGCAGCCACATGTGGCGTAATAAATTACGCCAGATGTGCTGCAGGAGATGTATTCACGAATGGAGAATTCTCTCCCTCCGTCTGCGGAGCAAAAGGTAGTAGCCCTGATAATGTTTTGACAACCTCGGCAGCTGCCGCATGGGTAACAACCGACTCGTTGAGGGCCGCATCCAAAGAGGGGGGTTCTCTTGGCCACATAATGGCTATGTACTAGTATGTCTCTGAGACTCCGGCCCCTCTTTGCTGTCATTAATGGACGTTCAGGCAAATACCCCTCAAGAGAGGGTTCAGTTTGGAGTATGGCCCAATGCTTGCTCAACACCCCTCTAATTTGTTCCCACTGACGGCAGTAGGTGGAGATAAACCTGGCCACTGGATTAGATGGTGTTGATGGGCTATCATTCCCAGACAATAGTTGGTCCCGTCGGGAGTGTTTAGCACGTTGGTAACCCCTTTTGATAGACCTCCCACTGTAGCCCCTATTGATGAACCTCTCCCTCATATCTCCCGATTCCCTTTCAAATGAACCATCCGAGGAGCACAGTCTGCGTAGACGCAAAAACTGGCCCGACCGGAAGCACCAGTGACGTCACCGGAGGTTTTTCCTCCATCCGGCCTTCGCTGCTGACGCTGAACCACGGCGCAGCCCGTAGTATAATATCATGACGCGCCGCTTAATTGGCGATTAAGCGGCAATTTGGCCCCTTTATAACCCTCGTACTGAGCACTCATTTCTTATCTGTCCCCCGACGAAGCACACCACGCGAAACACGTGTTGGGACGCCGGTCCCCACGTGTACACCTGGGTCCAAGTCCAGTGATCTGCCGCCCTGGTAAGCTGTCCTATCTTGTTAGGCTATGCCTTGAGATTTTTGTCATCTCCTAGCTGGCCACTTTTTGCACTTGCATTTAGGCACTTGTTTGTATGTCCAGGCTTCTATGCAGATCACTGGTGAGAGTTGATATCTTTCCCTAGGTCACGTGGGGTTTCTTCCCCTCCTACACTTTTTCATACTCTGGTTTCTTATGACTATTATGTATTTATGTCACACCCTATGCAACTATTGAAAATAAAAATGTTTATACTTTTTACTATATCTGCCTCTTGGGTGTGTTTCATATTTGGTAAATCTAAAGACTCTTTCCTCAAGATTTAACATTTTTTGAGTTGTTACCTGATATTTATCCACGGTCCTATATGTTTTATTTTGCACTCTCTTGGTATTCTCTTGATGAGCTTCAAGAGGTAGTCACCGGAAATGGTTTTCCATCAGTCTTGAAGGAGCTCCCAAAGATGCTTAGCACTTGTTGGCCCTTTTGCCTTCACTCTGCGGTCCAGCTCACTCCAAACCATCTCGATTGGGTTCAGGTCTGGTGACTGTGGAGGCCAGGTCATCTGGCGTAGCACACCATCCCTCTCCTTCTTAGCCAAATAGCCCTTACACAGCCTGGAGGTATGTTTGGGGTCATTGTCCTGTTGAAAAAATAAATGATGGTCCAACTAAACGCACACCGGATGGAATAGCACGCCGCTGCAAGATGCTGTGGCAGCCATGCTGGTTCAGTATGCCTTCAATTTTGAATAAATCCCCAACAGTGTCCCCAGCAAAGCACCTCCACACCATCACACCTCCTCCTCCATGCTTCACGGTGGGAACAAGGTATGTAGTGTCCATCCGTTCACCTTTTCTGCATCGCACAAAGACACGGTGGTTGCATCCAAAGATCTCAAATTTGGCCTCATCAGAACAAAGCACAGATTTCCACTGGTCTAATGTCCATTCCTTGTGTTCTTTAGCCCACACAAGTCTCTTCTGCTTGTTGCCTGTCCTTAGCAGTGGTTTCCTAGCAGCTATTTTACCATGAAGGCCTGTTGCACAAAGTCTCCTCTTAAGGCTGGGGCTACACGGGGATTACTGCAATTCCCACGCATGACACTCGGCTCACGCTGGCAGTACAGCAGAGCCGAGTGTCATGCGAGTGTCCCTGCGACTGAGGTCCGACCGTGCGAGCGGACCTCAGCTGCAGGGGGCGGGCTGGCACTGAGGAGGGGCGGGTCGGTGCTGCAGAGGGGCGGGCCGGCACGGAAGAGGGGAGGGAGGGATTTATCTCCCTCTCTCCTCCGTAGCCGGCTAATGCCATTCTCGCACTGCAATCGAGATACACTGATGTACTACGAGTGCAGTGCGATTTTTCTCTCGCCCCATTGACTTCAATGGGTGCAAGAGAAACAGTGATCGCTTTACAATCGCAGCATGCTGTGATTGTTTTCTCGGTCTGATTAGGGCTGAGAAAAATAGCGCTCATGTGCGCTGACACACAGGCTAATATTGGTCTGAGTGGAATGCGATTTTTTTTTATCGCACTCCACTCGCAACGTATTTCTCGCTGTGTGGCTTAGGCCTAACAGTTGTTCTAGAGATGTGTCTCCTGCTAGAACTCTGTGTGGCATTGACCTGGTCTCTAATCTGAGATGCTGTTAACCTGCGATTTCTGAGGCTGGTGACTCGGATAAACTTGTCCTCCGCAGCAGAGGTGACTCTTGGTCTTCCTTTCCTGGGACGGTCTTCATGTGAGCCAGTTCCTTTGTAGCATTTGATGGTGTTTGCCACTGCACTTGGGGACACTTTCAAAGTTTTCCCAATTTTTCGGACTGACTGACCTTAACTTTGTATAGTAATGATGGCCACTCGTTTTTCTTGACTTAGCTGCTTTTTTCTTACCATAATACAAATTCTAACAGTCTATTCAGTAGGACTATCAGCTGTGTATCCACCAGACTTCTGCACAACACAACTGATGGTCCCAACCCCATTTACAGTCATATGAAAAAGTTTGGGCACCTCTATTAATGTTAACCTTTTTTCTTTATAACAATTTGGGTTTTTGCTATTTCCGTTTCATATATCTAATAACTGATGGACTGAGTAATATTTCTGGATTGAAATGAGGTTTATTGTATTAACAGAAAATGTGCAATCCGCATTTAAACAAAATTTGACCGGTGCAAAAGTATGGGCACCCTTATCAATTTCTTGCTTTGAACACTCCTAACTACTTTTTACTGACTTACTGAAGCACTAAATTGGTTTTGTAACCTCATTGAGCTTTGAACTTCATAGGCAGGTGTATCCAACCATGAGAAAAGGTATTTAAGGTGGCCACTTGCAAGTTGTTCTCCTGTTTGAATCTCCTATGAAGAGTGGCATCATGGGCTCCTCAAAACAACTCTCAAATGAAATGATCTGAAAACAAAGATTATTCCACATAGTTGTTCAGGGGAAGGTTCAAAAAGTTGTCTCAGAGATTTAAACTGTCAGTTTCCACTGTGAGGAACATAGTAAGGAAATGGAAGAACACAGGTACAGTTCTTGTTAAGCCCAGAAGTGTCAGGCCAAGAACAATATCAGAAAGGCAGAGAAGAAGAATGGTGAGAACAGTCAAGGACAATCCACAGACCACCTCCAAAGACCTGCAGCATCATCTTGCTGCAGATGGTGTCACTGTGCATCGGTCAACAATACAGCGTACCTTGCACAAGGAGGAGCTGTATGGGAGAGTGATGCGAAAGAAGCCGTTTCTGCAAACACGCCACAAACAGAGTCGCCTGAGGTATGCAAAAGCACATTTGGACAAGCCAGTTACATTTTGGAAGAAGGTCCTGTGGACTGATGAAACAAAGATTGAGTTGTTTGGTCATACAAAAAGGCGTTATGCATGGAGGCAAAAAAACACGGCATTCCAAGAAAAGCACTTGCTACCCACAGTAAAATTTGGTGGAGGTTCCATCATGCTTTGGGGCTGTGTGGCCAATGCCGGCATCGGGAATCTTGTTAAACTTGAGGATCGCATGGATTCAACTCAGTATCAGCAGATTCTTGACAATAATGTGCAAGAACCAGTGACGAAGTTGAAGTTACGCAGGGGATGGATATTTCAGCAAGACAATGATCCAAAACACCGCTCCAAATCTACTCAGGCATTCATGCAGAGGAACAATTACAATGTTCTGGAATGGCCATCCCAGTCCCCAGACCTGAATATCATTGAAAATCTGTGGGTTGATGTGAAGCGGCTGTCCATGCTCGGCGACCATCAAACTTAACTGAACTGGAAGTGTTTTGTAACCAGGAATGGTCAAATCTACCTTCATCCAGGATCCAGGAACTCATTAACAGCTACAGGAAGCGACAGGAGGCTGTGATTTCTGCAAAAGGAGGATCTACTAAATATAATGTCACTTTTATGTTAAGGTGCCCATACTTTTGCATCAGTCAAATTTTGTTTATATGCGGATTGCACATTTTCTGTTAGTACAATAAACCGCATTTCAATCCAGAAATATTACTCAGTCCATCAGTTATTAGATATATGAAACTGAAATAGCAAAAACCCAAATTGTTATAAAGAAAAAAGGTTAACATTAATAGGGGTGCCCAAACTTTTTCATATGACTGTATAAGGCGAGAAATCCCACTTATTAACCCTGACAGGGCGCACCTGTGAAGTGAAGACCCTTTCCGGTGACTACCTCTGGAAGCTCATCAAGAGAATGCCAAGAGTGTGCAAAGCAGTAATCACAGCAAAAGGCGGCGACTGTGAAGAACCTAGAATATAAGACAGATTTTCAGTTGTTTCACACTTGTTTGTTGAGTATTTCATTCCACATGTGTTACTTCATAGTTTTGATGCCTTCAATGTGAAGCTACAATTTTCAGAGTCATAAAAATAAAGAAAACTCTTGAGAACGTGTGTCCAAACTTTTGGTCGGTACTGTAGATGAGAATAAAGTCTTCACCGGGAGATGTGTTCGGCTTCTTCTCCTGTCAGAAGTGGCACTAGGAAGAAGGGGAGGAAAAAAACAATACAAAAAAATCAACGGGTGGTAAGGGGTTAAACACGCGGCTCTGCTCACTATACATTGCACACACGGTTCCGCTCCCTGCATGTCACACGCGTGGCCCCCCCCCCCCGCACATTACACACACAGCTCTGCTCTCCACACGCCACCCCCCCCCGCACATTACACACACAGCTCTGCTCTCCACACCCCCCCCCCCCCGCACATTACACACACAGCTCTGCTCTCCACACGCCACCCCCCCCCGCACATTACACACACAGCTCTGCTCTCCACACCTCCCCCCCCCCGCACATTACACACACAGCTCTGCTCTCCACACCCCCCCCCCCCGCACATTACACACACAGCTCTGCTCTCCATGTGAAGCCCCGGGAACGCTGTATCGGTGCATACCTTCAGGGACTCCACGTAGCTGGATCTGGTCACAGGTAGGAGATCTTCTTTGTAGTCGTGACGCCACTCTCAGTATTGCGGCCAGTAGGGACCGCCACTGCAGGTTGAGGGTCGCCTGGGGCTGATGGTGCGTGCAGTTAGATGTAAGAGCCTCCTGAGAGTGAGGCAAGCCCCAGGGCCCTGTGTAGGTTTGTAGTACCACAAGTCGCAGAATGACCACACACAGGCAAAGTGTCTTTCAGGGTTTTTACTCACTTCAGGTGGCAGGGTGAGTAACCCGGGCGTAGCTGGGATGAACCAGGTGGGAACCAGGTATCCTTCCGGCTGACTGTATGAGGGTGACTACAAACTCGCCTTCCTTAGCCCTTGGTGGTTTGGGGTGACCCCGACTTTGAGTCCCTATGGGGGTCACCCAGGGAAGATGCTCCAAGCCTCTCTCCCCTTCTTGTTTTGCCGTGTGCTTGTTCCCCGGGCCAGGCCACTCCAGCCTCTTGCCTCCTGTGACCTATGGGCCCTACTTGCGGTTACGTGGCTGCGGCTTTTGGTTGTTGTGGTGTGGGCTGTAAGAGCCCCACACCGGCAGGTTTAGCAGGGAAAGGTGAATCTATCCTCGCTTCGGGATCTGCCGCCCGGTTGGGCCTGGTGCTCTCTAGAAGTCTCCTTACTTCCCACTCCGTTGCACTCGCTAGCTGAAGCTGGCTTTCAGGCAGCACTCCTAGTTGACCGTTCTCCCCCGTCTGTAGCCACTGCGCGGGCGCTGTTAGACAGCAACAGCCCCACAGGTCTGCTCCTCACTGAGCCCTATGGAGTTCTCACTCTAACTGACTCACTGCTCCTCCTCTCCTGTTCTTGCCTACGCCACCTAGCAACCAGACTCTCCACCACACCCCTTGAGAGGAGATGGAGGCTTTTAACCCCCTGCCACTATTCCAGTGAAGGTGAAGGCTTGCCCCCTCCTGGGATCCCCAGGGGTCCTCTCATGGGTACATGTGTGAGACCTGATCACTATGCGCCTGTGTTCCACACCCCTGTCAGCCATCTGGATTACCTGTATTGTACTGTCCCCAGCATGGGTGCAGTACTCAGTGGTGCCTGACCAGGTCAGGGGCGCCACATTCCCCCTTAGTTATCACCAGCACGTCCTCGGGCTGCAAGACAACATTTTAAAATGCATAAAACATTAAAACATGTAAAACATTTAAAAGCACCAGGTACCATACATCACCACCCTCCACCCACAAGTCCGTTAACCCACCCAAAACCCTCTCAGGAGGCAGGTCACCGGTCCTGTTGGTAACCAGGTCTGGGCCATCCGTTTCTCCAGACCTTTCCTCCAATCTTCCTCTCCCGTTGGCCGCGACTTCAGCCACTTCTGGCAGGATGTAGAGGCGGCTTTCATGGGCTGGTGGTTTCAGGGTATACCTGGCCTGGTGGATCCGCGCCGTCAGCCTCTTCTGGCAGGATGCAGAGGCGGCCTCCACAGTTGGTGCTGACCAGGTACCCTCTTTGTGGTGGTGAGCCAAGGCCCCATAAACAGGCGTGCTCTCTGGTCGCAGGTGAGCCAAGGCCCTTTTCTACGGACGGGCCCCCCTGGTTGCAGACGAGCCAAGCCCCTAAACAGGCTGGCCCTGGTGGTGGTGCCACTGGTGTAACTATTTACACTGCGAGAGTTTGTGGCTATAGCAAGTTCATAGCCTTAAGTTTATTTCTCACAATAGTTTTTGTGGGCACATTACTTGAACTTGAACGTTGCAAACAAAACTTTCAAAACTTTAACTGGTCAAAACTTCTTACTTTCCTTTACTTTACTCCTCTTTTTCACTAGGGCGAGGGCACGTTGGGCACTGGCACCTGTGACTTTCTTGCTCTTTGTCTCTGTCTTCATCTGTAGAATCTTTATCTTTCCGTTCTTGGTCTTCATCTGTTTCTACATCTGGTTCTTTATCTCTATCTTGTCTTTCTTGTTGCAGGGGATGGCTGTAAGGTTTGTTGGGACATAGCGTTACGCCCAAAGCATACAGTCCTCGTTCGCCTTGATGCAGGGTGAACTGAACGGAATCTCCCATCTTTAGATTTCTGCAAGGGTGTCCTCTTGGCAGATGAGCGTTCACATCTCTGCGGTTTACAAATATCCCTTCTTTTATTCCTGGTGCTACAATGAAGCCATAACCACTTTTCAAGTTGAAATCTTCCACTACGCCATAACACAGGGGTCCTCTGGCCTGGGCTTTGGACTCTCTCAACAAACGTTTCTCCTTTAGGTCTCTGGCGGTGACTGCTCTCTGTTCAGGAGACTGTGGTGCTGGAGCAAACTGTGTTCTTCTGCGCCGTGTTTTGCGGGCTGGATCCATGCCTGTGGGCTCCCAGGTGAAGCTCTTAGGCAGCTCTTCTTCTGCAGAGGGGGTCAGGTCCTCCTCGTCCCAGCGGGAGTATGGCAGCATTTCCGGCTCTGAAGACACAACTGCTACTGGCGACACTGGAGTCGGAGTCAACCCTTCTGCTCCCTGGCCTCCTCTCCCCCTTAGTTCTTCCTGGCACTCCAGCTGTGGCAGTGCCGGGGATGGATGCTCTTCAGCCGGCCCAGGTGAGGGACTCTTTGGTGTAGCTGCTGCAGGAGTTAGCAGGAGACTCTTTGGGGTATGCGGAGGGGGTATGTATTGGCTCACCAGCCATTGTGGAAATTTGGCCTCCAGGTCAGCCTTCATCTGCCAATATGCAGGGTCTTCACCCACTGTGGGCTGCCTATCAGGGACCTCTGTGGACCGGGGAGCGGTGTCTGCTCTGGCCTTACAGGCCGGGGTAAATGCTGAGGTAGTCTTTCCTTGGCGGGCCGCGCCTGGCATGGCGGCGGCCTGGTCTTGGCGGGCCGCGCCCTGTATGGCGGCGGCCTGGTCTTGGCGGGCCGCGCCCTGTATGGCGGCGGCCTGGTCTTGGCGGGCCGCGCCTTGTATGGCGGCGGCCTGGTCTTGGCGGGCCGCGCCCGGCATGGCGGCGGCCTGGTCTTGGCGGGCCGCGCCTGGCATGGCGGCGGCCTGGATCAGTGTCGCTGTTGCAGGAGGCTCTGTGCAGGCTGGGCCGGACGTCGCTGCAGCAGTCTGAGCTTGGCGGGCCGCGCCCTGTATGGCGGCGGCCTGGTCTTGGCGGGCCGCGCCCAGGATGGCGGCGGCCTGGTCCTGGCGGGCCGGGCAGGGCATCGCTGCAGGGACTGGGTCTTGGTGGGCCGAGCAGGGCATCGCTGCAGGGACTGGGTCTTGGTGGGCCGAGCAGGGCATCGCTGCAGCCGCTGGGGCTTGGAGGGCCGCACCTGGCGTGGCTGCGGCCTGCTTCAGCGTCGCCGCACCGGACGCCTCTTCAGGGACCGCGGACGTGGCAGCAGGGGTCGGGGCACTTGCGCGGGCCGGGGCATCATTCGACTCACCCGTTGTTGGTAGCACTGGGGTCTGCGTCGTCGCCATCCCGCCTGACACCCGGCATGCAGCTCTCCCTTCATAGGCCCGAACCGCCGCGGTCAGCTCCTGCAGTTCCATCCGTTCCTCCCGAATCTGCTCCACGACCCGGGTCTCCAGCCGGTTGCAAAACTGGGCCAGCTCTCGGTACCACCAGGCAGCGGAGCCTGGTTCTGGGTTCCTGCGGTCAGACGCCATTTCTTCTGCGCCGTCTTCTGCACGGTCTCCCAGCAGTGGACTCGTCGCTGCCTCCAGTAGTAAGCTGTCCAGTTTCTGCTCTGCCTCTTTCAGTAGCTCCGCTCCCAGCAGCAGGCTTGTGGCTCCCTTTCTGTTCCGCCGTTTCTCGACGCTTCCACTCTCATAGCTGGCAAGGTCAGAACTCTGCAGGGGATCTCTGGGTAGCCACACCCCTTCGTGGGCGGTAACTTCTTCTAGCGCGGGCTGCTGTTGTTTTTCAGCGCACTTCTCATGGTGGCAATATGGCGGCGCTTCCAATTTTTCAAGCGGACCGCCCAGGCACATGGTCACCTGTCTCAACAGGTCTAGTCCTTATCCTGTTCGTGACGCCAGATGTGAAGCCCCGGGAACGCTGTATCGGTGCATACCTTCAGGGACTCCACGTAGCTGGATCTGGTCACAGGTAGGAGATCTTCTTTGTAGTCGTGACGCCACTCTCAGTATTGCGGCCAGTAGGGACCGCCACTGCAGGTTGAGGGTCGCCTGGGGCTGATGGTGTGTGCAGTTAGATGTAAGAGCCTCCTGAGAGTGAGGCAAGCCCCAGGGCCCTGTGTAGGTTTGTAGTACCACAAGTCGCAGAATGACCACACACAGGCAAAGTGTCTTTCAGGGTTTTTACTCACTTCAGGTGGCAGGGTGAGTAACCCGGGCGTAGCTGGGATGAACCAGGTGGGAACCAGGTATCCTTCCGGCTGACTGTATGAGGGTGACTACAAACTCGCCTTCCTTAGCCCTTGGTGGTTTGGGGTGACCCCGACTTTGAGTCCCTATGGGGGTCACCCAGGGAAGATGCTCCAAGCCTCTCTCCCCTTCTTGTTTTGCCGTGTGCTTGTTCCCCGGGCCAGGCCACTCCAGCCTCTTGCCTCCTGTGACCTATGGGCCCTACTTGCGGTTACGTGGCTGCGGCTTTTGGTTGTTGTGGTGTGGGCTGTAAGAGCCCCACACCGGCAGGTTTAGCAGGGAAAGGTGAATCTATCCTCGCTTCGGGATCTGCCGCCCGGTTGGGCCTGGTGCTCTCTAGAAGTCTCCTTACTTCCCACTCCGTTGCACTCGCTAGCTGAAGCTGGCTTTCAGGCAGCACTCCTAGTTGACCGTTCTCCCCCGTCTGTAGCCACTGCGCGGGCGCTGTTAGACAGCAACAGCCCCACAGGTCTGCTCCTCACTGAGCCCTATGGAGTTCTCACTCTAACTGACTCACTGCTCCTCCTCTCCTGTTCTTGCCTACGCCACCTAGCAACCAGACTCTCCACCACACCCCTTGAGAGGAGATGGAGGCTTTTAACCCCCTGCCACTATTCCAGTGGAGGTATAGGCTTTGCCCCCTCCTGGGATCCCCAGGGGTCCTCTCATGGGTACATGTGTGAGACCTGATCACTATGCGCCTGTGTTCCACACCCCTGTCAGCCATCTGGATTACCTGTATTGTACTGTCCCCAGCATGGGTGCAGTACTCAGTGGTGCCTGACCAGGTCAGGGGCGCCACATCCACCCCCCCCCCCCCCCGCACATTACACACACAGCTCTGCTCTCCACACGCCCCCCCCCCCCGCACATTACACACACAGCTCTGCTCTCCACACCCCCCCCCCCCCGCACATTACACACACAGCTCTGCTCTCCACACCCCCCCCCCCCCGCACATTACACACACAGCTCTGCTCCACCCTCGCCACACAAACACTGAGCAGAGCCCCCCCCTGCAGCAGCTCCTGGTCATGTGACTGGTCACATGGCGGTGACGTCACACAGGTCCTGTGAGCACAGGCGGTGCCGCTCTGAGGTGCAGGTCAGTGGTGTTTTCTATTTGGGGATTATTAACCCTTTTAGGACTGGAGCAGGCAGTTACAGCTCTTATTATTGGTAACAGTGACTGGTTGCTATGGTAATAATGGCGGCTTTTCTTTTAGTCCGGTTCATAAATAGACTTCAGTCTGCATTATATAAGTATTTTGGAATGAATTAGACTAGAATTGGACCGGAAGGTGAGTGCATACATAGACTCTGTAAACAATGTCTGTTTCTCTTCACTTTCACCCCTATAACCCCTTCCTACTACTAACCCCCCAATCCCTACACCCAGAGCTATTCATCTCTCCCTCCATCCTCCCCACCCATCTCTCCCTCCATCCTCCCCACCCATCTCTCCCTCCATCCTCCCCACCCATCTCTCCCTCCATCCTCCCCACCCATCTCTCCCTCCATCCTCCCCACCCATCTCTCCCTCCATCCTCCCCACCCATCTCTCCCTCCATCCTCCCCACCCATCTCTCCCTCCATCCTCCCCACCCATCTCTCCCTCCATCCTCCCCACCCATCTCTCCCTCCATCCTCCCCACCCATCTCTCCCTCCATCCTCCCCACCCATCTCTCCCTCCATCCTCCCCACCCATCTCTCCCTCCATCCTCCCCACCCATCTCACCCCCTCTTCAGATCTGTTCCTCCACATTACACCCAGTGTCTCCAGACACACGACCACCTCATGGCCTCTCCTGCTCCTCCCTGCTGGAGATATCTCTCCTAATCCTGGCCCTCCACATCTCCACAGTCATTAGTAGCTCTCATCCAGGATATACCATGACTTTCCCCATCCCTTCTAACCTCATACCCATTCCCCCAGCCCCTGCCCCTCCAGTCCCTCTATCAAGAGCTCTATGGAACGCTCGGTCTGTCTGTAATAAACTTTCCTACATCCATGAACTTTTCATCACTAATAAACTTTCCTTCCACAGCATTACAAAAACCTGGATCACCCCCTCAGACGCTGCCTCTCCTGCCTCACCCCCTCAGACGCTGCCTCTCCTGGCTCACCCGGTCTGACACTGCCTCTCCTGGCTCACCCCCTCAGACACAGCCTCTCCTGGCTCACCCCCTCTGAAACTGGCGCTTCTGGCTCACCTCCTCTGACTCTGCCTCTCCTGGCTCACCCCCTCTGATGCTGCCTCTCCTCACTCACCTCCGCTGACTCTGCCTCTCCTGGCTCACCTCCTCTGATACTGCCTCTCCTGGCTCACCTCCTCTGACACTGCCTCTCCTGGCTCACCTCCTCTGACACTGCCTCTCCTGGCTCACCTCCTCTGATACTGCCGCTCCTGTCTCACCTCCTCTGACACTGCCTCTCCTGGCTCACCCCCTCTGACACTGCTGCTCCTCGCTCACCTCCTCTGACTCTGCCTCTCCTGGCTCACCTCTGACTCTGCCTCTCCTGGCTCACCTCCTCTGACGCTGCCTCTCCTGGCTCACCCCCTCTAACACTGCCTCTCCTGGCTCACCCCCTCTGACACAGCCTCTCCTGGCTCACTTCCTCTGACACAGCCTCTCCTGGCTCACCCCCTCTGACACTGCCTCTCCTGGCTCACCCCCTCTGACATTGCCTCTCCTGGCTCACCCCCTCTGACACAGCCTCTCCTGGCTCACCCCCTCTGACACTGCCACTTCTAGCTCACCTCCTCTGACTGTGCCTCTCCTGGCTCACCCCCTCTGACACAGCATCTCCTGGCTCACTTCCTCTGACACAGCCTCTCCTGGCTCACTTCCTCTGACACAGCCTCTCCTGGCTCACTTCCTCTGACACAGCCTCTCCTGGCTCACCCCCTCTGACACTGCCTCTCCTGGCTCACCCCCTCTGATGCTGCCTCTCCTCACTCACCTCCGCTGACTCTGCCTCTCCTGGCTCACCTCCTCTGACACTGCCTCTCCTGGCTCACCTCCTCTGACACTGCCGCTCCTGTCTTACCTCTTCTGACTCTGCCTCTCCTGGCTCACCTCCTCTGACACTGCCTCTCCTGGCTCACCTCCTCTGACACTGCCGCTCCTGTCTTACCTCCTCTGACTCTGCCTCTCCTGGCTCACCTCCTCTGACACTGCTGCTCCTCGCTCACCTCCTCTGACTCTGCCTCTCCTGGCTCACCTCCTCTGACGCTGCCTCTCCTGGCTCACCTCCTCTGACGCTGCCTCTCCTGGCTCACCCCCTCTGACACTGCCTCTCCTGGCACACCCCCTCAGACACAGCCTCTCCTGGCTCACCCCCTCTGAAACTGGCGCTTCTGGCTCACCTCCTCTGACTCTGCCTCTCCTGGCTCACCCCCTCTGATGCTGCCTCTCCTCACTCACCTCCGCTGACTCTGCCTCTCCTGGCTCACTTCCTCTGACACTGCCTCTCCTGGCTCACCTCCTCTGACACTGCCTCTCCTGGCTCACCTCCTCTGATACTGCCGCTCCTGTCTCACCTCCTCTGACACTGCCTCTCCTAGGCTCACCTCCTGACACTGCTGCTCCTCGCTCACCTCCTCTGACTCTGCCTCTCCTGGCTCACCTCTGACTCTGCCTCTCCTGGCTCACCTCCTCTGACGCTGCCTCTCCTGGCTCACCCCCTCTGACACCGCCTCTCCTGCCTCATCCCCTCTTACACTGCCTCTCCTGGCTCACCCCTTCTGACACTGCCTCTCCTGGCTCACCCCTTCTGACACTGCCTTTCCTGGCTCACCCCCTCTGACACTGCCGCTTCTGGCTCACCTCCTCTGACTCTGCCTCTCCTGGCTCACCCCCTTTGACACAGCCTCTCCTGGCTCACTTCCTCTGACACAGCCTCTCCTGGCTCACTTCCTCTGACACAGCCTCTCCTGGCTCACCCCCTCTGATGCTGCCTCTCCTCACTCACCTCCGCTGACTCTGCCTCTCCTGGCTCACCTCCTCTGACACTGCCTCTCCTGGCTCACCTCCTCTGACACTGCCGCTCCTGTCTTTCCTCCTCTGACTCTGCCTCTCCTGGCTCACCTCCTCTGACACGGCTGCTCCTCGCTCACCCCCTCTGACACTGCCTCTCCTGGCACACCCCCTCTGATGCTGCCTCTCCTCACTCACCTCCTCTGACTTTGCCTCTCCTGGCTCACCTCCTCTGACGCTGCCTCTCCTGGCTCACCTCCTCTGACGCTGCCTCTCCTGGCTCACCCCCTCTGACACTGCCTCTCCTGGCTCAACCCCTCTGACACTGCCTCTCCTGGCTCACCCCCTCTGACACTGCCTCTCCTGGCACACCCCCTCTGACACAGCCTCTCCTGGCTCACCCCCTCTGACACTGCGGCTTCTGGCTCACCTCCTCTGACTCTGCCTCTCCTGGCTCACCCCCTCTGACACAGCCTCTCCTGGCTCACTTCCTCTGACACAGCCTCTCCTGGCTCACCCCCTCTGACGCTGCCTCTCCTCACTCACCTCTGCTGCCTCTGCCTCTCCTGGCTCACTTCCTCTGACACTGCCTCTCCTGGCTCACCTCCTCTGACACTGCCTCTCCTGGCTCACCTCCTCTGACACTGCCGCTCCTGTCTTTCCTCCTCTGACTCTACCTCTCCTGGCTCACCTCCTCTGACACTGTCTCTCGTAAGGCTCACCTCCTGATACTGCCTCTCCTGGCTCACTTCCTCTGACACAGCCTCTCCTGGCTCACCCCCTCTGACGCTGCCTCTCCTCACTCACCTTCGCTGACTCTGCCTCTCCTGGCTCACTTCCTCTGACACTGCCTCTCCTGGCTCACCTCCTCTGACACTGCCTCTCCTGGCTCACCTCCTCTGACACTGCCTCTCCTGGCTCACCTCCTCTGACACTGAAGCTCCTGTCTTTCCTCCTCTGACTCTACCTCTCCTGGCTCACCTCCTCTGACACTGCCTCTCGTAAGGCTCACCTCCTGACACTGCCTCTCCTGGCTCACCCCCTCTGACACTGCCTCTCCTGGCTTACCCCCTCTGATGCTGCCTCTCCTCACTCACCTCCGCTGACTCTGCCTCTCCTGGCTCACCTCCTCTGACACTGCCTCTCCTGGCTCACCTCCTCTGACACTGCCGCTCCTGGCTCACTTCCCCTGACATAGCCTCTCCTGGCTTACCCCCTCTGACGCTGCTTCTCCTCACTCACCTCTGCTGACTCTGCCTCTCCTGGCTCACTTCCTCTGACACTGCCTCTCCTGGCTCATCTCCTCTGACACTGCCGCTCCTGTCTTTCCTCCTCTGACTCTGCCTCTCCTGGCTCACTTCCTCTGACACTGCCTCTCCAGGCTGACCTCCTCTGACACTGCCTCTCCTGGCTCACCTCCTCTGACACTGCCGCTCCTGTCTTTCCTCCTCTGACTCTACCTCTCCTGGCTCACCCCCTCTGACACTGCCTTTCCTGGCTTACCCCCTCTGATGCTGCCTCTCCTCACTCACCTCCGCTGACTCTGCCTCTCCTGGCTCACCTCCTCTGACACTGCCTCTCCTGGCTCACCTCCTCTGACACTGCCGCTCCTCGCTCACCTCCTCTGACTCTGCCTCTCCTGGCTCACCTCCTCTGACGCTGCCTCTCCTGGCTCACCTCCTCTGACGCTGCCTCTCCTGGCTCACCCCCTCTGACACAGCCTCTCCTGGCTCACCCCCTCTGACACAGCCCCTCCTGGCTCACTTCCTCTGACACAGCCTCTCCTGGCTCACTTCCTCTGACACAGCCTCTCCTGGCTCACCCCCTCTGATGCTGCCTCTCCTCACTCACCTCCGCTGACTCTGCCTCTCCTGGCTCACCTCCTCTGACACTGCCTCTCCTGGCTCACCTCCTCTGACACTGCCGCTCCTGTCTTTCCTCCTATGACTCTGCCTCTCCTGGCTCACCTCCTCTGACGCTGCCTCTCCTCGCTCACCTCCTCTGTCGCTGCCTCTCCTGGCTCACCCCCTCTGACACTGCCTCTCCTGGCTCACCACCTCTGACACTGCCTCTCCTGGCTCACCCCCTCTGACACTGCCTCTCCTGGCACACCCCCTCTGACACAGCCTCTCCTGGCTCACCCCCTCTGACATTGCGGCTTCTGGCTCACCTCCTCTGACTCTGCCTCTCCTGGCTCACCCCCTCTGACACAGCCTCTCCTGGCTCACTTCCTCTGACACAGCCTCTCCTGGTTCACCCCCTCTGACGCTGCCTCTCCTCACTCATCTCCGCTGACTCTGCCTCTCCTGGCTCACCTCCTCTGACACTGCCTCTCCTGGCTCACCTCCTCTGACACTGCCGCTCCTGTCTTTCCTCCTATGACTCTGCCTCTCCTGGCTCACCTCCTCTGACGCTGCCTCTCCTCGCTCACCTCCTCTGTCGCTGCCTCTCCTGGCTCACCCCCTCTGACACTGCCTCTCCTGGCTCACCACCTCTGACACTGCCTCTCCTGGCTCACCCCCTCTGACACTGCCTCTCCTGGCACACCCCCTCTGACACAGCCTCTCCTGGCTCACCCCCTCTGACATTGCGGCTTCTGGCTCACCTCCTCTGACTCTGCCTCTCCTGGCTCACCCCCTCTGACACAGCCTCTCCTGGCTCACTTCCTCTGACACAGCCTCTCCTGGTTCACCCCCTCTGACGCTGCCTCTCCTCACTCATCTCCGCTGACTCTGCCTCTCCTGGCTCACTTCCCCTGACATAGCCTCTCCTGGCTTACCCCCTCTGACGCTGCCTCTCCTCGCTCACCTCCTCTGACACTGCCGCTCCTGTCTTTCCTCCTCTGACTCTACCTCTCCTGGCTCACCTCCTCTGACACTGCCTCTCGTAAGGCTCACCTCCTGATACTGCCTCTCCTGGCTCACCCCCTCTGACACTGCCTCTCCTGGCTTACCCCCTCTGATGCTGCCTCTCCTCACTCACCTCCGCTGCCTCTGCCTCTACTGGCTCACCTCCTCTGACACTGCCTCTCCTGGCTCACCTCCTCTGACACTGCCGCTCCTCGCTCACCTCCTCTGACTCTGCCTCTTTTGGCTCACCACCTCTGACGCTGCCTCTCCTGGCTCACCCCCTCTGACACTGCCTCTCCTGGCACACCCCCTCAGACACAGCCTCTCCGGGCACACCCCCTCTGACACTGCCTCTCCTGGCTCACCTCCTCTGACACTGCCGCTCCTGTCTTTCCTCCTCTGACTCTGCCTCTCCTGGCTCACTTCCTCTGACACTGCCTCTCCTGGCTCACCTCCTCTGACACTTCCTCTCTTGGCTCACCTCCTCTTACACTGCCGCTCCTGTCTTTCCTCCTCTGACTCTACCTCTCCTGGCTCACCCCCTCTGACACTGCCTCTCCTGGCTTACCCCCTCTGATGCTGCCTCTCCTCACTCACCTCCGCTGACTCTGCCTCTCCTGGCTCACCTCCTCTGACACTGCCTCTCCTGGCTCACCTCCTCTGACACTGCCGCTCCTCGCTCAACTCCTCTGACTCTGCCTCTCCTGGCTCACCTCCTCTGACGCTGCCTCTCCTGGCTCACCTCCTCTGACGCTGCCTCTCCTGGCTCACCTCCTCTGACGCTGCCTCTCCTGGCTCACCCCCTCTTACACAGCCTCTCCTGGCTCACCCCCTCTGACACTGCCTCTCCTGGCTCACCCCCTCTGACACAGCCTCTCCTGGCTCACTTCCTTTGACACAGCCTCTCCTGGCTCACTTCCTCTGACACTGCCTCTCCTGGCTCACCCCCTCTGATGCTGCCTCTCCTCACTCACCTCCGCTGACTCTGCCTCTCCTGGCTCACCTCCTCTGACACTGCCTCTCCTGGCTCACCTCCTCTGACACTGCCGCTCCTGTCTTTCCTCCTCTGACTCTGCCTCTCCTGGCTCACCTCCTCTGACACGGCTGCTCCTCGCTCACCTCCTCTGACTTTGCCTCTCCTGGCTCACCTCCTCTGACGCTGCCTCTCCTGGCTCACCTCCTCAGACGCTGCCTCTCCTGGCTCACCCCCTCTGACACTGCCTCTCCTCGCTCACCCCCTCTGACACTGCCTCTCCTGGCTCACCCCCTCTGACACTGCCTCTCCTGGCACACCCCCTCTGACACAGCCTCTCCTGGCTCAGCCCCTCTGACACTGCGGCTTCTGGCTCACCTCCTCTGACTCTGCCTCTCCTGTCTCACCACCTCTGACACAGCCTCTCCTGGCTCACTTCCTCTGACACAGCCTCTCCTGGCTCACCCCCTCTGACGCTGCCTCTCCTCACTCACCTCCGCTGACTCTGCCTCTCCTGGCTCACTTCCCCTGACATAGCCTCTCCTGGCTTACCCCCTCTGACGCTGCCTCTCCTCACTCACCTCTGCTGCCTCTGCCTCTCCTGGCTCACTTCCTCTGACACTGCCTCTCCTGGCTCACCTCCTCTGACACTGCCTCTCCTAGCTCACCTCCTCTGACACTGCCGCTCCTGTCTTTCCTCCTCTGACTCTACCTCTCCTGGCTCACCTCCTCTGACACTGCCTCTCGTAAGGCTCACCTCCTGATACTGCCTCTCCTGGCTCACCCCCTCTGACACTGCCTCTCCTGGCTTACCCCCTCTGATGCTGCCTCTCCTCACTCACCTCCGCTGACTCTGCCTCTACTGGCTCACCTCCTCTGACACTGCCTCTCCTGGCTCACCTCCTCTGACACTGCCGCTCCTCGCTCACCTCCTCTGACTCTGCCTCTCCTGGCTCACCCCCTCTGACACAGCCTCTCCTGGCTCACTTCCTCTGACATAGCCTCTCCTGGCTCACTTCCTCTGACACAGCCTCTCCTGGCTCACCCCCTCTGATGCTGCCTCTCCTCACTCACCTCCGCTGACTCTGCCTCTCCTGGCTCACCTCCTCTGACACTGCCTCTCCTGGCTCACCTCCTCTGATACAGCCTCTCCTGGCTCACTTCCTCTGACACAGCCTCTCCTGGCTCACGCCCTCTGACGCTGCCTCTCCTCACTCATCTCCGCTGACTCTGCCTCTTCTGGCTCACTTCCCCTGACATAGCCTCTCCTGGCTTACCCCCTCTGACGCTGCCTCTCCTCACTCACCTCTGCTGCCTCTGCCTCTCCTGGCTCACTTCCTCTGACACTGCCTCTCCTGGCTCACCTCCTCTGACACTGCCTCTCCTGGCTCACCTCCTCTGACACTGCCGCTCCTGTCTTTCCTCCTCTGACTCTACCTCTCCTGGCTCACCTCCTCTGACACTGCCTCTCGTAAGGCTCACCTCCTGATACTGCCTCTCCTGGCTCACTTCCTCTGACACAGCCTCTCCTGGCTCACCCCCTCTGACGCTGCCTCTCCTCACTCACCTCCGCTGACTCTGCCTCTCCTGGCTCACTTCCTCTGACACTGCCTCTCCTGGCTCACCTCCTCTGAGACTGCCTCTCCTGGCTCACCTCCTCTGACACTGCCTCTCCTGGCTCACCTCCTCTGACACTGCCGCTCCTGTCTTTCCTCCTCTGACTCTACCTCTCCTGGCTCACCTCCTCTGACACTGCCTCTCGTAAGGCTCACCTCCTGATACTGCCTCTCCTGGCTCACTCCCTCTGACACTGCCTCTCCTGGCTTACCCCCTCTGATGCTGCCTCTCCTCACTCACATCCGCTGACTCTGCCTCTCCTGGCTCACCTCCTCTGACACTGCCGCTCCTGGCTCACTTCCCCTGACATAGCCTCTCCTGGCTTACCCCCTTTGACGCTGCCTCTCCTCACTCACCTCTGCTGACTCTGCCTCTCCTGGCTCACTTCCTCTGACACTGCCTCTCCTGGCTCACCTCCTCTGACACTGCCGCTCCTGTCTTTCCTCCTCTGACTCTGCCTCTCCTGGCTCACTTCCTCTGACACTGCCTCTCCTGGCTGACCTCCTCTGACACTGCCTCTCCTGGCTCACCTCCTCTGACACTGCCGCTCCTGTCTTTCCTCCTCTGACTCTACCTCTCCTGGCTCACCCCCTCTGACACTGCCTCTCCTGGCTCACTTCCTCTGACACAGCCTCTCCTGGCTCACTTCCTCTGACACAGCCTCTCCTGGCTCACTTCCTCTGACACAGCCTCTCCTGGCTCACCCCCTCTGATGCTGCCTCTCCTCACTCACCTCCGCTGACTCTGCCTCTCCTGGCTCTCCTCCTCTGACACTGCCTCTCCTGGCTCACCTGCTCTGACACTGCCGCTCCTGTCTTTCCTCCTCTGACTCTGCCTCTCCTGGCTCACCTCCTCTGACATGGCTGCTCCTCGCTCACCTCCTCTGACTTTGCCTCTCCTGGCTCACCTCCTCTGACGCTGCCTCTCCTGGCTCACCTCCTCTGACGCTGCCTCTCCTGGCTCACCCCCTCTGACACTGCCTCTCCTGGCTCACCCCCTCTGACACTGCCTCTCCTGGCTCACCCCCTCTGACACTGCCTCTCCTGGCACACCCCCTCTGACACAGCCTCTCCTGGCTCACACCCTCTGACGCTGCCTCTCCTGGCTCACCTCCTCTGACTCTGCCTCTCCTGGCTCACCCCCTCTGACACAGCCTCTCCTGGCTCACTTCCTCTGACACAGCCTCTCCTGGCTCACCCCCTCTGACGCTGCCTCTCCTCACTCATCTCCGCTGACTCTGCCTCTCCTGGCTCACTTCCCCTGACATAGCCTCTCCTGGCTTACCCCCTCTGACGCTGCCTCTCCTCACTCACCTCTGCTGCCTCTGCCTCTCCTGGCTCACTTCCTCTGACACTGCCTCTCCTGGCTCACCCCCTCTGATGCTGCCTCTCCTCACTCACCTCCGCTGACTCTGCCTCTCCTGGCTCACCTCCTCTGACACTGCCGCTCCTATCTTTCCTCCTCTGACTCTGCCTCTCCTGGCTCACCTCCTCTGACACGGCTGCTCCTCGCTCACCTCCTCTGACTTTGCCTCTCCTGGCTCACCTCCTCTGACTTTGCCTCTCCTGGCTCACCTCCTCTGACGCTGCCTCACCTGGCTCACCCCCTCTGACACTGCCTCTCCTGGCACACCCCCTCTGACACTGCCTCTCCTGGCTCACCTCCTCTGACACTGCCGCTCCTGTCTTTCCTCCTCTGACTCTGCCTCTCCTGGCTCACTTCCTCTGACACTGCCTCTCCTGGCTCACCTCCTCTGACACTGCCGCTCCTGTCTTTCCTCCTCTGACTCTACCTCTCCTGGCTCACCCCCTCTGACACTGCCTCACTGCCTCTCCTCACTCACCTCCGCTGACTCTGCCTCTCCTGGCTCACCTCCTCTGACACTGCCTCTCCTGGCTCACCTCCTCTGACGCTGCCTCACCTGGCTCACCCCCTCTGACACTGCCTCTCCTGGCACACCCCCTCTGACACTGCCTCTCCTGGCTCACCCCCTCTGACACAGCCTCTCCTGGCTCACTTCCTCTGACACAGCCTCTCCTGGCTCACTTCCTCTGACACTGCCTCTCCTGGCTCACCCCCTCTGATGCTGCCTCTCCTCACTCACCTCCGCTGACTCTGCCTCTCCTGGCTCACCTCCTCTGACACTGCCTCTCCTGGCTCACCTCCTCTGACACTGCCGCTCCTGTCTTTCCTCCTCTGACTCTGCCTCTCCTGGCTCACCTCCTCTGACACGGCTGCTCCTCGCTCACCTCCTCTGACTTTGCCTCTCCTGGCTCACCTCCTCTGACTTTGCCTCTCCTGGCTCACCTCCTCTGACGCTGCCTCTCCTGGCTCACCCCCTCTGACACTGCCTCTCCTGGCTCACCCCCTCTGACACTGCCTCTCCTGGCTCACCCCCTCTGACACTGCCTCTCCTGGCTCACCCCCTCTGACACTGCCTCTCCTGGCACACCCCCTCTGACACAGCCTCTCCTGGCTCAGCCCCTCTGACACTGCGGCTTCTGGCTCACCTCCTCTGACTCTGCCTCTCCTGGCTCACCCCCTCTGACACAGCCTCTCCTGGCTCTCTTCCTCTGACACAGCCTCTCCTGGCTCACCCCCTCTGACGCTGCCTCTCCTCACTCACCTCCGCTGACTCTGCCTCTCCTGGCTCACTTCCCCTGACATAGCCTCTCCTGGCTTACCCCCTCTGACGCTGCCTCTCCTCACTCACCTCTGCTGCCTCTGCCTCTCCTGGCTCACTTCCTCTGACACTGCCTCTCCTGGCTCACCTCCTCTGACACTGCCTCTCTTAGCTCACCTCCTCTGATACTGCCGCTCCTGTCTTTCCTCCTCTGACT
Source organism: Anomaloglossus baeobatrachus (assembly GCF_048569485.1). Classification (NCBI taxonomy): domain Eukaryota; kingdom Metazoa; phylum Chordata; class Amphibia; order Anura; family Aromobatidae; genus Anomaloglossus; species Anomaloglossus baeobatrachus. The sequence goes on from NC_134353.1 coordinate 960,480,347, forward strand.
CTACCTCTCCTGGCTCACCTCCTCTGACACTGCCTCTCGTAAGGCTCACCTCCTGATACTGCCTCTCCTGGCTCACCCCCTCTGACACTGCCTCTCCTGGCTTACCCCCTCTGATGCTGCCTCTCCTGGTTCACTTCCTCTGACACTGCCTCTCCTCACTCACCTCCGCTTACTCTGCCTCTCCTGGCTCACTTCCTCTGACACTGCCTCCCCTGGCTCACCTCCTCTGACACTGCCTCTCCTGGCTCACCTCCTCTGACACTGCCGCTCCTGTCTCACCTCCTCTGACACTGCCGCTCCTGTCTCACCTCCTCTGACACTGCCTCTCCTGGGTCACCCCCTCTGACTCTGCCTCTTCTGCTGCAGTTTCTCATGTTGATCTCCATCAAATGCACCACGGCATCGACTTACAAGTTCAGACAATTTTGCGTTTGAAAAGTCAAATGGCGCTCCTTGCCTTCTGAGCCCTGCCGTAAGCCTAAACAATATGGGGTATCTGCGTACTCAGGAGAAATTGCACAACAAATTTTATGGTGCATTTTTTCCTGATACCCTTGTGAAAATGCAAAACTTTATGGCTAAAGTAATTTTTTTTTTTAAAATAGTAACATTTTCATTTTTTCTTTCCACATTGCTTTGGTTCCTGTGAAGCACCTAAAGGGTTAATAAACTTTTTGGATGTGATTTTGAGTAGTGTGAGGGGTGTAGTTTTTAGAATGGTGTCATTTTGGGGTATTTTCTGTTGCCTAGGCCTTTCAAAGTCACTCCAAATGTGATGTGATCCCTAAAAAAATTTTGTGGAAAATTTTGTTGGAAAAATGAGAAATTGCTGATGAACTGTTCTAACTTCCTAACGAAAAAAAAAAAAAAATAGTTTCGAAAATTGCGCTGGTGTAAAGTAGGCATGTGAGAAATGTTATTTAGTAACTATTTTGACATATCTCTCAGATTTATAGGCATAAAATGTCAAAGCTTGAATGTTGCAAAATTTCCAAAATTTGCACAAATAAACGCAAAACTTATCGGCCTAAATTTACCACTTTCATGAAGTACAATATGTCATGAAAAAACAATGTCAGAATCGCCAGAATCCGTTGAAGCGTTCCAGAGTTATAGCCTTCAAAGCGTCGCTGGTCAGCATTGCAAAAAATGGCCCGGTTATTAGGGTGTTTTAGTGGCCGGTGGTGAAGGTGTTAAATGGAGCTGGAAAAGTCAACATGAAGGGTGAGTGATAATCTAGAGAGGACCAGGGTGGTCATAGAGTGAGAAGAAGACATGCAGGATGGTCACCGAGAAATGGGAAGACATGCAGGGTGGTCACCGAACAAGGGGAAGACATGCAGGGTGGTTACTGAACAAGAGGAAGAAATGCAGGGTGGTCTCCGAGCAAGGGGAAGACATGCAGGGTGGTCACCGAGCAAGGTGAAGACATGCAGGGTGGTTACTGAACAAGAGGAAGAAATGCAGGGTGGTCTCCGAGCAAGGGGATGACATGCAGGGTGGTCACCGAGCAAGGGGAAGACATGCAGGGTGGTCACTGAGAAAAGGGAAGACATTCAGGGTGGTCACCGAACAAGGGGATGACATGCAGGGTGGTCATCGAGCAAGGGGAAGACATTCAGGGTGGTCACCAAGAAAGGGGAAGACATGCAGAGTGGTCACCGAGCAAGGGGAAGACATGCAGAGTGGTCACCGAGCAAGGGGAAGACGTGCAGAGTGGTCACTGAGCAAGGGGAAGACATGCAGAGTGGTCACCAAGTGAGCGGAAGACATGGTGAGTGGTCTCAGGCGAGGGGAAAATGGGGAGGGTGGTCACCGAGAAATGGGAAGACATGCAGGGTGGTCACCGAGAAAGGGAAAGACATGCAGGGTGGTCACCGAACAAGGGGAAGACATGCAGGGTGGTCACCGAACAAGGGGAAGAAATGCAGGGTGGTCATTGAGCAAGGGGAAGACATGCAGGGTTGTCACTGAGCAAGGGGAAGACATGCAGAGTGGTCACCGAGCAAGGGGAAGACATGCAGAATGGTCACTGAGCAAGGGGAAGACATGCAGAGTGGTCACCGAGCAAGGGGAAGACATGCAGAGTGGTCACTGAGCAAGGGGAAGACATGCAGAGTGGTCACCAAGTGAGCGGAAGACATGGTGAGTGGTCACAAGCGAGGGGAAAACAGGGAGGGTGGTTATCAAGAAAGGGGATGACATGGAGGGTGGTCACCGAGCTCAGGGATAACATGGTGGATGTTCATAAATGAAGGGAAGACATGGTGGGTGGTCACAAGTGAGGGGAAGACATGGTGGGTGGTATTTAAAAATATGTGGGCATTATATGGAAGAAAAACTAGGGAAGTTACTTGTAGTGAAGCAACTGGGTGTAATAATCTGTGGGCATCAAAAGTTCTAGAGGAATAAAACTAGGAGAGTCACCAAGGAAGATCAGGGTATTAATGTCTTATGAGCACTATATCTAGTAAAACTAGGAGAGTCACTTGTAGAGTAGGATCTGTGTGTACTTATAGATCATAGGAGTAATAACAGTGTCCAGTGTCATTCAGCAGCTATTAAGGCTAGCAGGACTCTGTCATGTATTAAAAGAGGTATACGGTAAATTTGTGGAACAGGGACGTGATACTGCCATATTACAAAGTTTTCAGTTCTGGGAGCCAGTTTATAGAAAGCTTGGGACGAAAAGCCACACAAGTGATAAGGGGCATGGAGGATCTTATGAGGAAAGGTTAAGCGCATTACATTTATTTAGCCTTGAGAAGAGACATCTAAGGGGAAGGCATTACTAACTAGTACCAGTGGATGCTCCCTCCGTCTCGGGACAAAGTTCAATCTCTAGAGCAGACGGGATTGTTTGTGATAAAAGCTATTAATCGGTGGAATAGTCTACCTGAGGAGCCGGTCACTGCCAGGACTGTTTTGTCTGGTAGATCATCGATTGTGATCAGGAGGGAAACATGAGCTCTTCTGGGGCGGATCCTGCGCTGTGGCTGTACAAGTTCCCTTTTTATATTATTCTATCCCTTGATTGACCTTGGCGGATATTTGTCTTTTTTCAGCCATGTTACGTATGTAACTACTGTATGTGCCATAGATATCAGCATCACCACCTTAACCAGTGATTAGTACACAATCTTATCAATGTGCAGGACATGGTGTGACCTCAAACATGGAGGAATTGTCTTATATCACTAAGGGTACCGTCACACATTAGCGACGCTCCAGCGATCCCACCAGCGATCTGACCTGGTCAGGATCGCTGGTGCGTCGCAACATGGTCGCGGATGAGCTGTCAATCAGGCAGATCTCACCAGCAACCAATGACCAGCCCCCAGCCAGCAGCGACGCATGGAAGCGATGCTGCGCTTGGTAACTAAATTAAATATCGGGTAACCAAGCGCTTGTTTACCCGATATTTATCTTGGTTACCAGCGCACACCGCTTAGCGCTGGCTCCCTGCACTCCTAGCCAGAGTGCACATCGGGTTAATAAGCAAACCGCTTTGCTTATTTACCCGATGTGTACTCCGGCTACTTGTGCCGGGAGCCAGCACTGACAGCCTGAGAGCAGCGGACGCTAGTAACCAATGTAAATATCGGGTAACCAAGCAAAGGGCTTCGCTTGGTTACCCGATATTTACCTTGGTTACAGGTTACCGCAGGCTGCCAGACGCCGGCTCCCTGTTCCCTGCACATTCAGATCGTTGCTCTCTCGCTGTCAAACACAGCGATGTGTGCTTCACAGCGGGAGAGCAACGTCCAAAAAATGAAGCAGAGCTGTGTGTAACGATCAGCGATTTCACAGCAGGGGCCAGATCGCTGCTCAGTGTCACACACAGCGAGATCGCTAATGAGGTCACTGGTGCGTGACAAAAACCGTGACTCAGCAGCGATCTCGCTATGTGAGAAGTACCCCTAAAAGTTGACTTCACACTTGTTATGTACAGTCGCCCTCCCTGGTGCCCGCCATTTACATTGTATTGACTTCTCAGATAAGACCAATGCTGAAGTCTTCCTAATTCACAATGGCCACTGTGGTGGTATAAGGAGTGCGGTGGTCTGGATTCAGTAGGACGGAGCACCGGTCTCCACAGAGAAGGCAAATGGAGGCCACCAGGTGAGGAGATATATCTCTATAATGTATAGTCATGTTTCAGTGCCAGGGTGGCAGGTCAGTTTAAGAAACCGATCAACGCAAGCAGAGACAATATGTCGTCTATAAAAACATTCCTTCATATATTTCCTCATATTATCTCTAGCACATATGTTATTACATGAGATTGCGTGTAATTTTATCATCTTTCTTTTCAGGATGATTAAGGACAAAAACAGAATGGTGGAGAAGATATTAGACCTGACCCTGGAGATAATCTTCCATCTTACTGGAGAGGTGAGAGGTTCTGATGTCACCACATTACATCATTATCTATGGGGATAACAGAGGATATGACTGGAGAGGTGAGAGGTTCTGATGTCACCACATTACATCATTATCTATGGGAATAACAGAGGATATGACTGGAGAGGTGAGAGGTTCTGATGTCACCACATTACATCATTATCTATGGGAATAACAGAGGATATGACCGGGGAGGTGAGAGGCTCTGATGTCATCACATTACATCATTATCTATGGGAATAACAGAGGATATGACTGGGGAGGTGAGAGGTTCTGATGTCATCACATTACATCATTATCTATGGGGATAACAGAGGATATGACCGGGGAGGTGAGAGGTTCTGATGTCATCACATTACATCATTATCTATGGGGATAACAGAGGATATGACCGGGGAGGTAAGAGGCTCTGATGTCATCACACTACATTATTATCTATGGGAATAACAGAGGATATGACCAGGGAGGTGAGAGGCTCTGATGTCATCACATTACATCATTATCTATGGGAATAACAGAGGATATGACCGGGGAGGTGAGAGGTTCTGATGTCATCACATTACATCATTATCTATGGGAATAACAGAGGATATGACCAGGGAGGTGAGAGGCTCTGATGTCATCACATTACATCATTATCTATGGGAATAACAGAGGATATGACCGGGGAGGTGAGAGGTTCTGATGTCATCACATTACATCATTATCTATGGGAATAACAGAGGATATGACCGGGGAGGTGAGAGGTTCTGATGTCATCACATTACATCATTATCTATGGGAATAACAGAGGATATGACCGGGGAGGTGAGAGGCTCTGATGTCATCACATTACATCATTATCTATGGGAATAACAGGATATGACCGGGGAGGTGAGAGGTTCTGATGTCATAACATTACATCATTATCTATGGGAATAACAGAGGATATGACCAGGGAGGTGAGAGGCTCAGATGTCATCACATTACATCATTATCTATGGGAATAACAGAGAATATGACCAGGGAGGTGAGAGGCTCAGATGTCATCACATTACATCATTATCTATGGGAATAACAGAGGATAGGACCGGGGAGGTGAGAGGTTCTGATGTCATCACATTACATCATTATCTATGGGAATAACAGAGGATATGACCGGGGAGGTGAGAGGCTCTGATGTCATCACATTACATCATTATCTATGGGAATAACAGAGGATATGACCGGGGAGGTGAGAGGCTCTGATGTCATCACATTACATCATTATCTATGGGAATAACAGAGGATATGACCGGGGAGGTGAGAGGCTCTGATGTCATCACATCACATCATTATCTATGGGAATAACAGAGAATATGACCAGGGAGGTGAGAGGTTCTGATGTCATCACATTACATCATTATCTATGGGAATAACAGAGGATATGACCGGGGAGGTGAGAGGCTCTGATGTCATCACATTACATCATTATCTATGGGAATAACAGGATATGACCAGGGAGGTGAGAGGCTCTGATGTCATCACATTACATCATTATCTATGGGGATAACAGAGGATATGACCGGGGAGGTGAGAGGCTCTGATGTCATCACATTCCATCATTATCTATGGGGATAACAGAGGATATGACCGGGGAGGTGAGAGGTTCTGATGTCATAACATTACATCATTATCTATGGGAATAACAGAGGATATGACCGGGGAGGTGAGAGGCTCTGATGTCATCACATTACATCATTATCTATGGGAATAACAGAGGATATGACCGGGGAGGTGATGGACTCTGGCAATGTCTGTAGTGATAATATTAATGTCTCCACACTCAGGATTACACAGTAGTGAAGACCTCTAGTGATCGCTGTCAGGACCCTGTGTCTGAAGGACGGGGGGGAACCCTGAGCCCAATCCCGGGGCCTCCACCTCACCCCCGGATACATGAGGACATCAATGACCAGAAGATCCTGGAACTCACCAACAAGATGCTGGAGCTGCTGACTGGAGAGGTGACACTGCTGGGAATGCTGGGACATTATACAGGACGGCACTGGAGGATTCTGGGTGATGACGGTATCATTGTGTTGTCAGGTTCCTATAAGGTGTCAGGACGTCAGCGTCTATTTCTCCATGGAGGAGTGGGAGTATCTAGAAGGACACAAGGAGCGGTACAAGGAGGTGATGATGGAGAAGCCCCAGCCCCGCACATCACCAGGTAATAGACAGGACTGAATACACCCGGCCTATAATTATCTGTATGTAATAATGTCCGTCCTGTCTGTGTCTCCTGCAGGTCTCTCCAGTACGAGGACGACCCCAGAGAGATGTCCCGCTCCTCCTCCTCCTCCACAGGATCCTCAGGTAGATGGAGATCTCCCCTATGAGGTGTAGACGGCTGTGACCTCCTTGTGTTCAGTCTTGTTTTCTCCTCCAGTATTAGATGTTTTATACTTGTGTAATGAGAGCGGTGGAGACGGCAGGATCACAGCTGACCACAGACCTCACATGTCCGGATCTTATCTCCATTATTCCCGGGGACTTTTACCATATTTTGTTTTGCAGCTTTTGGATCTGGATAAAGATCTGAACCATATTAAGTCTCCAGAGAGAAATGTGAGGGGTGATCAGTGGAGTAACGAGGGGATTCCTACAGATCACCGCCCCGGTGAGTACAGACCACCCAATAACACACACAAGTCACACATTCCTCTCACGCTCAGATTCTATTATTGCACTATTATACTTTTTAAGATATATATATTTTTTTAAACTAAAATATATGTATTTGGAGGTAAAAATAATTTGTACAATTCTTTCATAAATATGTGGCACAGTTCAGTTTCTGTGTTGTTTTGTGTTGCACGGTCTAATGTTGACTTGTTGTGTTGATGGCTGCCCCATACTCAATTGTCATTGGGCTCTAACTACTTCTTTTCTATTCCATCGTCACTCGTTTATTCCTGAATTTGTGCCCAATTATCCGATTGTGTTTCACCTTGTCGAGTTGCTGGTGGTAAAGTCACTGCTGTACCATTTAGTTGATTCCACTGCTTTTCGGCAATTGATGGTGTGTGGAAAGGCCCTGATGCCAGATACCTAGCTACCATTTTTTCTTCAAGAAATTTGCCAGTGTCTTGTACTTTAATGTGATGGAGAAAATGGACCACTCCTTAGAATTTTCATTGTGTAGCAAGGTGCTCTCTCCACCATTGCCAAGTGGAGGAGTATTTATGAGCATGTCTTTCAAGGCCCGGCAGATCAATGTTCTGTTGTGACTAGTGATGGCGATGGGTGGACCCGGACTGTTAAAGTGTGGATCCACATGGGCTCAAAAGTACCTGTCTACTGACCCCAGGCCCCGAGTTCTCAGGTACCTGTCCGGATCCAACAACTCTCTTAGTAAAAGCAAAAAATAAAGGAAATAGAAAGAAAGAAACAAACAAAGGGAAAAGGAGGTGCATTATGTTTACCAGGCAGATATCCGGAATCAGTTCCATGCCGGAATAGGTTATTTTTTTTTTTATTTATTTTAAAACCCGGCTGAACCCACCGATCCTGGGCATTTGGGGGTCCGCCCATTACTAATAAAAATCCTTTAATGACATTTATAAAATCTAAGTAACAGTTTTAATGTTAGATTTAAAAATATCTGTTTTGATTTTTTTGACAGATGATTGTGGTATTTTACAAAATATATATGAAGAGCAAGTCAGTATCCCAGATCTATCCTCAGTCCTTCACATCCAAGATCCATCATCTCATCCTACTATACAAGTCCTGTCTCTTGATTTACCACAGAAAGTTCATCAAAATAGAAGTCACAGAATGGGTGTTAAATGTGAAATAATTCACACAAAGGAGAAGCCATATTCGTGCCTGGAATGTGGGAAATGTTTTGCTCAGAATTCATCTATGCTTAACCATCAGAAAACTCACACAAAAGCAAAGACTTTTTTATGTATAGAATGTGGGAAATGTTACAGAAATAAACCAAATCTTGTTCATCATCTAAGAACTCACACAGGGGAGAAGCCATATTCATGCCCAGAATGTGGAAGATGTTTTACTAGAAAATCACAGCTTGTTACACATGTAAAAACTCACACCGGGGAGAAACCATTTTCATGTTCAGAATGTGGGAAATGTTTTACTCAGAAATCAGATCTGGTCAGACATCAAAGAATTCACACAGGGGAGAAGCCATATTCATGTTCTCTATGTGGAAAATGTTTTAACCAAAAGACCCTTCTAATAGCACATCAAAGAACTCACACAGGAAAACCATATTTATGTCCAGAATGTGGGAAATCTTTTATCCACATATCAAATCTTTTGCAACATCAAGAAACTCACTCAGGGTAGAAGCCATTCTCATGTACAGAGTGTGGAAAATGTTTTACCCAAAAATCACTGCTTCTTAGACATCAAAGAATTCATACTGGGGGGGAAGCCGTTTTCATGTTCCCTATGTGGAAAGTGTTTTACCCAAAAGACCATCCTAATTGCACATCAAAGAACTCACACAGAAAAAAAAACTCCTTGTCCAGATTGTAAGAAATGTTTTATCTACAAAAAAAATCTTTTTGAGCATCAAAGCAATCACACAGAGGTGAAGACATTTTTACATAATTTCTTTGCAACACATTAGAAGAAACATCTATGACATTGTTACTGTATCTAGAAGTGCAACTATTTTAATACATCTACTAGGCCCGAGGCAGCATCAATGCACAATGTCTGTGTCACGATTCCTCCTATCGGAGTGCCTAGACGCAGTGAGTTCAGCCATCCAATCTTGGGCACGGTAATGCTGAGCTGTCAATAAGGTCATAGACCGCTTATTCGTTCAGTCGGAGGCTGGAGCATGCTGGGTTTTCTCCTTGTATCTTCTGTCTGGAGTGATTACCTGGCTATTTAGCTAATTCCCAGCCTTCATTTACCGCCAGTTGTAGCTTTAAGCTTGGTGGTGTCTGTGTGCCTTGTGCTCATGTGTTTATTCTCAGAAATATTGCTACCTGACCGTTGACCTTGGAGCATGCTTGAAAAAGACTCATGGTAGGTCATTTTTGCATGGTAGGTTGTATTTATGGCAGAATAAAGAAGCTATGTGATTCACCTGGGTGAATATGTCTGGGGTTATGCTTGACACCAATCTTTCCTTCACCTCCTATATACAATCTCTCACCTGCTCTTGTCACTTGCACCTGAAGAATATCTTTAAAATCCGCTCCTTTCTCACTATGGAAAGACCAAAAACCATGACTGTAATTCTCTATTAATGGCCTCCCTCTCACTAGTCTTTCCCCTCTCCAGTCCATCGTTATGTCACACGTTTACCGGGTAATACAAGTGTGGCTGGAGGTGTTTCAGATCTACGTGCGTCTAGATCTGAAACACTTCCAGCCACACTTGTATTACCCGGTAAACGTGTGACATCGAGACACACTAACAGCGGGGGGCCCTGGAACTAATGAGAGGGGTAGGTGGGACACCTCCTATTCTCACCTGCAACTGTCCTTACTCTCCTAGCCAGTCCCTATACAGTTTCCGCAACAGTCGCCGAGCAGGAGCCTGAGAAGATCCTATAGATGCCCTGGCTAGTGAGGGGCAGGTGAGGTTCACTAGACCCCACTGCTGCACTAACAAGACACAAGGTAAGGTAAGACAAACGGGGGAATAGTATTAAGGATAGAGCCTGAGAACAGGAAAACCCCACAGCAGAACATTTCTCCAAGGCGGCCAGAGAACAAATGAGTTTGCATCTTTAGCAAGGATTGCAGGGTAACACCTCTATTTGAACCTGAAGGTGCAGCTGCAGCTGAAAAACTCAGGAAGAGACTGCTGGGAAATCTAGCAGCAAAACTGATATTAACCATTTCAGTACCAAGAGAAACAAAAGAACATTTAAATGTAAAGAGCCAGATGAGAGGGTCCAGTACTAAAGCTGTCACCAGTCTCCAAAAACAGCGAGCTGACTGTGACAACTTAATGCAGCAGCCAGGGTCACCTATCTCCTCCTCATCTCTGTCTGTCACCGCAAAGCTCTCCACAGTGCGGCACCCCCTACATCTCCACCCTCCTCTCTGTCTATCACCACTAAGCTCTCCACAGTGTGGCACCCCCTACATCTCCTCCTCATCTCTGTCTATCACCACAAAGCTCTCCACAGTGCGGCACCCCCTACATCTCCACCCTCCTCTCTGTCTATCACCACAAAGCTCTCCACAGTGCGGCACCCCCTACATCTCCACCCTCCTCTCTGTCTATCACCACAAAGCTCTCCACAGTGCAGCACCCCCTACATCTCCACCCTCCTCTCTGTCTATCACCACAAAGCTCTCCACAGTGCGGCACCCCCTACATCTCCACCCTCCTCTCTGTCTATCACCACAAAGCTCTCCACAGTGCGGCACCCCCCTACATCTCCATGCTCATCTCTGTCTATCACCACAAAGCTCTCCACAGTGCGGCACCCCCTACATCTCCACCCTCCTCTCTGTCTATCACCACAAAGCTCTCCACAGTGCGGCACCTCCCTACATCTCCACCCTCATCTCTGTCTAGCACCACAAAGCTCTCCACAGTGCAGCACCCCCCTACATCTCCACCCTCCACTCTATCACCACAAAGCTCTCCACAGTGCGGCACCCCCTACATCTCCACCCTCCTCTCTGTCTATCACCACAAAGCTCTCCACAGTGCGGCACCTCCCTACATCTCCACCCTCCTCTCTGTCTATCACCACAAAGCTCTCCACAGTGCGGCACCCCCTACATCTCCACCCTCCACTCTATCACCACAAAGCTCTCCACAGTGCGGCACCCCCTACATCTCCTCCTCATCTCTGTCTATCATCACAAAGCTCTCCACAGTGCGGCACCCCCTACATCTCCACCCTCCTCTCTGTCTATCAACACAAAGCTCTCCACAGTGCGGCACCCCCTACATCTCCTCCTCATCTCTGTCTGTCACCGCAAAGCTCTCCACAGTGCGGCACCCCCCTACAGCTCCACCCTCATCTCTGTCTATCACCACAAAGCTCTCCACAGTGCAGCACCAACCTACATCTCCTCCTCATATCTGTCTATCACCACAAAGCTCTCCACAGTGCAGCACCAACCTACATCACCAGCACCAACCTACATCTCCTCCTCATATCTGTCTATCACCCTACCCACTCTCTACGCTCTGCAAATGACCTTCGACTAACATCCACACTAATCCGAACCTCCTACACCCGGTTCCAAGACTTTTCCCGAGCTGCACCAATCCTCTGGAATGCTCTATCGCAAGAAAATAGGACGATCCACAACTAACACTGCTTCGGACACTCCCTAAAAACACATTTTTTTAGGGTGGCCTATCACCTTCCCTAAGCGAAGTCAATTCATGTATATCCCTTTCACTAGTGCTCAAAACATACTGTAATTCTTCCTCAAACTCCACCGCATCTAAAAGCATTGCAAAGATTGGCTGGTGACGGCCCATGTAGCCTTTATCTATCCCCCATTTTTTGGAGATGGCTGGACTGTCTTTGTAAATAAGCATTTGAACCTTGTGTCACCCCTACCTCATTGTAGATTGTAAGCTCTTAAGCGCAGGGTCTTTTTTATTTTTGCTTTGATTATTGTATCTTCTATAACTGTTACTTATGATTGTTTCTATATGAACCTCTGAATTGTAAAGTGCTACGGAATATGTTGGCGCTATAGAAATAAAGATTATTATTATTCACCTGTTCTGAGACGCTGTCAGTCTTCCTCTGTTAATTCCACACTGTGAACATGACCCTTTTGGAAGGCGCTGTTCCTCAAATTACGGGTGTGATGGATCATAAACACTTAGCTAGTATTCAATCATCTAAATGGTCAACCCGAAGATACTTCAGATGGTCCTTATTTTTTTCTAGATTCCATTTTTCTATTATGTTCAGGCCGGGGTACAAGAATGTGAGGACTGACGCTTTGTCCTCATCATTGATTCAGTTTCTCCTCCAGAACTTCCATCCTCCATTCTTCCTCAGGGTATGGTGGGTTCTATGGAATCCTTGGGGTTGGAAGTGGAAATCAATGAAGTCCAGTTGTTGGCTGCTCATGCTACTCCGTAGCCTAAATTATTTTGTTCCTGAGTACTTGAGATTATGATTTTTTTCATGATTTTGTCCACTTTAACCTCACCTTTTATTTTGTAATAATGGTTTTAATCTTCATTTTGGTGAATTCTCTAGGATAATTTTTGAGTGTCCAGGAGTAGAGGTCGTCATACAGAGACTTGCAGATGTCTAGAGGGAAGATCGAAAGAAGATTGAGGTGGCTCAGCGTTGTCAAAAACAGAAAGCCAATAAGAAACATTCGGCAGGTCACATCTTCAATGTAGATGATAAGGTGTCGTTATTATCCAAAGACATCAAGCTGAAAATTCCAACAGTGAAGTTAGGACCTAAAGGGCACTTTACACGCAGCGATATCGCTATCGATATCGCTAGCGAGTGTACCCGCCCCTGTCGGTTGTGCGTCACGGGCAAATCGCTACCCGTGGCGCACATGAGTCGCCCACCACAGTGCTGCAGTGGTCGCCTCCGGGACACTGCGGGGACTTCTCTGTAGGGACCCATCTGGCAACAGGTAAGTCAGGTTTTCTTTATATCGAGTCGTGACGCCACTCTCGGTTCTGCGGTCAGGGATGGGTGACCGCCACTGCAGTTTAACGGGCGTCTGGGGCTGATGGGTTTTGCAGTTAGATGGTGTGGCCTCCTGAGAGTGAGGCTGGCCCCAGGGGCTTGGGTGTATGTCTGTAGAACCACAGGTCGCAGAATAACTCAGGCAGAGTCCAGAATGTCTTTCATGGCTTTTATTCACTTTCAGTTGTTTTCTGTGAGGTAACTCGGGCGATGCTGAGACAAACCGCAGGGAGAACCAGGTATCCTTCAGGCTGGCAAAAAGGTGACTGTAAGCTCGCCTTCCTAGCACTTTTTGTTTCGGATAACCCCCAACTTGAAGTATATGGGATTCATCCAGAGAAGTCGCAACTGCCTTTTCTCCCCTTTCTGGCCCGTTTGCTGGCAGCGTGGACCAAGTAAAGATGGCTCCTTGCCCTATCTCACTTATGGGCCCCTCGTTGCTGCGGATGCTGCGGATTCTGTGTTGGTTGGTGAGACACCTGGAGTGCCCTCACCGGCAGGTTTTAGCAGACCACTAAATGGATGTCTGGCTCTAGGGACCTGTTCCCCGTGCATGCCTGGTCTACCAGAAGTCCCCGTACTCAACTGCCTCGCTTCTTCCTGAGGTGTCTTTCAGGCTGACTGTGTGGCAACCGAACTCCCCCGCAAACAACCACTACACTTGCAGGGTCTGACTAGTGTGACCACTCTCCTGCGTCTCCACTTCAGACTGGCTTCCTCCAGCTCCTCTTTCTCTGACTCCTCTCCCTTTGACTGCCACTGCAACAACTAGCTTCCAGCTTCTCTACCCCACCACTAGCTGAGATGTGGAGGCTACGCTCCCTCCTGGGTCTGCCCAGTGGTCCCCTCTAAGGTGTGTGTGAGACCTGGTCACTATTTGTCTGCGCGTACACACCCTAATCCAGCCATCAGGATTACCTGTTTGCACTCACCCAGCGTGGGTGCAGTACTCAGTGGTGCCTGACCAGGTCAGGGATGCCACACACAACATCGCTTACACCCGTCACACATACTTACCTGCCTAGTGACGTCGCTGTTGCCGACGAACCGCCTCCTTTCTAAGGGGGCTGTTCGTGCGGCGTCACTAAGCGGCCGCCCAATAGCAGCGGAGGGGCGGAGATGAGTGGGACGTAACATCCCGCCCACCTCCTTCCTTCCTCATTGCGGGCGGCCGCAGGTAAGGTGATGTTCCTCGTTCCTGCGGTGTCACACATAGCGATGTGTGCTGCATCGGGTACGACAAACAACCTGCGTCCTGCAACAGCAACGATAATCGGGAAAGGAACGAAGCGTCAACGATCAACGATTAGGTGAGTAATTTTGATCGTTAACGGTCGTTCGTGCGTTTCACACGCAATGACGTCACTAACGAGGCCGGATGTGCGTCACGAATTCCGTGACCCCAACGACATCTCGTTAGCGATGTCGTTGCGTGTAAAGCGGCCTTAAATTTTTTGGTCTGTATGAGATTATGGAGGATGTGTATCTGGTGGCTTTTAGATTAAGAATTCCTCCAACGCTTCGCAGCCCAAATGTGTTCCACAAATGTCTGTTGAAAACGCTTTGTCCCTTCGGTGTTGTCTACATAGTCTCTGCCTCCCCCTGTTTCTGTCGATTAGAGGTTTAGAGTATGAGGTGCAGAAGATTGTGGATTCTTAGAGGGTCCGAAATTTTGTCAAGTATCTTGTTCATTGGAACAGATATATAACCGAGGTGAAATCATGGGTGCCTTCTCATTCCGTGAAGGCTGACCGTCTGGTTAGTGCCTTCCACCGTAGATTTCCTAGGAAACCTGTGTGTCCAGTGCCCCCCCCATTGCAGAGGGGGTACTGTCTCCAGTGGTGAGTGACATCAGCCTTCCAATCTTGGGCAGCGGTATGCTGAGCCGTCAGTATGGTCATGAACATTTCAGCCATCCAATTGGAGGCTAGGGCGTGCTAAACTGTCAGTATAGTGATAGACAGCTCAGTCATCCAATCGGAAGCTGAGGCATGCTGAGTTACCTCCATGTCTCTCCTGTCCGGAGTGATTACCTGCCTATTTAGCTGGCTCCTTGCCTCCAAATACTGACAGTTGTAGTTTTAAGCTCGGTGGTGTCTGCGTGCCTTGTGCTCTTGTTGTTCAGTCTCGGGTCTATTGCTCCTGACCTTTGACCTTGATTCTGACCCTCTGTTTGTCTGGTCCCTTTGTATTGATTCGGAATTTTGTCCTCGAACCTTGACTTGACTACGCCTTTGTCTTACCCCTTTTGTTTATTACGAGCCCTCTTGGTATCTGACCCTGGACCTCTAGGCTAGCTCGTGAGTAATGACTAGCATCAGTCGGCCTCCAGCTATCATTGCTATTTATGCGCACCCAGAGTACAAGTAAGGGTTAAGTTTTGAGGTTCTTAAACATTAATAGCATACACTAGGACTACCAGTGTATTTACATTAGACAACCTGTGGCTACTAACCCCTTCACCCCCAGGCCAATTTTTTTTTTTTGCTCCCCTTCTTCCGAGAGCCGTAACTTTTGTATTTTTCCATCAATCTTGCCATATGAGGGCTTATGTTTTGAGGAACGAGTTGTACTTTTAAATGAAACCATAGGTTTTATCATAAAGTGTACTGAAAAACAACACAACAATTCTAAGTTAAGACAAATGGCAAATAAAAGTGAGATTGCATGATTGTTTTTGGGATATTTTATTTACAGTGTTCACTATATGATAAAACTGATGTGTTGGTGTGATGCCTCAGGTCAGTGCGAGATCGTAGACACCAAACATGTATAGATTTACTTTTATTTATCTATGGGGTTAAAAAATTCGGAGCCTTGTCCAAAAAAAGTGACTCGCGTTTTGCGCCATTTTCCAAGACCCATAGTGATTTCATTTTTCTGGATCTGGGGTTCAGTGATGGCTTATTTTTTGCGTCTCGAGTCGATATTGTTAATGGTTCCATTTTTCCACAGATGCTACGTTTTGATCACCCATTATTGCATTTTGCAAAATTTGCGACGAACAAAAAGAGTAATTTTGGCGTTTTGAACTTTTTTTTGCCACTATGCAGTTTACCGATCAGGTTAATTGATTTTATATTTTGATTGATCGTTTATGAACGCAACAAATGTGGGTATATTTTTTACTTTTTTAATCCTTTAATTTTCAATGGGGCGAATGGGGGTGATTTGAACTTTTTTAAAATTTTGGATATAAGGATCAGCAGTCTAATCGCTCATTCATTTCTCCTGATCAGAGCTGCACAGCTCAGAACAGGAGAAATGCTCATCTCTTATAACAGCCAGCACTCTGCTGGCTGAAGCAGGAAGGAAGTCATAATAGCACAGGAGTCATCACATCACCCTGTGCTACCATAGCAACCAATGGCTCCATGTGATCACGTCACAGGGCTTCCGATGGCAGCGGGTAAGTGCGCGTTACCCGCTCCGGGCATTTAAATCGCGCTGTCACATTTTGACAGCTCAATTTAAGGGGTTAACAGGCACGGTTGGATCCGTGGATCCACCTGCGCCTGTGAGACACACATGTCCGCTGTTCAAATCAGCTGACATGTGCAGGGATCACTATTGGCTGCCTGCTGCTGCCAGCAGAACTCACCCTTTGATGATTTAAAACATTTAGGTATGTCCTCGGTCGTAAAGGGGTTAAAGGGGTTGTCTACTTCGTGGACAATACCTTCTCAGGCCCCAAAATTGCTGGAACAGGCTCTCACCATAGTTGAGTATAGCTGTTATTATTTTACAGTGAGGTCCAGCAATATTTGGACAGTGACACGTTTTGGCATTTTAGCAGGTTACCAAAAATATTTTTAACATGCAAGCTATATAATATAAATACGGACCTAATGTGCAGACTCTCAGCTTTAAATTGAGGTATTCACGTTCTAATTGGAGTCAGGATTTAGGAATTACAGCTCTTTAATATGTTGCTGCCTCTCTTTAAAGGGACCAAATGTGATTGGACAATTATCTCAGGCGCTCTGTAATAGGCTGCATAGACTATTCCCTCTTTAATCCATCATCAATTAAGCAGGTGAAAGGTCTGGAGCTGATTCCAGGTGCAGTATTTGCATTTGGAGCTGTTGCTGTGATTCGACAACATGTGCTCAGAGGAAGGGAAACCGACCGTCATTAGGCTGAAAAAAAAAAAAGAAATCCATCAGAGAAATAGCAGAAATGTTAGGAGTCACCCAATCAACAGTTTGGTACATTCTGCAAAATAATAGCACACTTGTGATCTGGGAGCTCACAAAGCCCTGAATGCCCCCGGAAGACAACACAACTCTGTGTGAATGATCACAGAGTCTTTTCTGTGGGGAAAAAAAGCTTAACGACATCCACCGAAATGAAGACCCCTCTCCTGGAAGTGGGTGTTTCAGTATCTAAGTCTACCATAAAGAGAAGACATCATGAGAGCAAATACAAAGGGGTCACCACAAAGAGCAAATACAGAGGAGTCACCACAGGAAATACAGCAAATACAGAGGAGAAAACAGAGAATACAGCAAATACAGAGGAGCCACCACAAGGAGCAAATAAAGAGGAGTCACCACAAGGTGCAAATACAGAGGAGTCACCACAAGAAGCAAATAAAGAGGAGTCACCACAAGGTGCAAATACAGAGGAGTCACCACAAGGAGGAAATACAGAGGAGTCACCACAAGGAGCAAATACAGAGGGGTCACCACAAGGAGCAAATACAGAGGAGTCACCACAAGAGCAACTACAGAGGAGCCACCACAAGGAGCAAATACAGAGGAGTCACCACAAGAAGCAAATACAGAGGAGCCACCACAAGGAGCAAATACAGAGGAGTCACCACAAGGAGCAAATACAGAGGAGTCACCACAAGGAGCAAATACAGAGGAGTCACCACAAGGTGCAAATACAGAGGAGTCACCACAAGGAGCAAATACAGAGGGGTCACCACAAGGGGCAAATACAGAGGAGTCACCACAAGGGGCAAATACAGAGGAGTCACCACAAGGTGCAAATACAGAGGAGTCACCACAAGGAGCCAATACAGAGGGGTCACCACAAGGAGCAAATACAGAGGAGTCACCACAAGGAGCAAATACAGAGGGGTCACCACAAGGAGCAAATACAGAGGAGTCACCACAAGGACCAAATACAGAGGAGTCACCACAAGAGCAACTACAGAGGGGTCACCACAAGGTGCAAATACAGAGGGGTCACCACAAGGTGCAAAAACAGAGGGGTCACCACAAGAGCAACTACAGAGGGGTCACCACAAGGTGCAAATACAGAGGGGTCTTCACAAGGTGCAAATACAGAGGAGTCACCACAAGGAGCCAATACAGAGGGGTCACCACAAGGAGCAAATACAGAGGAGTCACCACAAGGAGCAAATACAGAGGGGTCACCACAAGGAGCAAATACAGAGGAGTCACCACAAGGAGCAAATACAGAGGAGTCACCACAAGAGCAACTACAGAGGGGTCACCACAAGGTGCAAATACAGAGGGGTCACCACAAGGTGCAAATACAGAGGAGCCACCACAAGGAGCAAATAAAGAGGAGTCACCACAAGGTGCAAATACAGAGGAGCCACCACAAGGAGCAAATAAAGAGGAGTCACCACAAGGTGCAAATACAGAGGAGCCACCACAAGGAGCAAATAAAGAGGAGTCACCAAAAGGAGCAAATACAGAGGAATCACCACAAGGGGCAAATACAGAGGGGTCACCACAAGGAGGAAATACAGAGGAGTCACCACAAGGAGCAACTACAGAGGGGTCACCACAAAGAGCAAATACAGAGGAGTCACCACAAGGTGCAAATACAGAGGGCTCACCACAAGGAGGAAATACAGAGGAGTCACCACAAGGAGCAAATACAGAGGAGTCACCGCAAGGAGCAAATACAGAGGAGTCACCACAAGGAGCAAATACAGAGGAGTCACCACAAGGAGTAAATACAGAGGAGTCACCACAAGGAGCAAATACAGAGGAGTCACCACAAAGAGCAAATACAGAGGAGTCACCACAAGGAGCAAATACAGAGGAGTCACCACAAGGAGCAAATACAGAGGAGTCACCACAAGGAGTAAATACAGAGGAGTCACCACAAGGAGCAAATACAGAGGGCTCACCACAAGGAGGAAATACAGAGGAGTCACCACAAGGA
Organism: Anomaloglossus baeobatrachus; assembly: GCF_048569485.1. Lineage (NCBI taxonomy): Eukaryota > Metazoa > Chordata > Amphibia > Anura > Aromobatidae > Anomaloglossus > Anomaloglossus baeobatrachus. The sequence continues at coordinate 960,499,557 of NC_134353.1, forward strand.
GCAAATACAGAGGAGTCACCACAAGGTGCAAATACAGAGGAGTCACCACAAGGAGCAAATACAGAGGAGTCACCACAAGGTGCAAATACAGAGGGCTCACCACAAGGAGGAAATACAGAGGAGTCACCACAAGGAGCAAATACAGAGGGCTCACCACAAGGTGCAAATACAGAGGAGTCACCACAAGGTGCAAATACAGAGGAGTCACCACAAGGAGGAAATACAGAGGAGTCACCACAAGGAGCTTATACAGAGGAGTTACCACAAGAAGCAAATACAGAGGAGTCACCACAAGGAGCAAATACAGAGGGGTCACGACAAGGTGCAAATACAGAGGGGTCACCACAAGGAGCAAATACAGAGGGGTCACCACAAGGAGCAAATACAGAAGAGTCACCACAAGAGCAACTACAGAGGAGACACCACAAGGAGCAAATACAGAGGAGTCACCACAAGGAGCAAATACAGAGGAGTCACCACAAGGAGCAAATACAGAGGAGTCACCACAAGGAGCAAATACAGAGGAGTCACCACAAGGAGCAAATACAGAGGAATCACCACAAGGTGCAAATACAGAGGAGTCATCACAAGAAGCAAATGCAGAGGAGTCACCACAAGGGGTAAATACAGAGGGGTCACCACAAGGAGCAAATATAGAGGAATCACCACAAGAAGCAAATGCAGAGGAGTCACCACAAGGTGCAAATACAGAGGAGTCACCACAAGGAGCAAATACAGAGGAGTCACCACAAGGAGCAAATACAGAGGAGTCACCACAAGAAGCAAATACAGAGGGGTCACCACAAGGACCAAATACAGAGGGGTCACCACAAGGGGCAAAAACAGAGGAATCACCACAAGGTGCAAATACAGAGGAGTCATCACAAGAAGCAAATGCAGAGGAGTCACCACAAGGAGCAAATACAGAGGAGTCACCACAAGGTGCAAATACAGAGGAGTCACCACAAGGAACAAATACAGAGGGGTCACCACAAGGAACAAATACAGAGGAGCCACCACAAGGAGCAAATACAGAGGGGTCACCACAAAGAGCAAATACAGAGGAGTCACCACAAGGAGCAAATACAGAGGGGTCACCACAAAGAGCAAATACAGAGGAGTCACCACAAGGTGCAAATACAGAGGGGTCACCACAAGGAGCAAATAGAGAGAAGACACCACAAGGAGCAAATACAGAGGAGCCACCACAAGGAGCAAATAAAGATGAGTCACCACAAGGTGCAAATACAGATGAGTCACCACAAGGAGCAAATACAGAGGAGTCACCACAAGGTGCAAATACAGATGAGTCACCACAAGGTGCAAATACAGAGGAGTCACCACAAGGAGCAAATACAGAGGAGTCTCCACAAGGGGCAAATACAGAGGAGTCACTACAAGGAGCAAATACAGAGGGGTCACCACAAAGAGCAAATACAGAGGAGTCACCACAAGGTGCAAATACAGAGGAGTCACCACAAGGTGCAAATACAGAGGAGTCACCACAAGGAGCAAATACAGAGGAGTCACCACAAGGAACAAATACAGAGGAGTCACCACAAGGAACAAATACAGAGGAGTCACCACAAGGGGCAAATACAGAGGAGTCACCACAAGGGGCAAATACAGAGGGGTCACCACAAGGTGCAAATACAGAGGGGTCACCACAAAGAGCAAATACAGAGGAGTCACCACAAGGTGCAAATACAGAGGGGTCACCACAAGGAGCAAATACAGAGGGGTCACCACAAGGAGCAAATAAAGAGGAGTCACCACAAGGTGCAAATACAGAGGGGTCACCACAAAGAGCAAATACAGAGGAGTCACCACAAGGTGCAAATACAGAGAGGTCACCACAAGAAGCAAATACAGAGGAGTCACCACAAGGAGCAAATACAGAGGAGTCACCACAAGGAGCAAATACAGAGGAGTCACCACAAGGAGCAAATACAGAGGAGTCACCACAACGTGCAAATACAGAGGGGTCACCACAAGGAGCAAATACAGAGGGGTCACCACAAGGAGCAAATAAAGAGGAGTCACCACAAGGTGCAAATACAGAGGGGTCACCACAAAGAGCAAATACAGAGGAGTCACCACAAGGTGCAAATACAGAGGAGTCACCACAAGGTGCAAATACAGAGGAGTCACCACAAGGTGCAAATACAGAGGAGTCACCACAAGAAGCAAATACAGAGGAGTCACCACAAGGAGCAAATACAGAGGAGCCACCACAAGGAGCAAATACAGAGGGGTCACCACAAGAAGCAAATACAGAGGAGTCACCACAAGGAGCAAATACAGAGGAGCCACTACAAGGAGCAAATACAGAGGGGTCACCACAAGGAGCAAATACAGAGGAGTCACCACAAGGAGCACATACAGAGGAGTCACCACAAGGAGCAAATACAGAGGAATCACCACAAGGTGCAAATACAGAGGAGTCACCACAAAAAACAAATACAGAGGGGTCACCACAAAGAGCAAATACAGAGGAGTCACCACAAGGTGCAAATACAGAGGGGTCACCACAAGGAGCAAATACAGAGGGGTCACCACAAGGAGCAAATAAAGAGGAGTCACCACAAGGAACAAATACAGAGGAGTCATCACAAGGTGCAAATACAGAAGGGTCACCACAAGGTGCAAATACAGAGGAGTCACCACAAGGAGCAAATACAGAGGGGTCACCACAAGGTGCAAATACAGAGGAGTCACCACAAGGAGCAAATACAGAGGAGTCACCACAAGGGGCAAATACAGAGGAGTCACCACAAGGGGCAAATACAGAGGAGTCACCACAAGGAGCAAATACAGAGGAGTCACCACAAGGAGCAAATACAGAGGAGCCACCACAAGGAGCAAATACAGAGGGGTCACCATAAGGAGCAAATACAGAGGAGTCACCACAAGGAGCAAATACAGAGGAGTCACCACAAGAAGCAAATACAGAGGAATCACCACAAGGTGCAAATACAGAGGAGTCACCACAAGGAGCAAATACAGAGGAGTCACCACAAGGAGGAAATACAGAGGGGTCACCACAAGGAGCAAATACAGAGGAGTCACCACAAGGAGGAAATACAGAGGGGTCACCACAAGGAGCAAATACAGAGGAGTCACCACAAGAGCAACTACAAAAGAGTCACCACAAGGAGCAAATACAGAGGAGTCACCACAAGGGGCAAATACAGAGGGGTCACCACAAGGAGCAAATACAGAGGAGTCACCACAAGGAGCAAATACAGAGGAGTCACCACAAGGGGCAAATACAGAGGAGTCACCACAAGGGGCAAATACAGAGGAGTCACCACAAGGGGCAAATACAGAGGAGTCACCACAAGGGGCAAATACAGAGGAGTCACCACAAGGAGCAAATACAGAGGAGTCACCACAAGGAGCAAATACAGAGGAGCCACCACAAGGAGCAAATACAGAGGGGTCACCATAAGGAGCAAATACAGAGGAGTCACCACAAGGAGCAAATACAGAGGAGTCACCACAAGAAGCAAATACAGAGGAATCACCACAAGGTGCAAATACAGAGGAGTCACCACAAGGAGCAAATACAGAGGAGTCACCACAAGGAGGAAATACAGAGGGGTCACCACAAGGAGCAAATACAGAGGAGTCACCACAAGGAGGAAATACAGAGGGGTCACCACAAGGAGCAAATACAGAGGAGTCACCACAAGAGCAACTACAAAAGAGTCACCACAAGGAGCAAATACAGAGGAGTCACCACAAGGGGCAAATACAGAGGGGTCACCACAAGGAGCAAATACAGAGGAGCCACCACAAGGAGCAAATACAGAGGGGTCACCACAAGGAGCAAATACAGAGGAGTCACCACAAGGAGCAAATACAGAGGAGTCACCACAAGGAGAAAATACAGAGGAATCACCACAAGGTGCAAATACAGAGGAGTCACCACAAGGAGCAAATACAGAGGGGTCACCACAAGGAGCAAATACAGAGGAGTCACCACAAGGAGCAAATACAGAGGAGTCACCACAAGGAGCAAATACAGAGGAGTCACCACAAGGGGCAAATACAGAGGAGTCACCACAAGGAGCAAATACAGAGGAGTCACCACAAGGGGCAAATACAGAGGGGTCCCCACAAGGGGCAAATACAGAGGAGTCACCACAAGGAGCAAATACAGAGGAGTCACCACAAGGGGCAAATACAGAGGAGTCACCACAAGGGGCAAATACAGAGGAGTCACCACAAGGAGCAAATACAGAGGAGTCACCACAAGGAGCAAATACAGAGGAGCCACCACAAGGAGCAAATACAGAGGGGTCACCACAAGGAGCAAATACAGAGGAGTCACCACAAGGAGCAAATACAGAGGAGTCACCACAAGGAGCAAATACAGAGGAATCACCACAAGGTGCAAATACAGAGGAGTCACCACAAGGAGCAAATACAGAGGAGTCACCACAAGGAGGAAAGACAGAGGGGTCACCACAAGGAGCAAATACAGAGGAGTCACCACAAGGAGGAAATACAGAGGGGTCACCACAAGGAGCAAATACAGAGGGGTCACCACAAGGAGCAAATACAGAGGAGTCACCACAAGGAGGAAATACAGAGGGGTCACCACAAGGAGCAAATACAGAGGGGTCACCACAAGGAGCAAATACAGAAGAGTCACCACAAGAGCAACTACAGAAGAGTCACCACAAGGAGCAAATACAGAGGAGTCACCACAAGGGGCAAATACAGAGGAGTCACCACAAGGAGCAAATACAGAGGGGTCACCACAAGGTGCAAATACAGAGGAGTCACCACAAGGAGCAAATACAGAGGAGTCACCACAAAGAGCAAATACAGAGGAGTCACCACAAGGAGGAAATACAGAGGGGTCACCACAAGGAGCAAATACAGAGGGGTCACCACAAGGAGCAAATACAGAAGAGTCACCACAAGAGCAACTACAGAGGAGTCACCACAAGGAGCAAATACAGAGGAGTCACAAAAAGAGCAACTACAGAGGGGTCACCACAAGGAGCAAATACAGAGGGGTCACCACAAGGAGCAAATACAGAGGAGTCACCACAAGGAGCAAATACAGAGGGGTCACCACAAGGGGCAAATACAGAGGAGTCACCACAAGGAGCAAATACAGAGGAGTCACCACAAGGAGCAAATACAGAGGAGTCACCACAAGGGGCAAATACAGAGGGGTCACCACAAGGGGCAAATACAGAGGAGTCACCACAAGGGGCAAATACAGAGGGGTCACCACAAGGAGCAAATACAGAGGAATCACCACAAGGTGCAAATACAGAGGAGTCATCACAAGAAGCAAATACAGAGGAGTCATCACAAGGGGCAAATACAGAGGAGTCACCACAAGAAGCAAATACAGAGGAGTCACCACAAGAAGCAAATACAGAGGAGTCACCACAAGGAGGAAATACAGAGGGGTCACCACAAGGTGCAAATACAGAGGGGTCACCACAAGGAGGAAATACAGAGGGGTCACCACAAGGAGCAAATACAGAGGGGGCACCACAAGGGGCAAATACAGAGGAGTCACCACAAGGGGCAAATAAAGAGGAGTCACCACAAGGTGCAAATACAGAAGAGTCACCACAAGAGCAACTACAGAAGAGTCACCACAAGGAGCAAATACAGAGGAGTCACCACAAGGAGGAAATACAGAGGAGTCACCACAAGGGGCAAATACAGAGGGGTCAGCACAAGGAGCAAATACAGAAGAGTCACCACAAGGAGCAAATACAGAGGAGTCACCACAAGGAGAAAATACAGAGGAGTCACCACAAGGAGCAAATACAGAGGAGTCACCACAAGGAGCAAATACAGAGGAGTCACCACAAGGGGCAAATACAGAGGAGTCACCACAAGGGGCAAATACAGAGGAGTCACCACAAGGTGCAAATACAGAGGAGTCATCACAAGAAGCAAATACAGAGGAGTCATCACAAGGGGCAAATACGGAGGAGTCACCACAAGGTGCAAATACAGAGGGGTCACCACAAGGTGCAAATACAGAGGGGTCACCACAAGGGGCAAATACAGAGGAGTCACCACAAGGGGCAAATACAGAGGAGTCACCACAAGGAGCAAATACAGAGGGGTCACTACAAGGGGCAAATACAGAGGAGTCACCACAAGGTGCAAATACAGAGGGGTCACCACAAGGTGCAAATACAGAGGGGTCACCACACGGTGCAAATACAGAGGAGTCACCACAAGGGGCAAATCCAGAGGAGTCACCACAAGGAGCAAATACAGAGGAGTCACCACAAGGAGCAAATACAGAGGAGTCACCACAAGGGGCAAATACAGAGGAGTCACCACAAGGAGTAAATACAGAGGAGTCACCACAAGGAGCAAATACAGAGGAGTCACCACAGGGAGCAAATACAGAGGAGTCACCACAAGGGGCAAATACAGAGGAGTCACCACAAGGTGCAAATACAGAGGGGTCACCACAAGGTGCAAATACAGAGGAGTCACCACAAGGAGCAAATACAGAGGAGTCACCAGAAGGAGCAAATACAGAGGGGTCACCACAAGGAGCAAATACAGAGGGGTCACCACAAGGAGCAAATACAGAGGGGTCACCACAAGGAGCAAATACAGAGGGGTCACCACAAGGAGCAAATACAGAGGAGTCACCACAAGGAGCAAATACAGAGGAGTCACTACAAGGGGCAAATACAGAGGAGTCACCACAAGGAGCAAATACAGAGGGGTCACCACAAGGAGCAAATACAGAGGGGTCACTACAAGGGGCAAATACAGAGGAGTCACCACAAGGAACAAATACAGAGGAGACACCACAAGGAGCAAATACAGAGGAGTCACCACAAGAAGCAAATACAGAGGAGACACCACAAGGAGCAAATACAGAGGGGTCACCACAAGGTGCAAATACAGAGGAGTCACCACAAGGTGCAAATACAGAGGGGTCACCACAAGCAGCAAATACAGAGGAGTCACCACAAGGGGCAAATACAGAGGAGTCACCACAAGAAGCAAATACAGAGGAGACACCACAAGGAGCAAATACAGAGGGGTCACCACAAGGGGCAAATACAGAGGAGTCACCACAAGGAACAAATACAGAGGAGACACCACAAGGAGCAAATACAGAGGGGTCACCACAAGGAGCAAATACAGAGGGGTCACCACAAGGAGCAAATACAGAGGAGTCACCACAAGGGGCAAATACAGAGGAGTCACCACAAGGAGCAAATACAGAGGAGTCACCACAAGGTGCAAATACAGAGGGGTCACCACAAGGAGCAAATACAGAGGGGTCACCACAAGGAGCAAATACAGAGGAGTCACCACAAGGAGCAAATACAGAGGGGTCACCACAAGGAGAAAATACAGAGGATTCACCACAAGGAGCAAATACAGAGGAGTCACCACAAGGTGCAAATACAGAGGAGTCACCACAAGGAGAAAATACAGAGGATTCACCACAAGGAGCAAATACAGAGGAGTCACCACAAGGAGCAAATACAGAGGGGTCACCACAAGGTGCAAATACAGAGGAGTCACCACAAGGAGCAAATACAGAGGAGTCACCACAAGGGGCAAATACAGAGGGGTCACCACAAGGAGCAAATACAGAGGGGTCACCACAAGCAGCAAATACAGAGGAGTCACCACAAGGGGCAAATACAGAGGAGTCACCACAAGGGGCAAATACAGAGGAGTCACCACAAGGGGCAAATACAGAGGAGTCACCACAAGGAGAAAATACAGAGGATTCACCACAAGGAGCAAATACAGAGGGGTCACCACAAGGAGCAAATACAGAGGGGTCACCACAAGGAGCAAATACAGAGGAGTCACCACAAGGAGCAAATACAGAGGGGTCACCACAAGGTGCAAATACAGAGGAGTCACCACAAGGAGCAAATACAGAGGAGTCACCACAAGGGGCAAATACAGAGGGGTCACCACAAGGAGCAAATACAGAGGGGTCACCACAAGGAGCAAATACAGAGGAGTCACCACAAGGGGCAAATACAGAGGAGTCACCACAAGGGGCAAATACAGAGGAGTCACCACAAGGGGCAAATACAGAGGGGTCACCACAAGGTGCAAATACAGAGGGGTCACCACAAGGGGCAAATACAGAGGAGTCACCACAAGGGGCAAATACAGAGGAGTCACCACAAGGGGCAAATACAGAGGGGTCACCACAAGGTGCAAATACAGAGGAATCAGCACAAGAAGCAAATGCAGAGGAGTCACCACAAGGGGCAAATACAGAGGAGTCACCACAAGGAGCAAATACAGAGGAGTCACCACAAGAAGCAAATACAGAGGAGTCACCACAAGGGGCAAATACAGAGGAGTCACCACAAGGAACAAATACAGAGGAGACACCACAAGGAGCAAATACAGAGGGGTCACCACAAGGGGCAAATACAGAGGAGTCACCACAAGAAGCAAATACAGAGGAGTCACCACAAGGGGCAAATACAGAGGAGTCACCACAAGGGGCAAATACAGAGGGGTCACCACAAGGTGCAAATACAGAGGGGTCACCACAAGGGGCAAATACAGAGGAGTCACCACAAGGGGCAAATACAGAGGAGTCACCACAAGGTGCAAATACAGAGGGGTCACCACAAGGAGCAAATACAGAGGGGTCACCACAAGGAGCAAATACAGAGGAGTCACCACAAGGGGCAAATACAGAGGAGTCACCACAAGGGGCAAATACAGAGGAGTCACCACAAGGGGCAAATACAGAGGGGTCACCACAAGGTGCAAATACAGAGGGGTCACCACAAGGGGCAAATACAGAGGGGTCACCACAAGGGGTAAATACAGAGGGGTCACCACAAGGAGCAAATACAGAGGAGTCACCACAAGGAGCAAATACAGAGGAATCAGCACAAGAAGCAAATGCAGAGGAGTCACCACAAGGGGCAAATACAGAGGAGTCACCACAAGGAGCAAATACAGAGGAGTCACCACAAGAAGCAAATACAGAGGAGTCACCACAAGGGGCAAATACAGAGGAGTCACCACAAGGAACAAATACAGAGGAGACACCACAAGAAGCAAATACAGAGGAGTCACCACAAGGGGCAAATACAGAGGAGTCACCACAAGAAGCAAATACAGAGGAGTCACCACAAGGAGCAAATACAGAGGGGTCACCACAAGGGGCAAATACAGAGGGGTCACCACAAGGAGCAAATACAGAGGGGTCACCACAAGGGGCAAATACAGAGGAGTCACCACAAGAAGCAAATACAGAGGAGTCACCACAAGAAGCAAATACAGAGGAGTCACCACAAGGTGCAAATACAGAGGGGTCACCACAAGGAGAAAATACAGAGGATTCACCACAAGGAGCAAATACAGAGGAGTCACCACAAGGTGCAAATACAGAGGAGTCACCACAAGGAGAAAATACAGAGGATTCACCACAAGGAGCAAATACAGAGGAGTCACCACAAGGAGCAAATACAGAGGATTCACCACAAGGAGCAAATACAGAGGAGTCACCACAAGGTGCAAATACAGAGGAGTCACCACAAGGAGAAAATACAGAGGATTCACCACAAGGAGCAAATACAGAGGAGTCACCACAAGGAGCAAATACAGAGGGGTCACCACAAGGAGCAAATACAGAGGGGTCACCACAAGGAGCAAATACAGAGGAGTCACCACAAGGAGCAAATACAGAGGGGTCACCACAAGGTGCAAATACAGAGGAGTCACCACAAGGGGCAAATACAGAGGAGTCACCACAAGGAGCAAATACAGAGGGGTCACCACAAGGAGCAAATACAGAGGAGTCACCACAAGGGGCAAATACAGAGGAGTCACCACAAGGGGCAAATACAGAGGAGTCACCACAAGGGGCAAATACAGAGGGGTCACCACAAGGTGCAAATACAGAGGGGTCACCACAAGGGGCAAATACAGATGAGTCACCACAAGGGGCAAATACAGAGGAGTCACCACAAGGAGCAAATACAGAGGAGTCACCACAAGGTGCAAATACAGAGGGGTCACCACAAGGAACAAATCCAGAGGGGTCACCACAAGGGGCAAATCCAGAGGGGTCACCACAAGGAGCAAATACAGAGGGGTCACCACAAGGGGCAAATACAGATGAGTCACCACAAGGGGCAAATACAGAGGAGTCACCACAAGGAGCAAATACAGAGGAGTCACCACAAGGAGCAAATACAGAGGAGTCACCACAAGGGGCAAATACAGAGGGGTCACCACAAGGAGCAAATACAGAGGGGTCACCACAAGCGGCAAATACAGAGGAGTCACCACAAGGGGCAAATACAGAGGAGTCACCACAAGGGGCAAATACAGAGGAGTCACCACAAGGGGCAAATACAGAGGAGTCACCACAAGGAGAAAATACAGAGGATTCACCACAAGGAGCAAATACAGAGGGGTCACCACAAGGAGCAAATACAGAGGGGTCACCACAAGGAGCAAATACAGAGGAGTCACCACAAGGAGCAAATACAGAGGGGTCACCACAAGGTGCAAATACAGAGGAGTCACCACAAGGAGCAAATACAGAGGAGTCACCACAAGGGGCAAATACAGAGGGGTCACCACAAGGAGCAAATACAGAGGGGTCACCACAAGGAGCAAATACAGAGGAGTCACCACAAGGGGCAAATACAGAGGAGTCACCACAAGGGGCAAATACAGAGGAGTCACCACAAGGGGCAAATACAGAGGGGTCACCACAAGGTGCAAATACAGAGGAGTCACCACAAGGAGCAAATACAGAGGAGTCACCACAAGGGGCAAATACAGAGGGGTCACCACAAGGTGCAAATACAGAGGAGTCACCACAAGGAGCAAATACAGAGGAGTCACCACAAGGGGCAAATACAGAGGGGTCACCACAAGGAGCAAATACAGAGGGGTCACCACAAGGAGCAAATACAGAGGAGTCACCACAAGGGGCAAATACAGAGGAGTCACCACAAGGGGCAAATACAGAGGAGTCACCACAAGGGGCAAATACAGAGGGGTCACCACAAGGTGCAAATACAGAGGGGTCACCACAAGGGGCAAATACAGATGAGTCACCACAAGGGGCAAATACAGAGGAGTCACCACAAGGTGTAAATACAGAGGGGTCACCACAAGGAGCAAATACAGAGGGATCACCACAAGGAGCAAATACAGAGGAGTCACCACAAGGGGCAAATACAGAGGAGTCACCACAAGGGGCAAATACAGAGGAGTCACCACAAGGGGCAAATACAGAGGGGTCACCACAAGGTGCAAATACAGAGGGGTCACCACAAGGGGCAAATACAGAGGGGTCACCACAAGGGGTAAATACAGAGGGGTCACCACAAGGAGCAAATACAGAGGAGTCACCACAAGGAGCAAATACAGAGGAATCAGCACAAGAAGCAAATGCAGAGGAGTCACCACAAGGGGCAAATACAGAGGAGTCACCACAAGGGGCAAATACAGAGGAGTCACCACAAGGGGCAAGTACAGAGGAGTCACCACAAGGTGCAAATACAGAGGAATCACCACAAGAAGCAAATGCAGAGGAGTCACCACAAGGTGCAAACCAGTAATGAGCTTGAAAAATAAAAGACCATATAAGTCTTTGCCAACATTTTTTTTAAAGAAGCTGCCCATTTCTGGAATAATTTCTGTTGACAGATGAGACTAAGATCAACCTGTACCAGAATAATGGGAAGAAGAAAGTCTGGAAAAGGCATGGAAAGGCTCATGATCCAAACCACAGCATGTGCTCTGTAACATATGGCGGAGGCGGTGTGCTGACCGGGCATTCAGGGCTCCCAATGGCCCTGGGGCACTAGTGGTTATTGAGGATGTGACAGAAGCTGCTGGATGAATTCTGCAGTGCACAGGGCAAGACTTTCTGCTCACATTCAACTAAATGCAGCAATGACTGGACGGCGCTTCACAGACAGATGGACAATGACCCAAAACATCCTGCGAAAGCAAAAAAGTGGAATATTCTGCAATTGCCAGATCTCAGCCCCATCAAGCCACATTTCACATGAAGAAGACAAAACTTAAGGCAGAAAGAGCCACAAACAGGAATGATGATGTCCCTGGACAAAATGGTGAAACGCGCGTTAGGTCCCCAAGCACCCTTGCCAACAGGTCTGCAGATTACTAGTGGTCATTATCACAGGGTATGTCTAATACTGCCACCAGGGGGAGCCAGAGCTCTGTAGCATAATACACTACACAGAGCAATGAGAAACGGGAAGTGAATTCACAGCGTTCTCATGCATTACCTCAAAGCACAGCTGAAAAGCACAGCTGCAGAGCTGCAGAGCATGCAACGAATAGTCAGACAGGCTGGGTCAAACACCGTACGGGCAGAAGCAGGACCGGAGGAACGAGCAAAAGCGGAGTCAAAGTCAGGCCAAGGTCAGTACCGGAGGAAGCAACCGAGTGGGGAAATAGGAGAGGGGACAGAGGACAGGAGGGACGACCAGGGGATGGAACACAGACAAGGGCATGGGGGCACAGGAACAGACAGATCAGGATATCACTCACAGGACCAGCAATCACAGGCAAAGCAGTGCTAAGCTTATAGCCGGCACTGGTTCACTGGAAATGCCAGCTTTTAAGGCACCCAGGGTCTGGAAGTGAGGCTCGAGAGAAGGCTCCGCCCCCTAGCCATGTGGACAGGGAGGCGAACCATGACAGTACCCCCTCCTCAAGGGGGGGCCACCGGACCCCCAGGCTTACCAGGATACTTCCGGTGGAAAGCCGCAATTAACCGATCGGCCCGAACGGATCGAGCCGGCACCCATGACCTGTCCTCCGAACCGTAACCCTTCCAATGGATCAGATACTGGAGGGAACAACGAACCCAACGAGAATCGATAATACGCTGGATCTCGTACTCCTCCTCACCGTCCACCAGTATCGGAGCCGGAGGGGTCTGAGAATCCACCACCGATGGAACAAATGGCTTAAGCAAGGAGGTATGAAATATGTTAGGAATACGCAAGGTCTGGGGCAGTTGCAACCGAAAGGCCACCGGGTTGATCACTTCGATGATCTCATAGGGACCTATAAACTTAGGACCCAACTTAGCAGATGGAACCCTAAGCCTAATATTCCGAGTGGACAGCCACACTTTGTCCCCCACCCGAAAGGGGAGTCCCAGAGAACGGCGTTTGTCCGTTTGGCGTTTCTGGGACTGTTGAGCCGTCTCGATGCACCGTTCCCCAGATGCTGAACGACGGACTCGGCCCCTGGACACCCCGAATCCACTCTAGAGAAGGTCCCGAAGTGAGGGTGAAACCCATAATTACAGAAGAAGGGAGAAGTTCCTGTAGACTGATGGACTCTGCTATTGAATGCAAACTCTGCAAAGGGCAAAAACATACACCAATCCTCCTGCTGAGCAGAAACCAAGCACCGCAGGATTTGCTCAAGGGCCTGATTCGTCCTTTCCGTCTGCCCATTGGACTCGGGATGATAGGCGGACGAGAAGGACAACTCAATTCCCAACCGCCTGCACAAGACCCTCCAAAACCGAGAAATGAATTGTACCCCCCTGTCAGACACAATATTCAGGGGCAACCCATGTAACCGAACCACCTGGTCAATAAAGTGGTTGGCAAGGGCCGCAGCAGAAGGTAGACCGGAGAGGGGAACAAAATGTGCCTGTTTATGCGTCAATTGAGTGCATATCTTTTTCTGATCACACACTGATCACGGTCACTCTGTCCCTTGAATGTCCCATCGGGAGGCAGGGTCAGTGGCTATTGAACACCTCGCTACTCAATGAGCCGGTGACAATGCAAGAAATAAGGGAGGCCCTGAAGGAATACTTTGATTGTAGTGGGGGGGAGGGGATGTCCCCCAACATTGTGTGGGAAGCTCACAAATGTGTCGTGAGGGGATTATTCATTAAACATGGGGCCCGTCTGAAAAGGGAACGGGAAGCTGAGGTTACATCTCTACTAGCAGACATAAGGGAGTTGGAAGCAGTACATAAGGGGTCTCTGGGAGGGACCGTGGGCGCCAATCTGGCCAGGAAGAGGGAGGAACTCAGGTCCTTGCTATATCAAAAGGCCAAGGGAGTGCTAGCTAAATGCAGGCGGCATTTCTATGAATATGGCAATAAAAGTGGCAGGACCCTGGCTAGAGCCCTCCGGATCCAGAGGGCGAGGGGCTATGTTCCTAGAGTGCACGTGTCTGGCGACAGGTGGGCCACTCTTCCGAAAGACATTGCCTCCGCCTTTAAAGACTTTTACGCCTCTCTCTACTCAATAGATGGGGGGCGGTCGGAGAGGGCCAGGACGGAACTACGGCAGCGTATCCAGAAGTACATTTCTAACTCCGGGTTGAAACACCTTAAACCGGAGGATGCGGACGCCCTGGAAAGACCCATCTCAGAGGAGGAGTACTGGGCTGCAATTAAAAATTCCCCCACTGGTAAGGCCCCTGGTCCGGATGGCTTCCCCCTGCTTTACTACAAAAAGATGGGCTCCATGCTGCTTCCCCCATTTCTCTCGGCCTTTAACAATATCTCACTCTCTGAAAAAGTCCACTTGCCGAGAGACTCTCTGGCCGCTAATATAGTAGTCATCCCTAAAGAGGGTAAAGACCCTACCTCTTGTTCTAGTTACCGACCCATCTCCCTCCTCAACACAGATTTGAAGCTCTTCACCAGAATATTATCAGAGAGACTCTCTCCATTGCTGGGGGAGATTGTCCACCCTGACCAGGCTGGGTTCATGAGGGGAAGGGAAGCGAGGGACAACACCACTAAGGCGGTGAACTTAATCCACAGGGCTAATTCGGAAGGGTTGCCCCTGATGCTCTTGTCGACCGACGCAGAAAAAGCATTCGACAGAGTCAATTGGATATTCATGGAGGAGGTTCTGCGGGAGGTGGGGTTGGGGAGGATGATGCTCAGGTGGATTTGCTCTCTGTATAGCAATCCCTCTGCTGTGGTCAGGGTGAACGGTCTCCTTTCAGATAGATTTTCCATTCTTAACGGCACAAGGCAGGGATGTCCCCTCTCACCCCTGATCTTTATCCTGACCCTGGAACCCCTGCTTTGCCGAATTAGAGGTAACATTGACATTTCCGGCCCTATAGTTGCGGGTTCCACCTACAAAATCGCGGCGTACGCGGATGATTTACTTTTCTTTATTACTAACCCTCGGGTCTCCCTGCCCAATTTACTGAGAGAGCTGGAAACATACTCCTCTCTTTCTAATTTTAGAATTAACATGTCAAAATCAGAGGCTATGAATGTATCTCTCCCCCAAGATCTTGTTATTGCGCTTCAATCTGCGTTCGGGTTTAAGTGGGCTAATCACTCTCTGAGGTATCTGGGGGTCCAGCTGGCAGCGGAAAATAGCCAACTTTATAAGCTGAACTATCTCCCTCTCCTGCAGTCCATTAGAACAGACTGCGCAAACTGGGCGAGGGGTCTTTTCACATGGTTTGGGAGGTGTGCAATATTGAAGATGAACATATTACCACGGCTTCTTTATCTCTTCCAGGCCCTGCCAATTAAGATCCCGAGCTCTTTTTTCAAGGAATTGGCCTCACTATATACTAAATTTATCTGGGCAAATAAGCCGGCGAGGCTTTCCCGTTCCCTACTGTGCAGACCTAAGCGTAGGGGGGGGCTGGGAATACCTGATATGAAAAAATATTACTGGGCCACACATATGGTCAGGGTTCTGGATTGGTGCCGTCACTCTAGGATGAAACCATGGGTCGCCCTGGAACAGAGCTTCTCGGAGGTACATTTACCGGCCATGCCTTGGGTCGGGAGCTTATTCCCGGCCTCTGTGAGATCTCATCCCACCATTGGCGCTACTCTGGAATGCTGTTCGAGGGGAGAGGTTCGGCGCCTCCTCCTGCCGTTGCCTTCTCCCATGTCACCAATTATAGGAGATCCGGATTTCCGTCCCGGCCTCTCGGACCCAGTTTTTCAGAGCTGGGTACAGGGGGGCAGATTCAGAGCTTACCAGATGGGAGGAGAGGGTGACTGGCTATCTCTTTCGGATATTTGTGGTCTCCTGCCGCCGGACCCCTTGGGGAGATGGAGGGCCATGCAGTTGAGACACTTCTTGAGCTCCCTTCCCTGCTTCGCCCGGTATGCTGGGCCTCTCACTAGATTCGAAAAATTGTGCTTGGGAGAGGGGGCCCTGCGGCACTCACTTTCCCTGGCATACAATCTGCTATCAGACCCGGGAGATTTGCCCACCCCGGTTTATTTGCGGCAGTGGGAAAGGGACCTTGGGACGGCCTTATCAGACACGCAGCGAAACAACGTCCTAATGATGGCACATAAAACCTCGATCAGTTCCAGAATGTTGGAGGCCAACTTCAAACTACTGACCAGGTGGTATAGAGTCCCGACCAGACTTCATAGGATATTCCCCTCAGTCGATCCCGTTTGCTGGAGATGTGGTTCGGGGGAGGGTGACTACGTGCACATCTTTTGGTCTTGCCCTTCTTTGCAACGGTTTTGGTCAGGAGTGAGGGAGGTAACTAGACTGGTGACCGGCACGGCTGAGACATTGGGTCCGGAACTGTATATCTTACAGCTTTCGGAACTCCCGGCTCATAGATACAAGCGCTCTTTGCTTAGATTTCTGGTAATGGCCGCCAGGTCTTGTATCCCGCTTGGCTGGAAGTCTACTACCCCCCCCACACTGGCACAGTGGGTTTCAAGGGTTAACGACCTAAGGCACATGGAGGACCTGACATCCTCTCTCAATGACAGTCAGGAAGGTTTTCGTAGGACCTGGCTCCCATGGTTGGAGTTCACTTACTCGGCGGATTACGCCAGATTACTCGCTCCTCCACGTCTGCTGTGAGGCTCTGGTGGAGCATTCCCTCCCCCCCCCCCCTTTTTTTTTTTTTTTTTCTCTCGCTTTCCCTTTCTCTCACCTCTTTGCCCCCTATCTTCTCCTACTCTCCCCTCCCCTTTATTCTCTTTCTACCTCTTTCTCTTATCCTGTTCTAAATTCTTTTCGGGCTTTGCTCTCTCTTTCTATGTTCTGTATTCTACCCATGTTGGGTTGGTTCATAAAAGGATTAAAATGGGCCTGACTCGAGCAGTTGCAGTTACTAGATATGTATAGGGGAGCGGAAGGGTGGGCTACATGTCAATGTTAAATATTTGAAATCTGTTTTTCTGCTCTTTGTGGAACAGTGGTTATTTTGTATGTTCTCGAGTCGGTCTTTAAAATAAAGAATTTAAAAAAAAAAAATGTGCCTGTTTACTAAAACGATCCACCACCACCCAGATCACAGTCATACCATTTGAGACAGGGAGGTCCGTAATGAAATCCATGGACAAGTGGGTCCATGGTCTTTCAGGAACAGGTAATGGAACCAGTTCCCCGGCCGGCCGGTTACGACATACCTTAGCACGGGCACATGTAGCACAGGCAGACACAAACCGAGCAACATCTGAGTGAAGAGATGGCCACCAAAACAGTCGAGCAACAGCCCTGCGAGTGGCTGTAATTCCAGGATGGCCGCTGAGTACGGACTCATGGAACTCTTGAAGTACCCGTAACCGGAGGTGCAAAGGGACAAACAGTTTAGTGTCTGGAGCGGAAAATGGTGCTGAGGACTGGGCCTCCCTGACCTCAGCCTCCAACTCGGATGACAAGGCAGCGACCAGCACCCCTCGCGGAAGAATTTAAGAAGGAGGCTCTGGAGGTGACACCGGGTCCAAACTACGGGACAGTGCATCTGCCCTCATGTTTTTAGACCCCGGCCGAAAAGTAATACAAAAATGGAATCTAGAAAAAAAAAGAGCCCACTTCGCTTGTCTTGGCGGTGTTAGGTATCAACCGGCTGTATTACAAAGGGCCGGTATGTTTTGCAGAAGCGTGGGTGCTCTGCAATGTGAAGCTGGCTGGGACCTGTGGTTCCACAGGATTGCATTACATGCAGAGCCATGGAAGGGTGTGTGATGCTGATAACACACTCCTTACCACCTGTGGGTGTGGCTCCAGGGGTTAAAGCAATCCTGTCTCTGAACCTGGGTGGTGTGTGTCTGGGGCCGTCTACAGAGAGACTGGCTCTAGATGTCCAGTGTGTGGACTGGAAACAAGTGAGAGCAGAGCAGGGAGCTCTGGGTGTTTCAGCCTGTGTGGAGGTTGAACACAAGGCTCTGATATTGAGTCTGAGGTGAGTGCGGCCAGGCCAGGGCTGTAGGGCCGAATCTCTCCGGCAGGAGAGACAGACAGGGGTCTGCAGAGGGCCCTGGGTGCTGGAAGGAACCTCGGCTAGAGCTGTACGCTGGCAGGTGCCAGAGAGTGGAGAAGTTGCTAAACTTCCACTATGGACTTGTAATGGACTGGATGCCCACGGTACGTGGATCGTTTATGTTTAAGAGCAGTTTATGCTGAGAGTGTTTTTAAATAAACTGCCGGAATTGTTCTAAAGAAACTGTGTGCATATGTTGCTGAAGCTACCTCACACCGTTGCAAGCGAGTGGAACCCCCACGTTGCAGGGCGCAACGTTACATATGGTGTCTCGAATGCGGGCATGCAGCCGGGTTGCTAGGGGCAACGGCATAGGACATATTCCTGTGGATACGGACTGCTTGCTGTGGATCGGTGGGTCCACGAAATTTTTTTTTAAGCGGTTTGCGGTGGATCGGCGGGTCCACGAAATTGTCTGCGCACTCAAGCAGCTGGCGGTGGATCGGCGGGTCCACGAACAGGGACAGCGTGCTCCAGCTGCTGGCAGTGAATCAGTGGGTCTGCCGTGGTGAGAGACCAGTGACTGGAGGATTCCAGGCCGGCCGGAATTGCGAGGACCTGCTTGGTGAGCAGTGATACACCACAGGCTGGAGACCCAGGTTGTACGGGCGATACAACCTGGAAAGGTTAGTGGTTCTCTAACCCCCCCCCCCCTGTCTTTGACCACCGGGTATTACCCATTGGAGCGCCCCTCCTGTTCCTCTTCTCGTTGCAGCATGGAGGAGCTCCTGAACCAGCTGCTACAGAGTCAGCAGCACCAGCAGCATGGGCCAGGAGGTCCAGCGACAGTAGTGGGGGCTGAAAGCCAAAAAGAGGGAAAGGTCCCTGCGGACATTGTGGAACAGCAGGAGCTGTCAGTGTGTAGCGATGTCGCAGCCATGGACCAGTTTGAGCGTTCCCTTCGGGGACCAGTATGGACACTGGGTGCCCAGGGAGACAAGGGCAAACGGTGTGAACTGGGGGCTAAGGACATTGCATGGAAACCGCAAAAGGGGGCGGAGTCCCAGAAGGAAATAGTTGCCCATAAGGGGGTGGAGTCCCATAAAGGGGTGGTTGCCCATAAGGGGATGGAGTCCCAGAAAGCGGTGGTCCCCCAAAAGGGTACGGAGCATCCCAAATCCAAGGGTGAAGTGGCGCAGATGGACTGTAGCCAGGAACAACAGTGTTCATGCCACAAGTGTCCTGTTTGCAATATAGACCACCCATCCGACGAGAAGCCCCGTCTGTGTTCCGTGGAAGTGGATGGGGAATCTGTAACAGGAGTCGTAGACTCAAGGAGCTTGGTGACCCTGGTGAGGGCCACCTCTGATGTCCACTTGATTCCTGGAAGGAAGATCCACTTCGGCTGCACCCACAGTAATGAGACAGAATACCCGGTCTCCAGCGTGGTCATTAAGACAGCCTGAGACAGTGGTTCTCATGATGTTGGAGTAGTCTCAGATTTACTGCACCCAATTATTATAGGTTGGGACTCTAAATTATTTGTGCACTTGTGGAAGCAGGGGGACGTATACGGTTGCTTGTGTAAGAGCCGGAACAGCCGAAAGGAAACCCCACCACATTGGGAGGTGAAAAGGGGTCCTTGTTGTGCAGTTATGTGTGGTAAGGAGGAGATAGCACCTCCTAAAATTGACTGTCCTAAGTTAGGGGTGACCAAAGAAAATGATGGACGGACCCAACTTAGTGACATAAGGACTAAGGGAATAACCGATAGTGTGACCGTTAAAAACAGGGTAGCTCCAGAAAGGGAGGCAGATATCTGGTTAAGTGGGGACATGATAGTCCAGGATACCAGGGGGAGTGATGATGACTCCAGTAAAGACACTGACTCTAGAAAAGTGACAAACGAGTACAGTGTGGTACAGATGGGCGAGAAGGGCAAAACTTCCTCCCGAAGACGTAATAAGCGCCGAGAGGGGGCACAGTGTAGGCCGTCTGAGGGTGCAGAGAAAGTGACATGCCTGGTTAATGAAGACATGGTGCTAATAACACCTGCTACGGTGGAGTCAGATGGTGATATCCTACAAAAGACTGAGGAATCAGAGATTGAACTGACACATTGTGACGACAGAAATCAGCGGGCTGCAAGTGCAGAGAAGG
This sequence comes from Anomaloglossus baeobatrachus, assembly GCF_048569485.1. Taxonomy (NCBI): domain Eukaryota; kingdom Metazoa; phylum Chordata; class Amphibia; order Anura; family Aromobatidae; genus Anomaloglossus; species Anomaloglossus baeobatrachus. The sequence goes on from NC_134353.1 coordinate 960,519,915, forward strand.
AGCCAACCAAGGACGTAATGGTGGTGGTCCCTATGATTTCAAAGTGTGAAGTTGATAGTCTGTCAGGTGAGAGTGGTATAGGAAATGGAATCCTAGAGAGTGTGGGGGAAGGAATAATCCCCAACAGTCGTGGTGAGCAGACTGGTGAACTACCAAGTGCTGGGGTGGATGACAGCGAATTTAGCCCCAAATCTCTAAAAGGAACAGAGTGCCATGTTGAAGGGTGTGACACCCAGGCTGAGGGTGACACTGCAGAGACCCCAGAGGAAGTTGAAGATAATGCAGTGAAGAACCAAGAAACAGCTGGCGCTGAAGTGAAGAGAGCCTCTGAGGAGGTGAAGTCTGGACCAGAGGTCTCATCCAGGACTGGGAGCCTGCCTGACCTGCTTGGTAAAACCACGATGGAGGATATAGAGAAGGACGTGGGAAAGGAGAGTAAGAAACCCAAACGTTCTGAAGCTGAGATGGAAGAAGCCTCAGAAATAGTGTGTCGTAGACCAGAGAGGTCTGCAAGTGAAGACTCATTCAAGAGGATGAGCAAAGACCATCTGCAACAAGACATACTTCTTAGGCAGGCTACTGAGAGTCGAGTAAGGGAGCTGGAGAAAGAAGTGGCTGAGCTCCGAAGTCGCTTGGCAGAGTACCAGTCCAAGTCCCAGGGAGCCTTGGAGCAGATGGAGCAGCGAGTGTCAATCCTGACCAAACTTGTTGAAGCAGGGGAGGCCCAAAGAGAGCTGACTCTGGAAGCTAAACTTGACAAGCATGTGGCAGGGATGAATAAGACTTCTGTAGTCAAGTGCATGGTGGATATACCTGAGGACTTAAGAGAAGCGTGTGCCACCGAGTGCATGCATGACGAATTTAAGAGAGCTGTGGAAGCGTGTGAGGTCTACTGTACCCCAGGGGCTGAACAGTTAGTGATATTATCCAACAGTGAAATTACTGGGCAGCGGGTGGCTATTCTAAAGGACATGCACTTCAGGTGTGTTCGTATGAAGTGGCAGGTCCTACTGCAAAAGGAAGAAGCCACTAGACAGCTAGAGTATAAAAGGAAAGCGCAGAGTCTGGCGGAAGATATCGTTCAAGTACCCCAGGCTCTGGTGGGGAGAGTCATTGGAAAAACCGGACGAATCATGCAAGACATGGTGAATAAGTCGGGATTGGTGAGATTACGAATCCCTGCTGCTAACGAGAGCAAGATACCCAGGGTAGCTGGTATGGTTCCGTTCGTCTGTGTCGGGACTGTAGAGAGTCTTGGAAACATTCGAAGCCTTATTGAATATCGGGTACACCATGTACGTGACATGGAGCGGTTGTGGCAAGAAAACCTGAAAATTAAGGAGCAGCTTCGCCAACTGTGTGGGGGACAGCAGCCGTCTTCCACCCTTTGTTCAGGGGAAAGAAGTGGAAGATGGCGTGTCGGTCCAGTAGTTCAGACGCGCGATAAAAAGAATCGCCGACAGAGTGGTAACCTACGATGTACTGTAGATAGTGGCCGCTATGAGCTTAGAGTTCCCGACAGTAGCCTTGGGGGTACTCGAGAAAGCCTAGGTTCGGACAAGACTGTAGGTTTGACTGGGGACATGTCTCTCTACTACGGTGACCCTGGGAGGGGGTCAGGGAGAGAACGGTCTGGAAAGGGGACGTCCTTTAACCCTAGGTTGACAAGACAGGGTTTGGTGACAGTGTCGGGCGATGTCTCAGGGACTACTGCTCTTGGACGCCCCTCTCGACTGGTGGGGCATGGCAGCGGGGATGCCCTGTCTCGCGGCCCCAGGTCATTGGCAAGTGTTCTCCCCTACGGATTTGAACAGAGGGGGAGGGTATGTGAGGTATCAACCGGCTGTATTACAAAGGGCCGGTATGTTTTGCAGAAGCGTGGGTGCTCTGCAATGTGAAGCTGGCTGGGACCTGTGGTTCCACAGGATTGCATTACATGCAGAGCCATGGAAGGGTGTGTGATGCTGATTACACACTCCTTACCACCTGTGGGTGTGGCTCCAGGGGTTAAAGCAATCCTGTCTCTGAACCTGGGTGGTGTGTGTCTAGGGCAGTCTAGAGAGAGACTGGCTCTAGATGTCCAGTGTGTGGACTGGAAACAAGTGAGAGCAGAGCAGGGAGCTCTGGGTGTATCAGCCTGTGTGGAGGTTGAACACAAGGCTCTGAAATTGAGTCTGAGGTGAGTGCAGCCAGGCCAGAGCTGTAGGGCCGAATCTCTCCGGCAGGAGAGACAGACAGGGGTCTGCAGAGGGCCCTGGGTGCTGGAAGGAACCTCGGCTAGAGCTGTACGCTGGCAGGTGCCAGAGAGTGGGGAAGTTGCTAAACTTCCACTATGGACTTGTAATGGACTGGATGCCCACGGTACGTGGATCGTTTATGTTTAAGAGCAGTTTATGCTGAGAGTGTTTTTAAATAAACTGCCGGAATTGTTCTAAAGAAACTGTGTGCATATGTTGCTGAAGCTACCTCACACCGTTGCAAGCGAGTAGAACCCCCACGTTGCAGGGCGCACTGTTACAGCGGACTCAATATACGCGAGGTTTTTATGATTGGTGATGACAGTAATACGGTGAACAGCACCCTCCAAAAAATGCCTCCATTCTTCAAATGCCAATTTTACTGGCAATAATTCACGGTTACCCACATCATAATTCCTCTCAGCCGGAGTGAATTTCTTGGAGAAGAACGCACATGGTCGCAGATTAGTCAGAGTAGCAGGGCCCTGAGAGAGAACAGCTCCCACCCCCACCTCTGAGGCGTCCACCTCCACAATAAACGGCGCCTCGAGGTCAGGCTGTACCAGGACCGGGGCGGACATGAACCGGTCCTTTAGCTCAAGAAAGGCCTGGACAGCCATTTGCGACCAGTTCTGCAGATCCTCCCCTTTCCGTGTAAGGTCAGTCAATGGCTTGGCAATTTGAGAAAACCCCTTAATGAACCGTCGATAATAATTTGCGAAACCCAAAAAGCGTTGTAGCGCCTTGATATCCCTGGGTTGCACCCAATCCACGATAGACTGCACCTTTCCTGGGTCCATTTTAAACCCATCGCGAGAAAGGAGTAACCCAAGAGAGGCTATTTCCTGAACAGAGAAAACACATTTTTCAAGTTTAGCAAACAGATGGTTATCACATAATCTCTGTAATACTGAGCGAACGTGCATAATATGCGTATCTCTATCGGCAGAATAAATCAAAATGTCATCGAGATAGATGACCACAAAACGACCAAGAAAATCAAAGAAGATATCGTTGATGAAATTTTGAAACACTGCAGGGGCATTTGTTAGACTAAAAGGCATCACAAATTCTCGAATAACCCCTCTGACGTCAGAAAGGCCGTTTTCCACTCATCCCCTTCTCTAATACGGATAAGATTATAGGCCCCCCTGAGATCTAGTTTGGTAAACCACCAGGCTTCAGAGAGTTGGTTGTAGAGATCAGGGATGAGTGGAAGCGGATACGTGTTTTTCACAGTAATTTTGTTCAATTCTTGGAAATCGAGACATGGCCTTAATCCTCCGTCCTTCTTCTTTACAAAAAAGAACCCAGCGGCCACAGGGGAAGAAGAAGGACGGATATGCCCTTTACGTATACTCTCAGATATGTACGATTTCATAGCAGCCCTTTCTCGACCCGAGAGGTGATATAAACGGGCCTTGGGCAATTTGGTATTGGGAAGCAAATCGATGGCACAGTCATATGGGCGATGAGGCGGCAAAACCTCAGCCTCTGTTTCCGAGAATACGTCTCCATAGTCCCTCAGGTATTCCGGAAGACCCTCAGGACTTACGGAGAACACAGGTACCGATTGTAAACATCTTTTATGACAAGCAGGACTCCATTTGACTATGGTACGACACTCCCAATCAATAACGGGATTATGTAACATCAACCATGGATACCCCAACACTAATCCAGCAGGGAGATTGGCCATTACAAAACAAGAAATCGTTTCAGAATGCAGAGACCCGATCACAAGAGTAAATTTTTCAGTAGCAAACCGAATGAGGTTTTGAGGCAGCGGTGTTTTATCAATTGCCAGGAGTTGAATGGGTCCTTCTAACCTCACTGTCCCTAACTCTAATCTTTGGACCAACTCAGAGTCAATGAAGTTCATAGCGGACCCATAGTCAACAAAGGCAGTAGCAGACCAGACCGACTCCTTGACCCGGAGCTCAACATTCAGAAGTATCTTATTGGAGGAGAGGAAAGGTACCTGATAGTCTGGGCAACCTCCTCGACCATTACCCAGACTTAGAAGTTTCCTGACGACTATTTTGCGGAGGGGCAAGCAGTCTTTCCTCCAGTGTCCATGGTGTCCACAATAGAAGCACAGCTTGAGATCCCGGCATCTTCTCCTCTCCTTTTCATCCGGACTGATGGCTCAAACTTCCATATGTTCCGTAGCCGGCAAAGAAGGTGCCCTGGGTAGAGGAGGCGTAATCTCACGCATGGTGCCCCTTCTTTCCCGTAATCTGCGGTCCATACGAACTGCCTCCGTCATCGCATCATCCAAGGTGCTGGGAGGTGGGTGCAGAGCCAAAGCGTCTTTCAGTGAGTCCGAAAGACCTCTCCGGAATTGGCACCTAAGTGCAGAATCATTCCACTGTACCTCAGTGGACCACTGCCGAAACTCAGAACAATATAGCTCAGCAGTGTGATTTCCCTGAGTGAGACATGATCCTGTCCTCAGCCACTCGTACAGTCTGGTTCGTCGTATATCACCCCGAGGGAGTCAAAGAAGAGGTCAACCGAATGCCGTTCCGGGGCCGAAGGGGGTAGGGAAAACGCCCAGGTCTGGGGACCCCCTCTAAGTAACGACATGATGATCCCCACCCGCTGGGTCTCATTCCCCAAGGACGGAGAGTGAAAAGGAGCCTGCAACTCTCCCTAAATAGGTTTTTCTCCCCCGAGAATTTATCGGGGAGCATCACCGTGGGTTCGGGGGAGGTCAGTTGGACATCCGTGGGACTATGCTGTCCTACGATTTGTGAGGTAGCTGCCACTGAGGTGGCCCTCGCAGATGCGGAGACCTCACTCTGCAGCATATTGTGTGAAGCTACCAGGGTGCGATGCTCTGCAGCCAAATCCTGTACCAGCTGAGTAAGGTTGGCTACTTTCTCGCACAAGGTACTGAGTGGATCCATTACAGTTTTTTATGCTGTAAAGTTGGATCCCACTACCAAGAAATAAATGTTTTGGGTTTTTTTTTCCCTATGGGAGATAAAGCCTATAGAGGCCAGCTATACTGTAATGCTGCCACCAGGGGGAGCCAGAGCTCTGTAGCATAATACACTACACAGAGCAATGAGAACCAGGAAGTGAATTCACAGCGTTCTCATGCATTACCTCAAAGCACAGCTGAGAAGCAGAACTGCAGAGCATGCAAGGAATAGTCAGGCAGGCTGGGTCAAACACCGTACGGGCAGAAGCAGGACCGGAGGAACGAGCAAAAGCGTAGTCAAAGTCAGGCCAAGGTCAGTACTGGAGGAAGCAACCGAGTGGGGAATAGGAGAGGGGACAGAACAGGAAGGACGACCAGGGGACGGACACAGACAAGGGCACGTGGGCACAGGAACAGACAGATCAGGATATCACTCACAGGACCAGCAATCACAGGCAAAGCAGTGCTAAGCTTATAGCCGGCACTGGTTCACTGGAAATGCCAGCTTTTAAGGCATCCAGGGTCTGGAAGTGAGGCTCGAGAGAAGGCTCCGCCCCCTAGCCATGTGGACAGGGAGGCGAACCATGACAGTATGATGGGATAACCAAGGCCCCTAAAGTAACCCTCAGACTGGCGAGGCCCTAGCAGTCCCTGATCCCAGAGATAGATACATCTAAATGGTGACGATAATTGGGCTGCCTTCCTTACCCTGCTCCTGAATAGCCCTGATCTAATACCCCCCTCTCCCTTACCCCAGGGGAGAGCCAGGACAGGAGTGGTAGAACTCACAGATAAGAACAAATGGGGAAATCAAAACTTGATCACACTCCTAGAGAGATATTAGACATCAAGTGATAAGGAGGAAAATAAGAGCAGGGAAGAACTCCACAACAACACCACGCACAAAGCAATACAATCACCAGCAGTACTGGGATACAACAACACACGGATCAGTGTAGCTAAAGCTATAGTCAGCATAGGAAGACAGGCTCCTCCATCTTAAAAAGGCGGTTAGTGACTCTGATAGATCTCCCACAACATGTGATCCAAGAGGTAACCAGAAGGCTATCAGAACTTAACTCCTGAAAGCCTGATCACTAATGAGAATGTGACGCCCTGGGCAAGCCAGGGGTCACAGGTCATAACACCACCACACCCTACACCCCAGTTAGGAACACCTAGGCTAACCAAAAATCCTTGTTGCCTTCCTCCAGGGGCTGGTGTCCACACCAGGGGGTGGGCCAGGCGGTTGGCTCCACCCACTGAGGAGTTCACAGCTCTGGAGGCGGGAAAACCAGGCAGATTAGAGTGAGAGCTTGAAGTAGAAGGAGTAAACAGTTAGCTCAGGGAAGAGCTTGAGTAAACCGTGAGGTGGTAAAGGAGCAACAGAGAAAAAGTGACAGTTTGTAAAGCCTGAAGCTGGTCCGGGTGTGTGCCCCAGACTGAGAGACAGCAAGGTCAGCAGACGGCGGTGACTGTCCGCAGGGGTGACTGCTTGGAGGTTGCTGGAAGGACCGCGGACGGGTGGTGGCCCGGCGGTACCGGAGCGGTATACGAAGAGCAGTCAGAACCAGTGGCAGGGGCCTTTCGGATCCCGGCAAGGCTAGGAGTCGCCGTGAATTTGCCAAATCCATTAGTGAAGGGGACCTCTGGGTCTCCCAACAAGCAAGTCCCGATTGAAGGCAACAGTCCAACCGTAACAGAGAAACACCGCCACCGCCAGGGCACCAGTTTCTCAGGGCCAGCGCCTGCGGGCAAAGTAGGGCTCCTCCGGCCCATATCCAAGCCGGGGAGCGGGTTACCGGTGGGAACCCATCGCAACCATCATCATCTTAGGTGCAGGAAAAAGGGACCGTCACCGTCAACTACTGGGGAAAGCAAGTGCAGCCGTCCGTGGGAACCGTCTTTCCAGCCGTGTGTTTTACCGAGAACTGTGTCATCGTCTCAGGCTGAGTGAGTACCACAGTGCCGCAAGGCACAGAGCTGCCCCCGCGTCCCTGCACCCCACCAAGCCCTGCATCACCCACCTCACCACTGGGCCCGGGACAACCAACCCCCCTACCCACGGAGGGGAGGACTACCATCTAGCTGCTCCATACCATCACTCCCGGGATCCCCATACAGAGCAGCGGTGGTGTCAACAAATCACCACAACCGTGGGTGGCGTCACGGACAATAAACAATCCCCACACCCAACAACCCCCTTTCACTCACGGGTGAGGAGCGCCGCCAGAGTCCCCGGGATCCGGCCCATCGCTCGAGCCACCGAGCAGCAGCAGGCCGCAGCAGCCGCGGCAACCGGACCCGAGCAGTGGGGGAGCGCGGCGTCCCCTCCTCCGCCCGCGACAACTTGGCGTCACAAACAGGATCTTACCGCTCTGCCGTCTGGTAGAGGTGCGCCTTGTTACCGCCGGAGGTGTCCGGCCAGAAAATTTCAGAAGCCGCCATCTTTGGCGCGAAGAGTTCCCGCTCGAGCGTCTTCTCGAGTAGCAGAGGCGCGAAGGCCAAAACCCCGCCCCGATAGAGGGGCCGAAAAGAAGCTAAGGGGGACGCGATGGCGACTGGCTGCATGTGAGCGCAGCTATAAAAGCAGGGACGCCTGGACTCTGCAGTCACCCTGTTCCTGGAAAGCACGACTGCTGAGATGTCCGCTCCAGCTAATAACAGCGAGACCCCCGCACCCGGCACAGCGACATGGTTGAGGGACCGGACCGTCCCGCTGAGTAATCGTCTGCAGGCCCACATGCAACTCCTCCTGGAGGAGTGGGAGACCGACATGGCGGACGTGGTGGCTGCTATGTGGAGACGCGAGGTGGAAGAGGATTTGGAGGAGCGGGTAAGAGACCCACGCCCCTGTATTCCTGAGGGATCGGCCGTTGGAGCTGAGGGGCCCGGCCGGCTTCCGCTCACCCTGCCTCTCTCCCCGCTACCCGTGATAGCTGCTGCCGCTCCGCCATTAGGCCCGCTACCTGCCCAACCGGTAGCGATACCCTGCCCAGCCGCTCCGGCGGACCAGCCGGCTGCAGACGTCCGGGATGTCCCTGAAGTACACCAGGGGGAACCGCTAGAACCGCGGCCCCTTAACAGCATGGTGCCAGAAGTCCCTGTAGAGACTGTGCCCGACCCTGAGCCCGGGACCGTGGCCTGGATGAGGGCCCGGGTGATTCAGTTCCACCAGCGTCAGCAGGAACAAATCCTCCAGATGATGGAGCAGTGGACCAGCGAGGTGGAGATGCTGACTACGACTGCCCCGAGGTACGGAGGGGGAATGGATGTAGCAGAGTCGACTGGTGACCCACGTCCCTATGTCCTACCTGGACCGGCCGCTGCAGCTGAGGGGCCCGGCCTAGTCTCGGCCTATGTATCACCCTTGCCGTTACTTATGGGGCGCCTCAGTGTAAGCTTGCCCAATCTGCTGCTCCGTGCTACCGCAGAAGGGGCTGAAGTGCCGGATGCTGGAGGCCAGGAGGCTGCGGCAGCTGGCGGTGACCCGCCTGACGCAGGAACAAGAGATGATGACTCCGGCCCCAGCCCCGGGTCCGCTGCTGAGTTGGAAGAGGCAATGGAGCGTGCCCGTTATGTAGGAGGTCCAGTGGTCTTCCACACCCCGCGTACCGGTGGAAATGGGTACCGGGTGCCCCTGTCACCGCAGGCATGTCAGTGCATGTTTGAAATGCTGGTGGAGGGGGATGGATCTGCCTACGTTGAGGACTCGGAGTAAAGGCAGCGGATGCCCGCTGCAGCAGTCCCCGTTGGGACCAAAGTGAGTTTTGTTTGAAAAAGTTTTAAAGATGATGATAAGCAAAAATGATAACCGAACAGTTACCAGATTGTCTGACCGTGATTGAGAGAACCGGCCGTTGCCGGCATTGTTGTCCCCGTGGGGACCGTTTAAAAAGTTGCATGGAGGACTTTCCATGGACAAGCCCGTGAACTTGCAGGGCAACCACAAATGTTAAGTGGCTTGTAAATAAGTTGTTTTACCGTTACCGTTTCTGCAGTGCCGCCTCCGGAGAGGCAGGTTGGAGGGAGGGCCCGCAGTAGAGCCGGCTGGGGCCCAGCCACCACAGGAACTGGTGGCTACCCTCTGGAGGGGAAGGACAAATCCCGCTCGGGTAACTGGTGCTGGACTTGGGGTCAAGGGGTGCTGCCTGGGTTTTAGGGGCAGCATCAGGGCCAGGTTACTTGGGTGGGAGAGAGCGGAGACTGTAACCGTAAACCGTTTGCAACGTTTAAGTACTGAACCTCCCGATGTGGGATGATATCATAAATTGTTATGTTTACCGTTTTACCTTTTATATATTTTCAGAAAATAAAACCGGTGTTGGACGGGCAGCCCGTGGACGGTCTGCATTTTGCTAAGGGGGAATGTGACTCCCTGGGCAAGCCAGGGGTCACAGGTCATAACACCACCACACCCTACACCCCAGTTAGGAACACCTAGGCTAACCAAAAATCCTTGTTGCCTTCCTCCAGGGGCTGGTGTCCACACCAGGGGGCTCCACCCACCGAGGAGTTCACAGCTCTGGAGGCGGGAAAACCAGGCAGATTAGAGTGAGAGCTTGAAGTAGAAGGAGTAAACAGTTAGCTCAGGGAAGAGCTTGAGTAAACAGTGAGGTGGTAAAGGAGCAACAGAGAAAAAGTGACAGTTTGTAAAGCCTGAAGCTGGTCCGGGTGTGTGCCCCAGACTGAGAGAAAGCAAGGTCAGCAGACAGCCGTGACTGTCCGCAGGGGCGACTGCTTGGAGGTTGCTGGAAGGACCGCGGACGGGTGGTGGCCCGGCGGTACCGGAGCAGTATACGAAGAGCAGTCAGCACCAGTGGCAGGGGCCTTTCGGATCCCGGCAAGGCTAGGAGTCGCCGTGAATTTGCCAAATCCGTTAGTGAAGGGGACCTCTGGGTCTCCCAACAAGCAAGTCCCGATTGAAGGCAACAGTCCAACCGTAACAGAGAGACACCGCCACCGCCAGGGCACCAGTTTCTCAGGGCCAGCGCCTGCGGGCAAAGTAGGGCTCCTCCGGCCCATATCCAAGCCGGGGAGCGGGTTACTGGTGGGAACCCATCGCAACCATCATCATCTTAGGTGCAGGAAAAAGGGACCGTCACCGTCAACTACTGGGGAAAGCAAGTGCAGCCGTCCGTGGGAACTGTCTTTCCAGCCGTGTGTTTTACCAAGAACTGTGTCATCGTCTCAGGCTGAGTGAGTACCACAGTGCCGCAAGGCACAGAGCTGTCCCCGCGTCCCTGCACCCCACCAAGCCCTGCATCACCCACCTCACCACTGGGCCCGGGACAACCAACCCCCCCTACCCACGGAGGGGAGGACTACCATCTAGCTGCTCCATACCATCACTCCCGGGATCCCCATACAGAGCAGCGGTGGTGTCAACAAATCACCACAACCGTGGGTGGCGTCACGGACAATAAACAATCCCCACACCCAACAACCCCCTTTCACTCACGGGCGAGGAGCGCCGCTAGAGTCCCCGGGATCCGGCCCATCGCTCGAGCCACCGAGCAGCAGCAGGCCGCAGCAGCCGCGGCAACCGGACCCGAGCAGTGGGGGAGCGCGGCGTCCCCTCCTCCGCCCGCAACAAGAACACAGCTAGTCCATGTCTGAGCCTGTGTGTGTAACTTCGAAGCACCAAATGAGGCATGAGGCGTGTCAGACTCTGCAGTGTGAACAGCATCAGATGCCGCCATGAGACTCGGCGAGTTTAGAGGCAAGCACCGTGTATTTGAATGTACTCATCAACTTAGGTTACGTAGTGTTACAGTATTTGTTCCATGTAAAATCTGATTCACCATACACACCTACTGTAGTGTGACATTCACTGCCAGCTTCACCACCCAGTGGACGTAATTGGTACTACAGATTTTTGTCACTTTTCCTGTATGTTACAGCCTGTGTGGTTAATTATGAGCTTCATCATGGTATACTCTTATATAGATTGTTTCATTCAGGATTTACCGTATTTTTGCTTTCTAAGACGCACCGGATAATAAGACGCACCCCAAATTTAGACATAAAAAAAGGTAAAAAAAATAAAAATGGGATCCATCTTATACTCCGGTGTTGTCTTACCGGAGAGGGGCAGCAGTGGTGGTGAAGCGGGGTCACAGGAGGCAGAGGTTGTGCTTGCAGGCGCGGCGGGTCAATGGCGGCAGCGTCCGTGATGGCAGGCGCGGCGGGGTCCTTGGAGGCAGGCGTGGTGGCAGGCACAGCGGGGTCCATGGTGGTAGGCGCAGCGGAATCTGTAGTGGCGGTGGCGGGTGAGCAGTGCAGCAGGCCGCTGCGGTGAGTGTCTCAGTGTCCATGGTCCCGGTTCAAATGATGGCGACTGGAGCGGCGCAGGCGCAGATGGAGCTCTCATCCAAGGGCTCCATCTGCGCACACGCTGACTCCCGGAGAGGAGCGTGCGCAGATGGAGCTCTTACCCAAGAGCTCCATCTGCTCACGCGCCCACTCCCGGCGCCATTATTTGAAACTGGGACTGCGAACACACTGGGAAACCTGCTGCACAGCCACCCGCCCACCTGCACAGAGAGGCAGCCGGCACCAACAGGCACCCGGATGCCGCCCGCACGCAGGCACAGGTACCCAGCTGCCACCCGCATGCAAGCACAGGTATCCGGCCGCTTGCACGCAGCCACAGGCACCCGGCCGCCCGATCGCCGCACAGACAGGACCCCCAGGTAAAGCTATATTTGGATTTTAAGATGCACCCCTCATTTTCCTGCAAAATGTTTGGGAGGAAAAGTGTATCTTATAATCCGAAAAATACGGTATATTATCTGACCTAATCCGGACAGATATTGTCCTGATCCGCACATTCATGTAAATCTTATGCACTGGTGCCATACTTTTTTCCATTGTTTTCGATTCTTAGCACTTTACTGTCAGGGTGGTTGCATTGATGTGACTCTCCCTTTTTCCCCATATGATTAATTTTATTTGATTTCATTAATAAATAAAATGTTCTTTTAAATAACTCCCTGACTGAACGTTGTGCATTTGTAATGTAGGTCTTAGATGTGGCTTTGGGTAAAATGATAATGAACAATCTGTTTAATGTCACACAGCGCTGACAGGTTTTTAATGCTTTTTAAAACTGAAAATTTTTTAAAAAATGTTCCCTTGTTGGGGGCAGGTTCGTGTACACCGGCGGTGTAATCTGTAGAAGACAATGCTTTTTGACAAGTCTAAAAATTATCCCGGTTTGGAGAGGTTTGTTTGTTTGTGTGTTTTTTTAAAGAAACTAGGGTATTACGGTCATCGAGGGGCAGCGAATGTCCGGGGGTTGACCCACTGGACCATACACCGGACTGACCTGGAGAAGCTAACCCCTATAGAGGGATTGTCAGGCGTAGCCCCAGGGGACCTACATGCACGACAGCCAGGACCAGTGCAGTCGGCTCTGACGGACTGGTGAGTCTCTGATGTCTGGTACGGGTGTGCTCAGTCTTGTCAGCATGAATATGATCAGGCGTGGCGGCACAGAGGTGGTAACTCGGACATGGCAGTGTGACGCCCCTGGACTAGTCAGGTCGTCACAAGGGTACTGCACGCTCTTTCTCTTAGTGCAGGACTCAACCCCCCATGGTTCTGGGTTCCCAACCTGTAGTACTGCCTCCATCAGCATCCAAATCCCAACCACACCTCACACCACACCCTGTCAGGCACACCAGTGGGCTGCTGAGCTGGAATAGGGCCGCCCACCTAGGGGTCAGGCAGACTGGTGAGAGGGAAGTAGGACAGTTGAGTAGTAGTCGGCTTCAGGGGAGCAAAGTGAGAGGAAGCTGGGGGTTGGAGCTCCCAGGATGAGAGTAGTGTTAGCCCTCGAGTAGTGAGGAGCTAGGGAAGTGTGTGGCTACCGAGGAGTAGAAGGTTGGGTTGCAGACGGTGGTCTGGACCCGGAGGAGTCGGAGACCCAGTCGCAGGATATTGGGCCTGGGTGCCTGGACCTAGTCTTGGAGGACGGTCAGCAGCTCAAGTTCAATAGCCGGTCCGGGACTGAAAGCACGGCGGGGTACTAGACCCTAGGTCGGGGAGTAGCTTCAGGCAACCCCTCAATTAACCTGCGGAGGATAGTGACTCTATGGACTGTCTTCAAGAAGCTCAGAGATCAGGGGCACTAGCGCAACGAGGGGGATAGGGCTTTCCAACTCAAGCAGCCCACAGAAATCCCAAGCATGAGCCCTTGAGAGCACAGCTCCTATACCCAAAAAGGAGGGAGCGGGGCCCGGACAGCTTTATGCCTACAGGCCACACGGACACTTTACAATTTGTGTGCGGAGGTAGGCTCCGGACCATCAGGCAGTATTACAGGGGACGGACACCCGGACGGGCTTCCCCAAGAGGGCAGCGGTATTCAGAGACTTGGTTTACCTTGTTGTCAGTGTCTTCTTTGCGGCTGCACCACCAGCAAAGTTGCCTGTGTGAGTACATGGTCCTCCCCTGCTTCCAATCCGCACCACGCTCCCCAACACCACCATCCAGAGTCCCGGGGTCTCCCCTACCCGTGGAGGGAAACATCATCTGGCTGTCCCCACTCCATCTCCCGCGGGTACTCCCATCGGCAGCGGTGGTACTCCCTTACCATGAACCACAGGTGGCGTCACAAACTCTTATCTCCTGTAAATAGCCCCCCTTTTTATATTCGAGTGGCCGCGAGCCCCCTGGTCCGGAGACCCTCGAGCCACAGTGATTCCGGATCTGAGTGGTTCGAGCGCTGCAAGGTCGGCACAGCAGCACAAAAGTAGTGAAAACAAGCAGGCTCTAAGAAGAGATACAGGTTAGCGGAAGAAGACACTCATACTAGGGCACGAAACACTGAACTAGATACAGCAGCGGGTATGGGACCTGAGAACTAGCAACGCACTAAGGATAGGCAACGTTGCTCAGGCGCCTTCCTTAAGGGGAGGTACACTTAAGTACTTTCAGGGTAATAGCTGACCTCAAGGATCACTTCCAGGTAATGGGACGCCAACACTTTAAAAAAGGGGGCATATCCGCACACGCACCCTATGGGCACTCCCAGAAGGCCTGCGTGTGGCCTGTGTGTGGCCTGGAGGCTGTGGCAGACCCCAGGGCAGGAACAGGGTGCATGGAACCGGTGGGCAGGTGAGGAGAGCGGCACCACCGCTGTGGCCTGGAAGCAGGAACGTGCGGGGGGTGCCTTACTGGGACCGAGCACTACATAGAGATTCTTTTTTTTAAACTTTAAAAAAAAATATCCCTTTTTTGGGAGCAGCAATAGGTTTGGTGTTTGTAAAGAGAAAAAGCAAAGTGTTTAAATTATACCTTTTTTGGGAGCAGTTTCAGGTTTTAATCACTCTGTACAGGGTCAGGTTCCTAGTAGAAGTACGGTATAGCTGCAGAATACGATGGACAAGTAGGAGATTTGTGTGGGTGTTGATTTGCCGTTGTGGTAGAAGCAGCAACTTCCCACTATAGACTATAAAGTGACAATGAAGAAATGTACAGCTGTGTAGGGTCAGCGCTGACAGCTCCCAGCACCAAAGTACAGATATATTGAAACTATCATCAGCACTGGTGGCAGTGTGGTGCCCCTGAGACTTCAGTCGCCATAGGGTACTGCACCTCACTAGAGGTACAGTATTTATCCCGGGTAAGGAGGAGATCATTGCCAGTAACCACCATAATCCACCAAAACACACAGTTAGTTGCCCTCTCACCGGGACTGGGTTAGGGTAGGGTCATTAGGATGGTAGTCACCAAAAGGCATGGGACCTCCCACCCACTACTTCAGCAACCCGGGGGAGGAGCGACACCTGGGGAGCAAGGCGACACAGACACACACACAGACAGTCAGAAACCAGGGAACAAGTGGGACATGGGGACAACACGGTCGCTGAGGAGAGAGCTGCGCCATAGCTCCCTCAGGATCGGCGCACACCTCAGGGTGCGGAGCACTAGGCTAGTGGGCACTGCAGGTCCTGCCAGCAAAATCCGCCGGGCAGAGGATTTCAAGTCTTCTGGCCCACACAAAGCGCCCGGGACACAGTAGTATATAGAGCCAGGAGTCATGACCAAAGGACTGCACCAGTAACGGACTCGCGCTGCCTGTTATAAGAGACAGGAACGGAGCCAATCCAAGGACTCGGGTCCCCGCGTAGCTTCAAGCCGCAGGGACTCACACAACACAGCGCAGGGAGGAAGGACGCACTGAAAGAAACACCGGTGCTGACCTCCAAACTATCCGGGATCGCCTGGAGCCCATGACAGCGGAGTCCGGCAGTCCAAAGGCGGCGACATCTCAGTGAGCAGAGAACTTAAACTGCAACCGCTGTATCGTCTGATCCTACATGCACCACAGCTGCACAGCAGCAGGAGACTACTACTCCCAACATCCTCCCTGAGGGCCTAAGCTCTGCCTGTGGAGAGCTGCACCAAACCGGCTGCGCTACCATCTGCCCCCAGAGGAAAACTCCTGCAGCGGTGGCTCCCCTATCATAGCCGCACACCATAGGGGGTGTCACGAATAACTACTGTCCCCATCATCAACCCCCTTTTATTGACACTGCCGGGGTCTCGGAACCGGGCCAGGTCACTGTGATATCCATCTCCTACACCAGCCCGGCAACGAGCAACCCCCCTAGGATCCCGTGGGCGCATCAGCAGTCTAGAGCACAATGGATAGGCAGGGCAGGTAGGCAGAAGCTACAACTAATTCAATCATTGGCATCGGCCATAGCTTAAATGAAATTGGCACTGATCCAAACCTAATTCATAAAGTCAAATCTAAGATTTTTCACAGAGCCACCAACACAACTCAGCACCTGTATCATGTCCTCCATCTCCTCTCCACCTTCTTCATCTGAGTATAAAGGATGACTGTTCATCTTATCCATCAAATAAGCTGCAAAAAGATGTGAAATATCTTCCTTAGCCCCCGGTGTGCAGTTTCGTAGGGGCAGAACCAATAGAAATGAAAGTCTGCAATGTAAAAAATACCAGTTGTGGTGGAGGACTGTGCAGATAGATCACTGACTCATCTGATGGTGTCACTGTCAGGGGTAACACCATTTTGCTGTGACTGAGATGCTTGATGTGCTATATACTCTATAATGTCCTCAGCACTAATACTCTTGCAAAGGAGGACACCTGTGATCTGTGCTTGGTAGTACTACTTTGTGAATGGATGGATTTATTACTAATAAACAGACTGCAGCGGGTGGACATTGCCTAATACAGCAACAGTAGTAGGGGTGTCAAATTTTAGTATTAAATTGTTTTGCAAAATACACAATTATACGTCTGCATTTTTTTTGCAATATTTTTTAAATTATCTTTTTTCTCAAAAAGGATGAAACAATAAAATTTATCCAAGTAACTACATGACCAAAGAGCCAACAATTGCAACAGGCCGCAGTATTGACATTTGTGACACTGAGCAAAATCCTTTTATGCCTTTAGAACTCCAAATTACTAAGATTTGTTTTACAAGTGCTTGGAGAAATCAATACAGCACACACCATCAATGGTGTACTCAAAGTTTATGCTTTATTACATCATGTGCCCAGCTTATATAGTATCCCAAACAAAGAAATTACCATGTACCAATAAGAGCAGTAGGGGTGTGTGTAAAAATGTTAAACTTCCCTGCCCATCAGTGTTAACTGAACCCTATGAAATCATTCAGTTATAAGACAAGATGGTTTCTATAGGATACAAAATGGCTTTTATCCTCTCACAACACGCAGACACAGACAGAAGAATGGAAAGAGGCCCTTGTGTAGGAACAATAAATGGACTTTTTGCAGTCCAATACCTTATAATAATGCACAATTCCACCTGCTTTGAAGCTAGAAGTAGGCTCCCCTTATGTGCACTATTACACCAATGGAATTTCAAGACATGAAAAACTCAGTACAGTCGCTTGTGATAAACGTGCTTTCTCTAACACTGAGTTTCAATTTTCTTCCTCTTTCAGAAATATTGCGCTGTCTTGCTGCTGCTTTCTAGTGCATAAAGAAAAAATGTCGAATTGAAAGGAATGCAGCAGGACAGCTGCCACCTCCACCATATCACACTGAGGCTGTCACTGCTGCTGCCACCTCTTCTATCAATTGAATGTCTGTATCATTTGCAGACTACTAAACACATCTTCCCTAGTGCTGCAGTTTATAACCCACACTGGGTGGAGTTGTTAAATGTGTTATGGATTTTTCTCCTGCTGAGCTGTCAACTCTGACATTCTCTCACTATCCAGAATGACCCTAAAATGGCTGCTGTATTCTCTGCCTTGGCTTTCATACTATACTTTCATACTAAGCTATAATAGTCCCTTCTGATGACTGCTAAAATATGATGGGATAGCTGCAAGGCATTCTGTCACAATAGCAGATTGGGTGACACTGTATGAACTTTGATCTACACAGGAGGAAAAAATCCCCCAAAAAATTGATCTGTGGTACAATTTTCCATCTGTATGATGTGAACGAAGACTGAGGTCATAGAAGCAGCAAATGATGAAGAAACAGTTTGTGGATGTTCCGGGCTCCGTGTACTGATCCATAAATGGCCATGATAAGCAGGGCTGTATTTTTCCTTCATGTTGCCCTAGGCACTTTAAGTGGTCGCGCCCCTTAGTGTTAAGGTGAACTCTTAATCAGAGATCACTAGTTGCCTACTGCCTGGCCGAATTGATATGGGCCAAATGCATGCATAAAATAATCCACCCCAGACATAGTCGGATATGTAATCTTTTCTTGGTCACAGTAGAAAAGGCACCAAAACAGACAGAGGAGACTCTTGCGTCCTCTTGATATAGGCTAGGAGCGTACACAAGTTCAGATATGCCCATTTAGTGGGACAGTTCATGAGCTAGCGAATGGGGAGATCCGTGTTGCTGTTGATGGGCAGGTCTGACTCCAGTGGATGAAACCATGACGATGGGAGGGATGTCATCTGGTGCATCCATGCTGATGGTTTGGTCTGTGATGTCTTGTAGCTTGACCAGGGGTCTTCCCTTATATGGAGGTCTTCTTTCATCTGGACATTCCTTGCATTCCAAGCAAGGTGTGGATAACAGGAAATGTCAGCCATCTTTATATCTGTGTCATGTATATGATCTGAAACCTGAATTATGTAAGGCAAATCGATATATTTCCCACAATCCCTTATCAAAAGGTTAATTAAGTATTTGATGTAAAGGTCCTCCTCAACAGTCCCCCCTAAATACTTCATTAACCTTCTGACCCTACTGCTAACCCATCAGTCTCCAATACCTGGCTGCAACTCTTTTCTTTTTGCTGCCCGCTATACGAGCAATGCTAAGCCTTTGCCCCCATTGGTACAGACTTCGATTGGAGCCTGATGTACTCGCCCTACCCTGACTGCCTAGCTGGGGACTGTGAAAGACTGAAGGGGGCCTAGCTGCTCTATATCTATAGAATAGCTGACCTCCTGAGCTAGCAAAGTGGGGACTGACGTTTCTACTCCTTTCTCGATCATCTTCCTTATACAGGGAAAAACACAACAAACAACAATAGCTACAACAATTAAGACAACAAGGATCACTATGCCTATCTGAGCCAGCCATCTCTGCCATCCCTTCATCCATGAAAAGTATTGGTCCCAGGGATCCTCTACGCCTGAATTCCTTTTTAATTCTTTTTGTAGAGAAGCTAGGTTTTTTATGGCTACCGTAACCTTCCCAGTGGGACCCGTATTGTCTGGAATATAGGTACAACACGCGGACTTCACCATTTTACAAACACCTCCTTTCTCTGCCAGTATCATGTCAAGGGCCATCCTGTTTTGAAAGGCCATTATTGATGTGGGGCCTAGCTGATCTGCCAAACCTTGAAGAGCTTCTCTAGTGTAATTGACAAATCTTTGTTGGTTATAATAGATGTAATTGATCCAGTCTACATTTTTATTTATGGTCACTAGAGGTAGTATGAATGACTCGAAACCTGCTTTGACTTGATCCCTGGCTTTAAATTCTTCTGGTACCCCCCTTGGGACTCCTATAGCATCAATGTAAACATGGGGGTAAAAACTGCCTTTGGGTTCGGGATTTGTCTCTCTTTTTGTTCTGTGTAGATCTTCTGACGTTAGGGCTTCCTCTCCTTCTGCTGCTATGTAGAAGGGCATTATGGCTTTGGCTAGTGTGCATTCCCCCATCCATTCACCTTCTAAATGAGTTCTGATCTTCATGTCCCCACATATCCAGAAGACATCAGAAATGGACTGGGTCTGGTTGACCAGGTCCTCTCTGGTGGCATTACTATATCTGCTGCAATATCCCTCTGTGAAATTACCCACAAATGTGTTCCCCTCAGTGCTAGTATAGCAGATGTATTTTCCTGGATATATGGTGATGCCTTGACCTGGGTTGGGTGTGTCTGTTACTATGGGGTATTTCTTTTTCCAGTTTTCACAATTTAATTCACTAAGGGATTTGTTAGTGAACAGACTCAGGAAACATTTTTCCACATCTGGGGGAAGATCTAGAGGGACAGATCCTAGATGGGGTCTCGCCCCTGCACAGACAAAGCAATTAGACTTATTATATTGATTGGCGGTATATTTCATCCACTTCAACCATAAGTTGGTCTCAGTGTACCCTGTTTCAACGGCAAGGATATCTTCAAATGTGGGGTTTGCAATGGCCATCATTTTATTAAGTTTTTGAATACGGAACATTAGGGAGTTTGAGTGTGTGTTTCTATCTTTTGTCAACATTTCTCTTATGTCCGCTAATCTGAACACCCCTAGATGGGCACAACTAGCACACCCACCATATACATATGTGCCCAGTAGATAGGTGCCATTATCGCCAGGTTGAGGGTTCTCCAGGTTAAGGACTAGTGGATTACATTGGCCAATGGTATCACAGGGCTTGATGACTTTTGTACGGGAGAGTGTCATCCTGTTGAGTAGGGGTTTGCCATGGGAGTCTAGTTTATTTAGGGCTGTCTTCGGTCTATACCCCCAATCTTCACCAGTGTTCCACCCGACTGCCCTCCATGAACCACATGTTTGTCCCCAACCATCATCTGTAACACATATATATTGTTGTCCTGATCTTAATTGTGCTGGTTGACTCACTGAGGAAGGTGAGGAAGCCCATTGAGTGTCACACTGTACTACATCACATTAATCGAATTTAAAAGAAGCAACATGTGTAGTGGTGTTATACCAGAACGTAATCACCCCCCCTGCTTGGGTGATCGCGGCCTGTTGTGCTCCTACAAAGGAGTGTAGAACTGTGTAACACATAAGGTAAAAGATATGCAGCATTATGCAGAAGGCTCTGATGGAGGCGTGAACTTCTTGCAGTGGGAGGCGTGTATCCACGTTGGCCTTCCTTCAAGTTTGACAGAAGTGGGAGTAGTCAGGAGCACTTGGTAGGGACCTTCAAATCTCGGTTCCAGGGATGTCTTTCTGGTGAACTTTTTTACCAGCACGTAGTCACCAGGTTGGAAACTATGGACACCTTCACTGGAATCTGGATCTGGAATGGATGATAAAACTCGTGCATGTGTTATTGACAATTCTTTAGCAAGGGCAACAACATAATTCACAAGAGTATCACTTCCTAAAGCTAGCTGTTGTGGGAAGTATTGACCCAACCTTGGAGGCCCCCCAAAAAGAATCTCGTATGGTGTGAGTTTAGTGGGACCCCTTGGAGTGTTTCTGACTGAATATAAGGCAATAGGCAAAATGTCTGTCCAGGGAAGTTTGACCTCCTGCCTAGCTTTCAAGATTTTGTTTTTCAAGGTACCATTAAGTCTTTCTACTTTTCCACTGCTCAGAGGGTGATATGGGGTATGTAGACCCAAATCCGCTCCTACAAACGTCCATAGCTCCTTCGTCAATACTGCCGTCAATGCAGGTCCTTGGTCACTCTCAATTACCTCTGGGACCCCATATCTGCATACTAACTCAGTTATCAGTCTCTTAACAGTCACCCTGGCAGTCATATTGGTTACCGGATAGGCTTCGGGCCATCCTGAGAACATGTCAGTCACTACCAGTACATACTCATACTTCCCTACTTTTGGCATTTGAATATGATCAATTTGAATTCTTTGGAAAGGATAGAGTGGTTTGGCCAAATGTTTTTCAGTAACTTTCTGGGGTGGTGCTGGATTGCATTTTGCACACACAAGGCAGGACTTGCAATAGTTTTGGGTGACAGTAGAGATCCCCGGTGCCAGATACATCTTCCAAATCAAGTCATTCATCTGGTTCTTGCCTCTATGGGTGACACCGTGTGCCCATTCTGTCACCAAGGGGTATAGGTTGCGGGGTAGACAGATCTTTTTGTTCTTCCTCCAAACTCCATCTTCATCCTTTTTTGCTCCTGTTTCTTGCCAATGCTTTTTCTCATCATCAGGTGCCTTGTCTTGGTGTAGATGAATAAACTTCATAGGAGAGCTCTGGAGTCCCTCTTCAGGATCTTGAGACACGTACACCACTGCTTTTTCTTTCCCAGGTGGGTGCACAGCATACGTTTTTGCTATTTTGTCAGCAAAGAAGTTTCCCTTCGCCTCTGGAGAATTTAATTTCCCGTGAGCTTTAATCTTGATCACTGCAACCTCTGAAGGTAGGTCCACAGCAGCCACAAGTTCTTTTATGGCAGCAGCATGTTTTACAGGATTTCCACTGGACGTTTGGCAGTATCTGGGCAGCCAGAGGATACCTAAGTCATGAGCCACTCCGAAAGCATATCTTGAATCCGTGTAGATGTTGGCCACCTTCTCTGCCGCTTCTTGACAGGCCAGCGTCAAAGCCTCAAGTTCCGCTTCTTGTGCAGACATGTGTGGTGGTAGGGATCCTGCTGAGATAACCTGGTCATATGTAACCACGGCATATCCTGTATGGAACCTTCCTGTTTCATCTGCAAATCTGGAACCATCGGTAAAAAACGTCAGGTCAGCGTGCGGGAGTGGGTCTTCGGACACAATTTTCTTTGAGGCTGCTTCTTGCTGCATCTGTTGTAGACAGTCATGATCATCTGAGTATGTATAGGCCTCTTCTCCTGGAGCATGACTGTCATCATCTACATCCCCCCTGGAAAGAGGAAGCAGTGTGGACGGGTTAAGGACGGTACAGCGGACAAGAGTGACATTATCCGGAATTAGGAGGGAACATTGGAGTCTCATATGACGCTGTAGTGACAGATGTTTAGGTTGAGTCTGGTCAAGTATAGCTTTGAGATCGTGTGGAGCCATCAAGAGCACTGGATGTCCTAAGATGATGTCTGAAGTTTTGTCCAGGAGCATATGTGCAGCATGTACGGCTCTAAGGCAAGTTGGTGAAGCTTGAGACACAGAGTCCAGACGGGCAGAGTAATAACCGATGGGTCTTGTTTTTCCCCCATGTTTCTGGGCTAGGACTCCGGAGGCATGTCCTGCTACTTCACTGATAAACAGGTAGAAAGGCAGCTGATAATTCGGGATTCTAAGGGCTGGTGCAGATTGTATGGCTTGTTTAAGAGCATAGAAAGCTTCCACAGACTCTGGTTTTAGTGGGAAAGCAGACATCTTGAGGTCATCATACAATGGTTGCATCAACTTGGAGGCGTCTGGAATCCACTGCCGGCAGTAGGTGATAAGTCCCAAGAAAGCTTGTAGCTGCTTAGTTCCTTTTGGTAGAGGGACTGTCTCAATTGCGTCCTTTCTTTCACTTGTGAGATGTTTTAACCCTGGAGAGAGACAGTGTCCTAGAAACACGACTCTGGGTTGACACCATTGAACTTTGGTGAGGGACACTTTGCAGTTCTGTTGTGCGAGGTGAAGAAGACTGAGACTTGATTTTTCAGCTGCTGCTTGATCAGGACAACACAATAGAAGATCATCCACATACTGAAGGAGAACAACCTGATGGTTCCTTTCTCTCCAAGACTGCAGACAAGAGGCAAGGGCTTGAGAGAAATGACTTGGTGAATTCTGTGCTCCTTGTGGCAAGACCGTCCAGGTGTATTGTGATCCTTTGTAAGTGAAGGCAAACAGGTACCAATCTTCTGGATGCAATGGTACGCTGAAGAAAGCATTGGCTAGATCGATGACAGTGAAACGTGTAGCATCCGATGGTATCTGAGACAGCAATGTATGTGGATTGGGCACAGTGGGACTTTCCAATACAGTTGCTGCGTTAACAGCCCGGAGATCTTGAACCATACGGTACTTTGGGGCTTCTCCCTTCAATGTCCTCTTCTTGACTGGGAACAAAGGCGTGTTACAGAGAAAGGTACACTTGACTAGTGCCCCGTTATCCAAGAGAGTCTTAATTTGAGTACCCAAGGACTCTTCCTGGGCAGATTTAAGTGGGTACTGAGGCACCCTGGGGAGTTGAGCTCCAGGTTTAAGAATGGCCCGTACAGGAGGTACAGCAAGACGTCCAATATCTTCAGGACCAGTGGACCATAGAGTAGATGGGACTTGCGACACCACTTCTGATGGAATACCCGAGGCAGCATTAACGACTTTGTCCATCATCATAAGCAACGGTGCTGCTTGAAGTTGACACTCTTCACTCGGATCGAGCGGATCAGTAATGGTGATGGTAAGACCATTAGATGAATAGTTGATAGTCGCTCTCAATCTTTGGAGAAGGTCTGCTCCCAGAAGGTTAGTGGGACAAGTGGGGGACACCACTAGGCGCATAAATACATCTTCGTATGGTCCAACCTGTACTTCTCGGGTGAGCTTGTTAGAAGTAGGCTTGCCATCTACTCCCACGCATGTCACAGCTTCAGAGGATATCAGGTCGGGAAAAGGCAGGTCCTGTAGTCTGATAACACTTCTGGCTGCACCTGTATCCACAAGGAACGGTAAGGGTTTGCCTTGAACGTTGATGGTTACTTTGGCTATTGGACCAGACGCAGAAGCCAAAGTAGTGGACACGGGCTTGCCCCTGTCCTATCGGTTACTTAGATGCATCAGAGCAGCGGTATGGTTAGCATGAGTCTGAGCTTGTGATGGACGGTCATAATATTGATCATTGCGATGAGAATAGTTGAATCTTCGATTATCTTCATTGTGGTTCCTGAATCTGCGTCCTTGAGGAGGTGCCTTACAGTTTCGTCTATAATGTCCGGTATTGCCACAATTGAAGCAGGCATCTTTGTTATGTGGTACTGGAGATAACTGGTCTTGATCTCGTACGTTAGTCCATAGGATATGGGTCCTCTTGCTTGAGGCTGTTGTAGATTTTTCAGGAAGTGCCTTCTCGAATCCTTTAGCTATTGTTAAGACATCCTTAGGATCCAATGTAGCATACTCAGGTCTGATTAGTTGAAATTGCTTCTTCAGGACTTCTCGAAGGCCTTCAACAAATGAGGAGACGAGCAGTGTCCGTTGAACCTTGATTTGGTTACTGAAACCGAGGTCACTAAACATTTGAGTTAAACGAGCATGATATCTTTCCACGGATTCTCCTGAGTCTTGTGTGACATCCTTGAAAGATGTTGATTGATCAGCCAGCTTATCTGAGGCCCATGTTTTAAGTTGTTGGCAGAACTCAACACCGGAGTCCCACGTGGTGTCACTGACAAGTGTGGCATTATTGAACGCAGTTTCCATAACAGGCCAGTACGCGTCACCCGCTTTCAGATTTGCCAGGGAAATAAGATCCTGCCACGTTGCAGAGTAATTCCTCTGGATTTGAAGCATACTTCTGTAGAAAGGCATCGGCTGCTTTTCTGGATCTGGAAGCTGGTTCAATAAAGTAGCAGCTTGCTGTGGTGTAAATTTGACATAGAGGGTGGGCTCCCCAGACGTGAGATTTCCTGTCATTGGCAATGGCACCAGCGGTGGGATTGGAGGTGGCAGTGGGGGTATGGGCATCGACACTTGTATGAAAGGAGCAGGAGGAGGTGGTAAGCCTGGAAGGAGAGTTTCCGACTGAACAGTTCCTATATCATGAGGTGGAGTCCAGGTGAGGCAGGCAGTCTGGAGAGCTTTTACTATTCGGTGTTCATTACTAATCAACCTGATTTCAGAGAGACAGCAAATGTTTGGGGGGCTGCATTTGTTCATTATAACACCTACTATCTCTCTTGCGCATGCATGAATGGGATATCCAAAAATGCCAGAACCAATAGCGGGGATTGTCAGGGTTTCAATCTGCTGACTAGTATTCGCATATTCTAAAATGCGAGTTATTGCTGTGCGAAGTTGTTGTGTACTAACGTCTGGATGCATGGGGTCAAAAGTAGATATCACAGCGTGTATAATCAATCTACAGGGAAGACTGCCAGGTTTAGTCACTGCTATGTCCCCAATAGCTATCTGCCCACGTGACTCAACAATGACTCGACTGTCAGCTTGAATAGTCGCCCCTCCTGCCTCCACTATAGCTCTAGCTATACCTCCATTGTGTTTTAAATGAGAATTTGCAGCATTGACAATAGCATCTGTCTCCATTGTTGTTATGTCACCTTTACCCACCACCAATAAAGGTCCCTCTGGAACCTCTTTTTCAAGAACTGGTTGCCAGTATTTCCTTCCCCCTATGCTCCCTGTGGTATTAGTGTTCCCTTCCCAAATTGTGCCTTCATCTGATACAGTGGCTACCGTCCCGTATAGATGTGCACTTGGTTGTGAAACGACCCTCGAGGCGCCGGGAGTAGTATTAGAGAGACTGCGTGAGCGTGAGAGTGCTGTTGCATCAGAAGTGTTGGGAGGAAAGGTTACTGCTTGGAGTGGCTCACGTGAGTGTGTGACTGGATTGACCTCAAAAGGTGACAGTGGAAAGGGTTGGTGCTGAGAGTGATTCCTGTGGTTGTGCAGCTAAATTAGCAGCGGAAGTGACAGTGGAAAGTGTCGGTGCTGGGGATGATCCAGGTGGGAGGATAGCTGGATTCACAGCGGAAGTGGTGGGGGAAAGGGTTGATGCTTCACTGGAAATCGTTGTGACAGGAAATGTGGGTAATGTCTGTTCACTTCCCAGAGGGATATAGTACTGACCGTTAATGGTCATTACTGGGTAGAGGAAATCTGGGCGGGTGCCACTAGGGACAGTACATTTGTCTTCAACAAATTGGCTACCACCGGGTCGAGCACATTTGTCTTCAACAAAATGGCTACCACCGGGTCGAGCACATTTGTCTTCAACAAAATGGCTACCACCGGGTCGAGCACATTTGTCTTCAACAAAATGGCTACCACCGGGTCGAGCACATTTGTCTTCAACAAAATGGCTACCACCGGGTCGAGCACATTTGTCTTCAACAAAATGGCTACCACCGGGTCGAGCACATTTGTCTTCAACAAAATGGCTACCACCGGGAGTGGCACCTGCTCCTCCTCCAAGATGGCCGACACTGGAAGTAGCACATGTTCCTCCTCCTCCAAGATGGCCGACACTGGAAGTAGCACATATTCCTCCTCCAAGATGGCCGACACTGGAAGTAGCACATGTTCCTCCTCCAAGATGGCCGACACTGGAAGTAGCACATGTTCCTCCTCCAAGATGGCCGACACTGGAAGTAGCACATGTTCCTCCTCCAAGATGGCCACCAGCAGATTCAGCACATGGCTTTTGTCCACCATTTTGCGGCCTAGAGTCACCACATCCACAACAAAATTTATTCTCATCCGAATTTCTACAACTACAACAGATCCATACCACAGCATCAGCATTATATGGAGGTGGTCGCTCACAAGGTATAGTCTTGTAATACACATAATTTAAAACTTTGTCTTTCTTTTTCCTCACTTCTTCTACCCAGTTCTCTCTATATAATCTTTCAGAAACTCTTCCCCATGCACAGGCCGCAGATAGCAATCCATTGTCTTCCAAAACACCTTTTCTCTCTGTTAACACAAGCTTCCACTCTAAAGGCTGCAATCTTCCTCCTGCTGGCATCCCACACAATTTCATGAGTTTTCTACATTGTTTTATATGACTCTTCCCTTCACGATCTGCAACTAATGTGCATGGGTCTAATTTGCCATCTGAATTTGGCTTACTGCCAATACGACAAAACTTCATCAATTTTTCCATCCTCTCCCAAGATAAACAAAACCAAACAATCTTTCTCTATGCAGACCAAGATAAGAATAACAGACAAAAACAGACAAAAAGATGGGGAGATGACACAACTGAAACACTAAAGAAAACCTAGGGTTTGTAGCACACACTTCCAAATCCTTCCTTACTCTGTCACGTGGTCCCTGTCTGATTTCTGCGTTCTGTAATTCACAAAGACACCAATGGTGTCACCCCTGGCTACAAGGTGTATATACCAGCCAATTCACTCCAGGAAAACACTTTAAAAAGGTTAGATTTATGTATAACGTAAGACTCTGCACTCAGTCTAGCTAAAGCTGGGCCCTTACATATGGCTCTGCACTCAGTCTAGCTAAAGCTGGGCCCTTACATATGGCTCTGCACTTAAGTCTAGCTGATCTTGGCACTTACATCTGGCTCTGCACTTAATCTGAGCTTGGCACTAAAAAACGCTCTGCACTCAGTCTAGCTTGGCACTAAAAAAAAAAACAAACCACAAACCATATCACAGGCAACCATAAACCATGTGACAGACAATATCCTTTTTGTTTCCAGACACTGCTGCTCACAAACCCACTTGCTCTTTTAACTACCAGTCAATCTCCCCTTGAGACAAACAGGCAGCAGGCAACTGAACACGTGATGGTTCTTCCGCAATTAATATGGCCAGCAGCCGTGAGACCCGTCTGCCGTGTACAGAGACCCTGAAAACCGGACACAGTCAGGCAATCAGTGCCACACACCCTGAGATCACACAGGAAAGACTACAGATTATAAAAATCAGCAGACTCACCGTGTTTAGTGGGAGGCGATCAATCTCCTTTCTCAAGGTGTGGAGCTCGTCCTGCCATTCCAATTGCCGATTCCAAGGGTTTCCGGGTGTCGACGTCTGATGGCTCCACGTTGGCGCCAATAATGTTAAGGTGAACTCTTAATCAGAGATCACTAGTTGCCTACTGCCTGGCCGAATTGATATGGGCCAAGTGCATGCGTAAAAGAATTCACACCAGACACAGTCGGATATGTAATCTTTTCTTGGTCACAGTAGAAAAGGCACCAAAAAAGACAGAGGAGACTCATGCGTCCTCTTGATATAGGCTAGGGGCGTACACAAGTTCAGATATGCCCATTTAGTGGGACAGTTCATGAGCTAGCCAATGGGGAGATCCGTGTTGCTGTTGATGGGCAGGTCTGACTCCAGTGGATGAAACCATGACGATGGGAGGGACGTCATCTGGTGCATCCATGCTGATGATTTGGTCTGTGATGTCTTGTAGCTTGACCAGGGGTCTTCCCTTATATGGAGGTCTTCTTTCATCTGGACATTCTTTGCATTCCAAGCAAGGTGTGGATAACAGGAAATGTCAGCCATCTTTATATCTGTGTCATGTATATGATCTGAAACCTGAATTATGTAAGGCAAATCGATATATTTCCCACAATCCCTTATCAAAAGGTTAATTAAGTATTTGATGTAAAGGTCCTCCTCAACATTAGTGACAACGTAAAACTGAGTTTTTACACACGACATCTGTTTAAGGCAGATCTACTCTGTAAAACACTTTAAAAAGTATCAATGAGAAACGAAGGGCACTAACCCCCCCCCCCCCCCAATGGGGATCACCACAGGCACAGCAAAACATAGCATGAGTATAAAATATTCCCACCACACCGTCCCCACTTATATACTCTGACTGTCACACTGCCCCTAATAAACTACACACTGCCCTCCCTTATAAATTATACCCACCACACCTTCCTCAATTATGAAATATGATCTGCACATTGACCTCACATCATACTGCCCCCTCCTCACAATGTTCCATGCATGCTGCCCCCTCCTCACAATGTCCCATGCATGCTGCCCCCTCCTCACAATGTCCCATGCATGCTGCCCCCTCCTCACAATGTCCCATGCATGCTGCCCCCTCCTCACAGTGTCCCATGCATGCTGCCCCCTCCTCACAATGTCCCATGCATGCTGCCCCCTCCTCAGTGTCCCATGCGTGCTGCCCCCTCCTCACAGTGTCCCATGCATGCTGCCCCCTCCTCACAGTGTCCCATGCATGCTGCCCCCTCCTCACAATGTCCCATGCATGCTGCCCCCTCCTCACAGTGTCCCATGCATGCTTCCCCCTCCACAGTGTCCCATGCATGCTGCCCCCTCCTCACAGTGTCCCATGCATGCTGTCCCCTCCTCACAGTGTCCCATGCATGCTGCCCCCTCCTCACAATGTCCCATGCATGCTGCTCCCTCCTCACAATGTCCCATACATGCTATCCCCTTCTCACAATGTCCCATGCATGCTGCCCCGTCCTCGCAGTGTCCCATGCATGCTGCCCCGTCCTCGCAGTGTCCCATGCATGCTGCCCCCTCCTCACATTGTCCCATGCATGCTGCCCCCTCCTCACAGTGTCCCATGCATGCTTCCCCCTCCTCAGTGTCCCATGCATGCTGCCCCCTCCTCACAGTGTCCCATGCATGCTGCCCCCTCCTCACAGTGTCCCATGCATGCTGTCCCCTCCACACAGTGTCCCATGCATGCTGCCCCCTCCTCACAGTGTCCCATGCATGCTGCCCCCTCATCACAATGTCCCATGCATCCTTTCCAAGTGGGCGGGGCCTGTTCTTCGTGTTTTGCTAAGCTAGGAGTCAGGTCTCCTTGTGTCTTGCGGTATACTTACCTATCTCTCTCCTAGAGCCGCTCCTGCCTCGCCATCCGGTCCTGACGATTCCCGAACCCCGAACGGTGACTGTCCGCCTTCCCGTCAGTCCATACCATCTCTGATCCCTGTGGTGACCCGTCTTCTCGCTCCGTCGGTTCCGGACTCTGCCTGACAACATCTCGGCCTCCGAACCTGAGCTCCGTCACCCGGACTACCTTCGGTGACTCCGTGGTCCCAGGGACTTCTACACTCCACTCCTTTGAACGGACTGTCCTGTTACCTGTAGTGCTCCGGCTACCGGACCCCTTGCCTTCAGTGAGGTGTTCGGCCCAGTGGATCCACCTCCTGGGTCTGCCCGTCCACCTGGCCCTAACAGCATGCTGCCCCCTCCTCACAGTGTCCCATGCATGCTTCCCCCTCCTCACAGTGTCCCATGCATGCTTCCCCCTCCTCACAGTGTCCCATGCATGCTTCCCCCTCCTCACAGTGTCCCATGCATGCTGCCCCCTCATCACAGTGTTCCATGCATGCTGCCCCCTCCTCAGTGTCCCATGCATCCTGCCCCCTCTTCAGTGTCCCATGCATGCTGCCTCCTCTTCACAATGTCCCATGCATGCTGCCCCCTCCTCACAGTGTCCCATGCATGCTGCCCCCTCCTGACAGTGTCCCATGCATGCTGCCCCCTCCTCACAATGTCCCATGCATGCTGCCCCCTCCTCACAATGTCCCATGCATGCTGCCCCCTCCTCACAAAGTCCCATGCATGCTGCCCCCTCCTCACAATGTCCCATGCATGCTGCCCCCTCCTCACAATGTCCCATGCATGCTGCCCCCTTCTCACAATGTCCCATGCATGCTGCCCCCTCCTCACAATGTCCCATGCATGCTGCCCCCTCCTCACAAAGTCCCATGCATGCTGCCCCCTCCTCACAAAGTCCCATGCATGCTGCCCCCTCCTCACAATGTCCCATGCATGCTGCCCCCTCTTCACAGTGTCCCATGCATGCTGCCCCCTCTTCAGTGTCCCATGCATGCTGCCCCCTCTTCAGTGTCCCATGCATGCTGCCCCCTCTTCAGTGTCCCATGCATGCTGCCCCCTCTTCAGTGTCCCATGCATGCTGCCCCCTCCTCACAGTGTCCCATGCATGCTTCCCCCTCCTCACAGTGTCCCATGTATGCTGCCCCCTCCTCACAGTGTCCCATGCATGCTGCCCCCTCCTCACAGTGTCCCATGCATGTGTCACGCTCCCCGGCTCCCCTGCTAGGCTCCTCGGCTCCTCTGCCATGCTCCCCGGCTCCCCTGCCTTGCTTACCGGCTTCCCTGCCACGCTTCCCCGCTCTCAGGTCGCGCTCCGCCGCTCCTGTGCCAGGCTTCCCGGTCCCCCGCTCCACAGCCTTCCTGCTCCATCGCCTGCGATCCCCAGGCAGCCCGGTCCCCGCTCCCGGCGCCCGTCGGCAACTCGGCCCCAGCCCGGCTCTCCTGCCTCCTGTTCACCGCTCCCTGCTCTGGCTTCTGGCACCCGGGCCTCGCGCATGCGCATTAGGGCGCGCGCGCGGTCATTGACCCTCTCTTAAAGGGCCAGTGTCCTCCAACAGGATATTGAAGAATCAGGTACAGGGTATATAGGGGGATCCTTTCCAAGTGGGCGGGGCCTGTTCTTCGTGTTTTGCTAAGCTAGGAGTCAGGTCTCCTTGTGTCTTGCGGTATACTTACCTATCTCTCTCCTAGAGCCGCTCCTGCCTCGCCATCCGGTCCTGACGATTCCCGAACCCCGAACGGTGATTGTCCGCCATCCCGTCAGTCCATACCATCTCTGATCCCTGTGGTGACCCGTCTTCTCGCTCCGTCGGTTCCGGACTCTGCCTGACAACATCTCGGCCTCCGAACCTGAGCTCCGTCACCCGGACTACCTTCAGTGACTCCGTGGTCCCAGGGACTTCTACACTCCACTCCTTTGAACGGACTGTCCTGCTACCTGTAGTGCTCCGGCTACCGGACCCCTTGCCTTCAGTGAGGTGTTCGGCCCAGTGGATCCACCTCCTGGGTCTGCCCGTCCACCTGGCCCTAACAGCATGCTGCCCCCTCCTCACAGTGTCCCATGCATGCTGCCCCCTCCTCAGTGTCCCATGCATGCTGCCCCTCCTCACAGTGTCCCATGCATGCTGCCCCCTCCTCACAGTGTCCCATGCATGCTGCCCCCTCCTCACAGTGTCCCATGCATGCTGCCCCCTCCTCACAGTGTCCCATGCATGCTGCCCCCTCCTCACAATGTCCCATGCATGCTGCTCCCTCCTCACAATGTCCCATGCATGCTGCTCCCTCCTCACAATGTCCCATGCATGCTGCTCCCTCCTCACAATGTCCCATGCATGCTCTCCCCTCCTCACAATGTCCCATGCATGCTGCCCCCTCCTCACAATGTCCCATGCATGCTGCCCCCTCCTCACAGTGTCCCATGCATGCTGCCCCCTCCTCACAATGTCCCATGCATGCTGCCCCCTCCTCACAGTGTCCCATGCATGCTGCCCCCTCCTCACAGTGTCCCATGCATGCTGCCCCCTCCTCACAGTGTCCCATGCATGCTGCCCCCTCCTCACAATGTCCCATGCATGCTGCCCACCTTCTCACAATGTCCCATGCATGCTGCCCCTCTCCATGAGCTCCTAATGCTGCCTTCCTCTTTTCCATAATGACACCTCCATGTTGCCCCACTCATGCTAAGACCACCACACTAACGTTTATGCTGAGACACCCCCCCACACACACACACTACCCCACTCTTGATATTGACTCCCCTACATTGCTCCACTCCATACTGATCCCACACATGCCGCCCCTTCTCCATAATGAGCTCCCAATGCTGCCCCCCTCTTATTCTGAGTCCTTACACTCCCCCCATCCAATCGATTTTGTCATTGCACTATGCCTCAACCCTTGTACTCTGTCTCTAGCATTAGCCCCTCTCTCCCCCAGCATCAGGCTCTCTCTTCCCTCAGCATCAGCCTCTCTCTTCCCTCAGCATCAGCCTCTCTCTTCCCTCAGCATCAGCCTCTCTCTTCCCTCAGCATCAGCCTCTCTCTTCCCTCAGCATCAGCCTCTCTCTTCCCTCAACATCAGCCTCTCTCTTCCCTCAGCATCAGCCTCTCTTCCCTCAGCATCAGCCTCTCTCTTCCCTCAGCTTCACCTTCTCTCCCCAGCCTCCCCAAGCATCAGCCTCTATCATCCCTCAGCATCAGCCTCTCCCCCAGTCTCAGCCTCTGCCTCCCCCCAGCCTCAGCCTGCCCCAGTCTCCACCTCAGCCTCCCTCCCCCCAGCCTCAGCCTGCCCCAGTCTCCGCCTCAGCCTCCCTCTAGCCTCCCCCCAGTCTCCGCCTCAGTCTCCCTCCAGCCTCCCCCCAGTCTCAGCCTCCCTCCAGCCTCCCCCCAGTCTCAGCCTCAGCCTCCCTCCAGCCTCCCCCAGTCTCAGCCTCCCTCCAGCCTCCGCCCAGTCTCAGCCTCCCTCCAGCCTCCCACCAGTCTCAGCCTCCCTCCAGCCTCCCACCAGTCTCAGCCTCCCTCCAGCCTCCCACCAGTCTCATCCTCCCTCCAGCCTCCCACCAGTCTCATCCTCCCTCCAGCCTCCCCCCAGTCTCAGCCTCCCTCCAGCCTCCCCCCAGTATCAGCCTCTGCCTCCCTCCAGCCTCCCCCCAGTATCAGCCTCTGCCTCCCTCCAGCATCAGCCTCTGCCTCCCTCCAGCCTCCCCCCAGTATCAGCCTCTGCCTCCCTCCAGTATCAGCCTCTGCCTCCCTACAGCCTCCCCCCAATATCAGCCTCTGCCTCCCTCCAGCCTCCCCCCCAGTATCAGCCTCTGCCTCCCTCCGGCCTCCCCCCAGTATCAGCCTCTGCCTCCCTCCAGCCTCCCCCCAGTATCAGCCTCTGCCTCCCTCCAGCCTCCCCCCAGTATCAGCCTCTGCCTCCGTCCAACCTCTGCCTCCCTCCAGCCTCCCCCCAGTACCAGCCTCTGCCTCCCTCCAGCCTCCCCCCCAGTATCAGCCTCTGCCTCCCTCCAGCCTCCCCCCCAGTATCAGCCTCTGCCTCCCTCCAGCCTCCCCCCAGTATCAGCCTCTGCCTCCCTCCAGCCTCCCCCCAGTATCAGCCTCTGCTTCCCTCCAGCCTCCCCCCAGTATAAGCCTCTGCCTCCCCCCCCCGCATGCGCAGATCTCCGGTCTGCATTAGAGACACCCCCACGCTCCTTATGAATCTTCAGCTCTGCGAGCACTTACCTGATCCAGTGCCCGCCGCCATCTTCCTGGCTCACGTGAGTATCCTCTTCTGACACCGGCTTCCATCGCGGCGTCCTGCTGTGAGCTCTGCACGTGATGTCCACACAGCAGTGGACGCAGAACAGAGGAAGGAGCTGATTGGCGCGCGCATGTGACCCCGGAAGTGCAGGCGCCGGCAGTTCTGGGGTCAATCAGCCGTGCTCAGCGGCTGCAGTTTGTTTGCATTCGTGTCTTAATTGACGCGGACACAAATAAATGGAAATGCGCCTCTTCCCCCCTCCGAAAACACAGCGGATTTAATCGACTGTCTAATGGAGGGGGAGAGGATCTGTAAAAAAAAATAAAAAAATAAAAAAAATAAAAAATTTTTTTTTGCTGCCAGAAGGTGACGCCCCCCGCAACCTGCCGCCCCAGGCACCGGACCACGGGTGCTTAATGGTAAATACGGCCCTGATGATAAGCAGCGGGCACAGGAGCACCTATAATGCATTCTGCCCGTGAGCACTAAACACCTACAATAAAAGAAATATATATTTGATCCCTCGCTGATTGTGTAACTTCGCCCACTGACAAAGACATGAACAGTGGGTTAATTTTTAACAGTGAGAGATATAATATCCAAAATACAATCCAGAAAATCACATTGTATAAATTATATAAATGTATTTCCATTTTGCAGAGAGAAATAAGTATTTGATTCCTCTGGCAAACAAGACTTAAGCGGGCTTTACACGCATCGATATATCATACGATACGTCGTCGGGGGTCACGTCGTAAGTGACGCACATCCGGCATCGTTGGACATATTGTAGCGTGTGACAGCTACGAGCGAGTGTGAACGAGCAAAAATACTCATCTTATCGCTGCTCGTTGACACGTTGCTTATTTTCAAAATATTGACCGTCCTTCTGCGCGCCGGTTGTTCATCGTTCCCGGGGAAGCACACATCGCTACGTGTGACACCCCGGGAACGATGAACTGCAGCTTACCTGCGGCCGCCGGCCTGCGGAAGGAAGGAAGTGGGCGGGATGTTTACGTCCCGCTCATCTCTGCCCCTTCGCTTCTATTGGGCGGCCACTGTGTGACGTCGCTGTGACGCTGAACGTCCCGCCCCCTTCAGGAAGTGGATGTTCGCCGCCCACAGTGAGGTCATTTGGAAGGTAAGTACGTGTGATGGGGGGTTACAACATTGAGCGACACGGGCAACTAATTGCACGTGCCGCACAAATGATGGGGGCGGGTGCGATCGCAAATGCAATCGCACGATTAATTGCAGCGTTTAAAGCAGGCTTTAATACTTGGTGGCCGTTCCCTTGTTGGTGCCCCAGCAGTCGCACATTCTTTGTAGTTGATGATGAGGTTTGCGCAAATGTCAGGAGGAATTTTGCTCAACTCCTCTTTGCAGATCATCTCTAAATCATTAATATTTTGAGGCTGTCGCTTGGCAACTCAGAGCTTTAGCTCCTCCATAAGTTTTCCATGGGATTATGCCTAGAGACTGGCTAGGCCACTCCATGACCTTAATGTGCTTCTTTTTGAGCCACTCCTTTGTTGCCTTGGCCGTATGTTGTGGTTCATTTTCATGCTGGAAGACTCAGCCATGACCCATTTTTAATGTCCTGGCGGAGGGAGGGAGGTTGTCAATCAGGATTTGAGTACATGCAATGGTTCAATGGTAGAACTGTTGCCTATGGACAAAGAGCTCACAATCTCATGGGATCAAGTCCCGTTCTGGGAAAAAAACAGAGTGCATGCGGATTTTATGGTACATGGCTCCATCCATTGTCCCATTGATGCGGTGAAGTAGTCTTGTGCCCTTAGCAGAGAAATATCCCCAAATATAATGTTTCCACCTCTGTGCTTGACAGTGGGGATGGTGTTATTTTGGTCATACGCAGTATTTGTCTTCCTCCAAACACAGTGAGTTGAGTTAAGGCCAAAGAGCTTAATTTTTGTCTCATCTGACCACAGCACCTTCTCCCAATCACTCTCAGAATTCTCCAGGTATCATTGGCAAACTTCAGACGAGCCGGCTACACATGGGCCTTCTTCAGATGGGCCGGCTGCACATGGACCTTCTTCAGACGGGCCGCCTGCACATCGGCCTTCTTCAGACAGGCCGGCTGCACATGGGCTTTCTTCAGACGGGTCGTCTGCACATGGGCCTTCTTCAGACGGGCCGGCTACACATGGGTCTTCTTCAGATGGGCCGGCTGCACATGGGCTTTCTTCAGACGGGTCGTCTGCACATGGGCCTTCTTCAGACGGGTCGTCTGCACATGGGCCTTCTTCAGATGGGCCGGCTGCACATGGGCCTTCTTCAGACGGGCCGGCTACACATGGGTCTTCTTCAGATGGGCCGGCTGCACATGGGCTTTCTTCAGACGGGTCGGCTTCAGATGGGCCTTCTTCAGACGGGCCGGCTACACATGGGTCTTCTTCAGATGGGCTGGCTGCACATGGGCCTTCTTCAGACGGGACGGCTGCACATGGGGCTTCTTCAGACGGGCCGGCTGCACATGGGCTTCCTTCAGACGGGCCGGTGTAACGCCTGCCTGGATCCACAGACTCAGACGGGCAGTAATGAACAGGCTAGAGGGAAGCCACTCACCAGGCAGGACCCCCAGAACCCTGAAAACCTTTAACCCCTATACAGGGATTTGGAACTACACAGAGCCCTGGAGATCACTACCTGTGGAAAGCTGCAGTCTGAGAGAATAGTCGTCAGACAGGGTCAAACCAGGAATTGCGGAGCAGGGACAGAATTGGCAGGCAAGGACGTAATCAGAAAATGTAGCAGAGGTCAAATCCAGTTCGGGCAGCGAGGTACAAAAACTGTAGGCAGGAGGGTAGTCCGGAAACAAGCGGTAATCAGCATACGAAATCACAGGACGAAACAGGAGCCAGAATTCTCAGAACTATCTTTGGCAGAGGTTAGCAGACAGGAGGGGCATTAAAAAGGGTGTGGTGTCTTCCCATTGGCTGTAGCTGAATGCTGGCAACTTCAGCTGGGAGACACACGCCACCTACAGTCAGCCAGTGGCACTGCAGATCTCCAGGAAACCCAGACCAGTGGATGAACGGGGCCTGTGCCCACCGGTGCCGCTGGCATCGACTCCTCTCCCATCACCAGCACCATCTACGGCAGGAACACGGCGTCACCTGGCGATCGGAGCAGAAGTCGATGGAGTGGACTCTAGTGGTGACGTAACAGCCGGCTGCACACGTGCCTTCTTCAGACGGGCCGGCTGCACATGGGCCTTCTTCAGATGGGCCGGCTGCACATGGGCCTTCAGACGGGTCAGCTGCACATGGGCCTCCTTGAGCAGTGGGACTTTGAGGTCACTGGAGGATTTTAAGCCATTACAGTGTAATGTGTTACCAATGGTCTTCTTGGTGACCGTGGTCCCAGCTGCCTTGAGATCAGTAACAAGTTCCCCCCGTGTAGTTTTAGGCTGATCTCTCACCTTCCTCATAATCCTGGATACCCCACGAGGTGAGATTTTGCATGGAGCACCAGATCGATGTTGATTGACACTGATTTTGTATTTCTTCCATTGTCTTACTATTGCACCAAGTTGTCTCCTTCTCACCCAGCGTCTTAGGCTACTTTCACACCTCCGGTTTTTCTTCTGCGGCACAATCCGGCACTTTGCAGGAAAATCGCAACCGGTTTTTTTTTGCTGCCGGTTGCGATTTTCCTGCATAGACTTTAATTAGTGCCGCATTGTGCCGCATGGCCTTGCGTTCCATCCGGTTTTTGCCGCATGCGGCAGATTTAGCCGATGCGGCGGCCGGATGGAACGTTGCCTGGCACGTTTTTTCGTGCGGCAAAAAAAAACCGCATCGCGCCGCATTCGGCCGATGCGGCGCATCTCTCAATGCATGCCTATGGCGGCCGGATGCGGCGCGATGCGGCAAATACCGCATTCGTCCGCCGCATGCGGTTTTTGCCACTGCGCATGCTCAGTAGCATGCCGCAAGCGGCAAAAACCGGGCGGCCCGCATGGGAAAAACTTATGCAAAGGATGCGGTGTTTTCACCGCATCCGTTGCATAGCTTGCACAGCCGGATTGAGCCGCAGGGCTCAAGCCGGATGTGTGAAAGTAGCCTTAGGCTACTTTCACACATCAGGTTTTTTCCATCAGGCACAATCCGGAAAAAAACGGGTAAAACGGATCCGGTACCGCATCCGTTTTATCCCCATAGATTTCAATTGTTACCGGATTGTGCCTGATGGCTTTGCGTTGCATCCGTTTTTTTCCAGATGCGGAAAATTAATTAAAGCGGCGGACGGAGGCAACATATCTTGCAACATTTTTTTGTCCGGCACGATACGGCGTGTTTTACAATGGAAGCCTATGGACGCCGGATCCGGCGCAATGCGGCAAAAAACGGATGCGGCTGCCGGATCTGTTTTTGTAAACTGCGCATGCTCCAATGTTTTGAAAAAAAACCGGATCCAGCAAAGAAAACCGGACAAAACGGATCCACCAGATCCATTTTTTTACGCTTCCGGCATAACGGATCCAGTGGATACGGTTTTCACTATTTTTTCCGGATCCGTTGGAGCCGGAAAGAGAAGGACTGTGCCTGAATACAGAAATCTGATGTGTGAAAGTAGCCTTACTTCTAGTTTTGTCGCCCATTCCAGCATTGTGCAGGGCTATGGTCTTGTCCCTGACATCCTTATAAGTGTCTGTAGCCAGAACTCTTAATGGTTGGCAGGGGATCAGATACTTATTTCTCTCTGCAAAATACAGATACATTTATATAATTTATACAATGTGATTTTCCGGATTTTATTTAGGATTTTCTATATCTCCATGGTAAAATTAACCAACCCTTATAATTATAGACTGTTCATGTCTTTGTCAGGGGGCAACCTTACCCAATCAGCGAGGGATCCAATACTTATTCCCTTCCCTGTATCTCCAGCACTGGTCTCCTCCCGCACATTACACACGGCTCTGCTCCATCCTCCTGCAGACCCTGAGCTGAGCCCCCTGGAGCAGCCCCTGACCATGTGACTGATCACATGGCGGTGACATCACACAGGTCCTGTGAGCACAGGCGGCGCCGGCTCTGCTGCAGGTGAGTGTTTTTGTTCTTGCGGAGGATGATTAACCCTTTATTTGGTCTCAGTTTTGTTGCTGACCATATAACGCACAATCTGTTTGTGGTGAATTATTAATGTGATTTTCTGTTTTCTGCTTTCTCTTTATATTATTTACTTTCCGGGTAAATGCGTTCTTTTATGTTTTTTTGGGTCTTTTGCGGACGCGGCGCTTCCCGTGCAGATTTATTATGTATCTTTCGGGGTTTTGTAATTTGGGACAAGTGAGGAGGACACGGGTTTTCTTTGTTTCTTATCCTCTCCTCTGGACGCTGAGATTTACGGCTCCGAAAAGGAAAAGTGAAAGATGGAATCAGAGGATGGAGGCCGGTGGAGCCGCCATTGTCGCGGCCATTTATTAGTTTTTGTTTTCTCCTCCCTTTCTTCCAAGAGCCATGACTTTTTATTTTCCGTCCACACGTGAGATCAGTGGCCCCTAAAAGACACCTGTTATGTATTCAAATAGGTGAAAATTAGCGATTTACCCCCTTTGATGCCCAGAACCCATTTAGGCCCGGCCGGAGTGACCCGAGGTAGATGTGGGGCGTCACTATCCGTATTGTCATTATCAGCGGCCCAAAGTCATTTAACCCTTTCAGTAACAGACTTCGCTGACCACTTTGTTGCCCATATTTTGCCCGGTTCTTACATTTTGTAGCGGCTTTTAAGAGTATTCACATCTGGGCTCCACACTGTGTTGTTGTTATTTTTTTATTATTTTTGTTGTTAAACCTGTAAAAAAACAAAAATAAATAACTGCTGAATAAAAAAAAAAATAACACCAGCCCCAAAAAAGAAAGAAACAGTGACCAGAATAATGCCCACATGAAAAATTGCCAATTGCAGCATCACAAAGTTTCAGATTAATATATAATATTTATTCATTTATATAGCGCTATTAATTCCACAGCACTTTACATACTTTCTCAACACTGTCCCCATTGGGGCTCACAATCTAGGTTCCCTATCTGTATGTGTTTGCAGTGTGGGAGGAAACCGGAGAACCCGGAGGAAACCCACGCAAACACGGGGACAACAAGTGCGAGCTTTTGAGATCGCACATAGGTCATTTTAAGCATGTGCGATCTCGAAAGATCGCACCTGCGATCTAGAATTTCACATCTCTAATGAGATCGCTAGCGATGTCGCAGCATGTAAAGTAGCCTTTACTCCTCCCTCCAGCCCAAAACATCCGCACATGCAGAACCAGCAGAGTGTGATCCAGAGGAGCAATCACTACTATCTGTACTCACAAAAGTATCACTGTAGTATCTGTTGCCTTACATGGGACTGCAGGTCACATCTAATACCTTATCATCTCAGTGGGAGCCCACCAAAAGCAGGGTGCTGCTGGCAGGGACAATTGGTCCTG
Organism: Anomaloglossus baeobatrachus; assembly: GCF_048569485.1. NCBI lineage: Eukaryota > Metazoa > Chordata > Amphibia > Anura > Aromobatidae > Anomaloglossus > Anomaloglossus baeobatrachus. The sequence continues at coordinate 960,560,492 of NC_134353.1, forward strand.
GAAGCCCAGAAGTTACAGCAGAAAGGCCATACTCTGTCGCTTGTACCACCTTGTGTTCTTGCTGGGAATGTATGATACGTTTTTGCAGTGGTGTAACTAGAGTCCAATGGGGCCCAGTGTGAAATTTGTACCTGCCCTCCCCCACACACACTTTTTTCAGATTTATGAGCCCTTGCAGCGTTCTAAATGCTATAAAGACTTATGAATTGCCCCCCCCCTCCTCCTTCATTATGTAGTAATGTCTCCCATCCTGGTATATATGCCCATCATCCTGGGGAATATGTCCTCATCCTGGTATATACAGTATGTCCCAATGCTTGTATATATGGTTCCCATCCTGGTATGTATAGTCCACATGGTCTCCACCCTGGTATATATGTCCCCTTCCTGGTACATATGTCTCCATCCTGGTTAAGGCTGCTTTCACACATCCGGCTTTTGCAATGCGGCACAATCCGGCACTTTGCAGGAAAACCGCAACCGTTTTTTTTTTGCTGCCGGTTGCGTTTTTCCTGCATAGACTTTAATTAGTGCCGCATTGTGCCGCATGGGCTTGCGTTCGGTCCGGCTTTTGCCGCATGCGGCAGATTTAGCCGATGCGGCGGCCGGATGGAACGTTCCCTGGCACGTTTTTTGCTCCGGCAAAAAAAAAACGCATCGCGCCGCATCCGGCCGATGAGGCGCTTTTCCCAATGCATCCCTATGGATGCCGGATGCGGTTTTTGCCACTGCGCATGCTCAGTAGCATGCCGTAAGCGGCAAAAACCGGACCGGCCGCATGTAAAAAACTTATGCAAAGGATGCGGTGTTTTCACCGCATCCGTTGCATAGGCTTCACAGCCGGATTGAGCCGCAGAGCTCAAGCCGAATGTGTGAAAGTAGCCTAACATGGTCCCCAATCCTAGTGTATGTTTCCCTGTTCTGCCCCTGATGCATAACATTCTACTCACCTTTCCTCTGCTCCCACATCACCTGGTGTCTTCTGCAACCACCTGTTACGTCACCACCGGAGTCCGCTCCAGCGACTTCTACTCCGATCGCCAGGCGATGCCGTGTTCCTGCCGTGGATAGTGCTGGTGGTGGGAGAGGAGTCGATGCCAGCGGCGCCAATGGGTGCAGGCTCCACTCATCCATTGGTCTGGGTTTCCTTGGGATCTGCAGTGCCACTGGCTGACTGTAGGTGGTGTGTGTCTCCCAGCTGAAGTACCCTCATTCAGCTACATCCTATGGGAAGACACCACACCCTTTATAATGCCCCTCCTGTCTGCTGACCTCTGCCAGAGATAGTTCTGCGTAAAAAAACTGGGGAAAACGGGTTTTATGCCGCGCTAAGAGACCACAAGCATAAATATAATAATTTTTTAATTTATAAATTATAACAAATTATTATATTTATGCTTGTGGTCAGCTACAGAGCGAGAACACGACGCTTCATATTATCTTACTACACGTTATTTATATGAGATTTTCATCTTCTTTCCAGTCAGGATGAATAGGGACAAGAATAAGATGGCGGAGAAGATATTAAACCTCACGCTGGAGATAATCTTCCATCTTACTGGAGAGGTGAGAGGTTCTGATGTCATCACATTACATCATTATCTATGGGGATAACAGAGGATATGACCGGGGAGGTGAGAGGTTCTGATGTCATCACATTACATCATTATCTATGGGAATAACAGAGGATATGACCGGGGAGGTGAGAGGTTCTGATGTCGTCACATTACATCATTATCTATGGGAATAACAGAGGATATGACCGGGGAGGTGAGAGGTTCTGATGTCATCACATTACATCATTATCTATGGGGATAACAGAGGATATGACCGGGGAGGTGAGAGGCTCTGATGTCATCACATTACATCATTATCTATGGGAATAACAGAGGATATGACCGGGGAGGTGAGAGGCTCTGATGTCATCACATTACATCATTATCTATGGGAATAACAGAGGATATGACCGGGGAGGTGAGAGGCTCTGATGTCATCACATTACATCATTATCTATGGGAATAACAGAGGATATGAGCGGGGAGGTGAGAGCCTCTGATGTCATCACATTACATCATTATCTATGGGGATAACAGAGGATATGACCGGGGAGGTGAGAGGCTCTGATGTCATCACATTACATCATTATCTATGGGATAACAGAGGATATGACCGGAGAGGTGAGAGGTTCTGATGTCATCACATTACATCATTGTCTATGGGAATAACAGAGGATATGACTGGGGAGGTGAGAGGCTCTGATGTCATCACATTACATCATTATCTATGGGAATAACAGAGGATATGACCGGGGAGGTGAGAGGCTCTGATGTCATCACATTACATCATTATCTATGGGGATAACAGAGGATATGACCGGGGAGGTGAGAGGCTCTGATGTCATCACATTACATCATTATCTATGGGGATAACAGAGGATATGACCGGGGAGGTGAGAGGCTCTGATGTCATCACATTACATCATTATCTATGGGAATAACAGAGGATATGACCGGGGAGGTGAGAGGCTCTGATGTCATCACATTACATCATTATCTATGGGAATAACAGAGGATATGACCGGGGAGGTGAGAGGCTCTGATGTCATCACATTACATCATTATCTATGGGAATAACAGAGGATATGACCGGGGAGGTGAGAGGCTCTGATGTCATCACATTACATCATTATCTATGGGGATAACAGAGGATATGACCGGGGAGGTGAGAGGCTCTGATGTCATCACATTACATCATTATCTATGGGAATAACAGAGGATATGACCGGGGAGGTGAGAGGCTCTGATGTCATCACATTACATCATTATCTATGGGAATAACAGAGGATATGACCGGGGAGGTGAGAGGCTCTGATGTCATCACATTACATCATTATCTATGGGAATAACAGAGGATATGACCGGGGAGGTGAGAGGCTCTGATGTCATCACATTATATCATTATCTATGGGAATAACAGAGGATATGACCGGGGAGGTGAGAGGTTCTGATGTCATGACAGTACATCATTATCTATGGGAATAACAGAGGATATGACCAGGGAGGTGAGAGGTTCTGATGTCATGACAGTACATCATTATCTATGGGAATAACAGAGGATATGACCGGGGAGGTGAGAGGTTCTGATGTCACCACATTACATCATTATCTATGGGGATAACAGAGGCTATGACTGGAGAGGTGAGAGGCTCTGATGTCATCACATTACATCATTATCTATGGGAATAACAGAGGATAAGACCGGGGGGGTGAGAGGTTCTGATGTCATCACATTACATCATTATCTATGGGGATAACAGAGGATATGACCGGGGAGGTGAGAGGTTCTGATGTCACCACATTACATCATTATCTATGGGAATAACAGAGGATATGACCGGGGAGGTGAGAGGTTCTGATGTCACCACATTACATCATTATCTATGGGGATAACAGAGGATATGACCGGGGAGGTGAGAGGCTCTGATGTCATCACATTACATCATTATCTATGGGGATAACAGAGGATATGACCGGGGAGGTGAGAGGCTCTGATGTCATCACATTACATCATTATCTATGGGAATAACAGAGGATATGAGCGGGGAGGTGAGAGCCTCTGATGTCATCACATTACATCATTATCTATGGGAATAACCGAGGATATGACCGGGGAGGTGAGAGGTTCTGATGTCATCACATTACATCATTATCTATGGGAATAACAGAGGATATGACCAGGGAGGTGAGAGGTTCTGATGTCATCACATTACATCATTATCTATGGGGATAACAGAGGATATGACCGGGGAGGTGAGAGGCTCTGATGTCATCACATTATATCATTATCTATGGGAATAACAGAGGATATGACCGGGGAGGTGAGAGGCTCTGATGTCATCACATTATATCATTATCTATGGGAATAACAGAGGATATGACCGGGGAGGTGAGAGGTTCTGATGTCATGACAGTACATCATTATCTATGGGAATAACAGAGGATATGACCGGGGAGGTGAGAGGCTCTGATGTCATCACATTACATCATTATCTATGGGAATAACAGAGGATATGACCGGGGAGGTGAGAGGTTCTGATGTCATCACATTAGATCATTATCTATGGGAATAACAGAGGATATGACCGGGGAGGTGAGAGGCTCTGATGTCATCACATTACATCATTATCTATGGGGATAACAGAGGATATGACCGGGGAGGTGAGAGGCTCTGATGTCATCACATTACATCATTATCTATGGGAATAACAGAGGATATGACCGGGGAGGTGAGAGGCTCTGATGTCATCACATTACATCATTATCTATGGGAATAACAGAGGATATGACCGGGGAGGTGAGAGGTTCTGATGTCATCACATTACATCATTATCTATGGGGATAACAGAGGATATGACCGGGGAGGTGAGAGGCTCTGATGTCATCACATTACATCATTATCTATGGGAATAACAGAGGATATGACCGGAGAGGTGAGAGGCTCTGATGTCATCACATTACATCATTATCTATGGGAATAACAGAGGATATGACCGGAGAGGTGAGAGGCTCTGATGTCATCACATTACATCATTATCTATGGGGATAACAGAGGATATGACCGGGGAGGTGAGAGGTTCTGATGTCATCACATTACATCATTATCTATGGGGATAACAGAGGATATGACCGGGGAGGTGAGAGGCTCTGATGTCATCACATTACATCATTATCTATGGGGATAACAGAGGATATGACCGGGGAGGTGAGAGGCTATGATGTCATCACATTACATCATTATCTATGGGAATAACAGAGGATATGACCGGGGAGGTGAGAGGCTCTGATGTCATCACATTACATCATTATCTATGGGAATAACAGAGGATATGACCGGGGAGGTGATGGACTCTGGAAATGTCTGTAGTGATATTATTAATGTCTCCACACTCAGGATTACACAGTAGTGAAGACCTCTAGTGATCGCTGTCAGGCCCCTGTGTCTGAAGGACGGGGAGGAACCCTGAGCCCAATCCCGGGACCTCCACCTCACCCCCGGATACATGAGGACATCAATGACCAGAAGATCCTGGAACTCACCAACAAGATGCTGGAGCTGCTGACTGGAGAGGTGACACTGCTGGGAATGCTGGGACATTATACAGGACGGCACTGGAGGATTCTGGGTGATAACGGTATCATTGTGTTGTCAGGTTCCTATAAGGTGTCAGGACGTCACCGTCTATTTCTCCATGGAGGAGTGGGAGTATCTAGAAGGACACAAGGAGCGGTACAAGGAGGTGATATTGGAGGAGCCCCAGCCCCGCACATCACCAGGTAATAGACAGGACTGAATACACGCAGCTTTTTACTACTTCAGGACCTCATCTGCTGCTCCGTTTCTTATCACAGAAATGGTTCTCCAATTCGAGATCCATCCATTTGGTTTTCTTTTCTGTGGATTGAGCTGAATTAGTGTATTCTTTCTTGTACAAAAAGTTGTGTTTTTTTTATTTTGGACACAAATAACTTTCTCCTGGGGGGGAGGGGTTCAGAAAAAAAAAATTGGTTTTCTTACACTTGATGAATAAATTAAGTGAATACTATAATAACACACCAGATTTTATATCCATTGCTGTTTTCCAAATCACACCAAAAATCAAAAGTAATTGATTTTACAGGGGGAGGAAAGACAGGAGGGAGGAAGGACAGGGGGGAAGAAGGGCAGAGGGGAGGAAAGACAGGGGGGAGGAAGGACAGGGGGGGAGGAAGGGCAGAGGGGAGGAAAGACAGGGGGGAGGAAGGACAGGGGGATGAAGAATAGGGTGAGGAAAGACAGGGGGAGGAAAGACAGTGGGGAGGAACAACAGGGGGGATGAAGGACAGGGGGGATGAAGGACAGGGGGAGGATGGACAGGGGGGAGGATGGACAGGGGGGAGGATGGACAGGGGGGAAGAAGGACAGGGGGAGGAAAGACAGGCAGCAGACAGGGGCGGGAATAAGTAGCAAAACCCCACCCACCTATTAGATATTCTGTAGCACCACTCATGAAATAACAGTGCATTTCACAAACTTTACTTGCCTGTATTTCAGAAACTATACATCTGATCTCACAACTTATGGTATGTATAGAATCAGTATGACAGCGCCAGTATAGCACTGGCTTTAGTTTATATATGAAAATCCTGGTGGTGGGTCCTCTTTAAGGAGAAAAATATAACAAGTGTGCTGAAATGGTTAAAAAAAACCCCCAATTCTACCATTGTTTTTATTTTTTGACCCGATAAGACAGTTCTCCAGTATATTATGGTGATATAAAGAGGTTTTCTTTTACTATTTTATTGGCTTAAAATATAGTCTTAAGGGTACTTTACACGCTGCGATATTGGTACCGATATCGCTAGCGAGCGTACACGCCCCCGTTGGTTGTGCATCACGGGCAAATCGCTGCCCGTGGCGCACAACATCGCTAACCCCCGTCACACGGACTTACCTTCCCTGCGATGTCGCTGTGGCCGGTGATCCGCCTCCTTTCTAAGGGGGCGGTACGTGCGGCATCACAGCGACGTCACACGGCAGCCGTCCAATAGCAGAGGAGGGGCGGAGATGAGCGGTCGGAACATGCCGCCCACCTCCTTCCTTCCTCATTGCCGGTGGACGCAGGTAAGGAGATGTTCCTCGCTCCTGCGGTGTCACACAGCGATGTGTGGTGCCGCAGGAACGACAAACAACATCGTACCTGCAGCAGCAACGATATTTGGAAAAGGAGCGACGTGTCAACGAGCAACGATTTTTCACATTTTTGCGCTCGTTGATCGTCGCTCCTTGGTGTCACACGCGGCGATGTCGCTAACAGCGCCGTATGTGCGTCACTAACGACGTGACCCCGACGATATATCGTTAGCAATGTCGCAGCGTGTAAAGCACCCTTTACTTTGCAAATAAGAAATATATATATATATTTTCCACCAATTCCGAGACCTGTAATTTATTTTTTTTGTGGTGAGCTGTTTTTGTTCATGTGCAGTAATTTTGTGGTATATATGTTTTTTTGTTTACATTGTTGCAACTAAAAAATTCACAATTTTGATTTTTTTTTTTGTTTTTCTTCTTTACAGCATTTACCACTCAGGTGAATTCATCTGATATCACAGATTGGACGTTTACGGACGCTGTGATACCTGGTTTGTATTTTCTTTTTCTCTTTTTACATTTTATTATTAACCCTGAGATTGCCTGATTGCTAGTGCTATCTACAGATATACTGCAGTATTAAATCAGCATCTCTTGGACTGATTGGACCACGTGACAAACATGGCGGCCTCCATCCAGTCCCTGGCTGTCCAAGAAACCCATCGGCTTCCAGCAGTCATGACACTGAGGGCAGAGGGAAACAATCGGTGCATAATTTTTATTTATATAGCGCCACCATATTCCGCAGCGCTTTACAATTCACAGGAGACATGTACAGACAATATTAGACAATACAGAATAACACAATGCAACAAATACGTAGAGGAGTGAGGGACACAAAAGGTTCATGGTAAAAAAGTTCTTGTATTGTACGGTCCAGCCATCAGTATAATAAATAGTGGATTCACATAACACTGCATGAACCAGTCACCAGCCAGTATATATAAATGCAGATACAGAGGGGTATGAAGTGCATTGAGGGTGTAAACAAATGATAAGAAGGACCAGATTTCGGAGAAGATTTTGTAAGGGCAAAATGGGAATAGTTAGATAATTGAGGTGAGGTGATAGGCTAGTCTAAATAAATGTGAATTATAGAATTATACTGGGTAGTGCATTACAGAGAATTGGCGCAGCTCGTGAGAAGTTTTCGAGAAGGGAGTGGGAGGTTCGGATTATAGAGGATGTCAGCAGCAGAATGGAGTGCACGTGTAGGGTGATAGATCGGGATGAGGGAGCAGATGTAGGACAATGCAGCACTGTGGAGAGGACTGGTATGTAATAGACAAAGATGAGGAAGGAGAAGTAGGGCGGTGTAGAACTGTGGAGATGATGAGTAGGTGATAGATATGAGGGAGATGTAGGGTGGTGCATCTCTGTAGAGAGGACGGGTAGGGTGATAGACAGAGATGAGGGAGGAGATGTGGGGCAATCCAGAACTGTGGAGGAGACAGGTAGGTGATACACAAAAATGAAGAAGGATATGTAGGGCAGTGCAGAACTGTGGAGAGGATAGGTAGGTGATGGACAGAGATGAGGGAGCAGATGTAGGGCGGTGCAGAACTGTGGAGAGGATGGGTAGGGTGATAGACAGAGACGAGGGAGGATATGTGGGGCAATGCAGAACTATGAAGCAGACAGGTAGGTGATAGACAGAGATGAGGGAGGAGATGTAGGGAGGTGCAGAACTGTGGAGAGGACGGGTGTGGTGACAGACAGAGATGAGGGAAGAGATGTAGGCCAGTGCAGAACTGTGGAGAGGATGGGTAAGTGATAAACAAAGAAAGGGAGGAGATGTAGGGCAGTGCAGAACTGTGGAGGGGACAGGTAGGATGATAGACAGAGATGAGGGAAGAGATGTAGGAAAGAGCAGAACTGTGGAGAGGACGGGTGGTTGATAGACAGAGACAAGGGAGAAGATGTAGGGTGCTGCAGAACTAGGGAGAGGACGGGTAAGGTGATAGAGATAAGGGAGGAGATGTGGGGCAATGCAAAACTGTGGAGAGGACGGGTATGTGATAGACAGAATTGAGGGAGCAGATGTAGGGTGGTGAAGAAATGTGGGGAGGATGGGTAGGTGATAGACAGAGATGAGGGAAGAGATGTAGGAAAGTGCAGAACTGTGAAAAAGACAGGTAAGTGATAGACAGAGATGATGGAGGAGATGTAGGGCGGTGCAGCACTGTTTAGAGAATAAGTAGGGCAATAGGCAGAGATGATGGAGGAGATGTAAGGTGGTGCAAACCTGTGGAGAACAGATAGGTGATAAACAGAGATGAGGGAGATGTAGGGTGGTGCAGAACTGTGGAGAGGACAAGTAGGTGATAGACAGAAATGAGGGAGCAGATGTAGGGAGGTGCAGAACTGTAGAGAGGATGGGTAGATGATAGATGAGGGAGGAGATGCAGGGTGATGCAGAACTGTGGACAGCACTGGTAAGGTGATAGAGATGAGGGAGAGATGTAGGGCACTGCTAAACTATGGAGAGGACAGGTAGGTGATAGACAGAGATGAGGGAGGAGATGTTGGGTGATGCAGCACTGTGAAAAGCTTTGTGGGTGATAGAGATAAGTTTATATTGTATTCTGCAGAGGATGGGCAACCAGTGCAATGACTGGCACAGGATGGAGGCATCGGTGTAGCGGTTGGACAGGAATATGATCCTGGCTGCTGAATTCAGGATGGATTGGAGAGGGGAGAGTTTAGTAAGAGGGAGACAGATTAGTAGAGAGTTGCAATAGTCCAGACAAGAATGAATAATACCGTAGTAAGAATTTTTACAGAGTCCACAGTAAGAAAAGATAGAATTGTAGATTCCGATGATGTAGGGAGTAAAGGAGAGATCGGAGTCACATATAACCCAAGAAGCGGGCGTGCTGCTGGGGCGTAATGGTAGAAACACACAGAAATGGTAATATTGGGCTTATGATGCTTAGTAGAGTAATTTCCTTACAGGGAACAAATTCAGTGGGCTGAGTGAGATATATACCATTGATACAGGCTGGAACATGGCATACTCACAGCAGAGGAATGAAGTATATCCCTGTATGAAGAGAGGAGAGATAGTGTTACAATCGCGCCATGTGTATCTACCGAGCACTTCTAACCGTCATTAAACAGAACCTGACATTTTCTCTAGGATCAGCTGTAATCTATTGGGTGTGAGGGTTACCTGATTCTCCCCTGATGGCAAATGTTCGGGAGAAGAATTACAGGCATTTTGGATTTCTTGGCTCCTAATCCTTTGTTACTGTGAGATATATTCTATCTCCCCATTCTAAATTAACACGCACATTTGTCTGAGGCCTGTAATCATGCATACGGGGCGCCGGGAGAAACAGCCGTGCAACTGAGGGCTCATCAAGCAGTTATGTCATTTATATGGCACCTTTAAGTTTACATTTAGTTACTTCGAAAAAAACATACACAAATGCAGATGTTGGTCCTCTTTTAGCAAAAGGGTGGAAAAGAATAAAAGAAATGGTTTGCCATTTTTTTTTGTATATGCATATTCAGGCTTGCACTTGGTCAGAAACCATGACTGCTGTGTACATGACCATGCTGCTCCTCCTATCGGACCTACTATGCGGCTCCTCCCCTCTGACCTACAATGCAGCTCCTCCCATCTGATCTAGCATGCAACACCTTCCCTCTGACCTACCATGCAGCTCCTCCCCTCTGACCTACCATGCAGCTCCTCCCCTCTGACCTACCATGCAGCTCCTCCCCTCTGACCTACCATGCAGCTACTCCTATCTGACCTAGTATGCGACTCCTCCCCTCTGACCTACAATGCAGCTCTTCACGTCTGACCTACCATGCAGCTCCTTCCTTCTGATCTGCCATGCAGCTTCTTCTCTCTGACCTAGTATGCAACTCCTCCTCTCTGATCTACCATGCAGCCCCTCCCTTCTGATCTACAATGCAGCTCCTCCTTTCTGACCTACAATGCAGCTCCTCCCCTTTGACCTACCATGCAGCTCCTCCCTTCTGACCTACCATGCAGCTCCTCCACTCCGACCTACCACGCAACGTCTATATGACCTATTATGCGGCTCCTCCCCTCTGACTTACCATGCGGCTCCTCCTCTCTGACCTACCGTGCAGCTCTACCCCTCTGACCCACCATGCAGCTACTTCTATCTGACCTAATATGCGGCTCCTCCCCTCTGACCTACCATGCAGCTCCTACCCGCTGATCGACAATGCAGCTCCTACCCGTTGACCAACAATGCAGCTTCTCCCCTCTGACCTACTATGTAAAAGTGCATTTTACTTGAAAAGAGTGGTGACCTGCATTCTGCAAAATGAACCTTTAATAATTTTTTATAAAGTAGAAACATATGTTTGATGTTATATTAATAAAAAAACAAATAAATTCATTTTTATTTGGCAGATTATTTTACCGGGAACTCACAGGGATATCTGCTATCATCAGATGTTAAAGCTGAGGATGATGATGTGGTACATCATACATATGAAGAGGATGCCATTACTCCAGATATACAATCAGCCTTTCATATCCAAGTCCTGCCATCTGATCCCTATACACATGCCCTATCTCCTGATTCACAGCAATTGTTTGAACAAAATATAATTCCCATATGGGGTGTTAAACAGGAAAGAGCTTGCACTCAGGAGAAGCCATTTACCTGTTCAGAATGCAACAAATATTTGATCACCAAAGCAGGGCTTATTAGTCACATGAAAACTCACTCAGAAAAGAAGTCGTATTCATGCCCAGAATGTGGGAAATGTTTTAACTGGAAATCGGCTCTTGTTAGGCATGCAAAAACTCACACACGAGAGAAGTTGTATGCATGTTCAGAATGTGGCAAATGTTTTACCTACAAATCAGTTCTGGTTAGACATCAAAAAACTCACACAAAAGATAAGTCTTCTACATATTCTAAAAGTGTGAAACGTAATGATAAAGCAAGCCTTGTTGCACATCAAAAAATGCACAAAGGGGAGAAGCCACTTTCATGTACAATATGTGGAAAGTGTTTTGTCCGAAAGTCAGTTCTAATCGCACATGAAAAAGCTCATAAAAGAAACAAAATGTCATGTCCAGAATGTGGGAAATGTTTTACCAACCAATCATATCTTTTAATACATGAAAGAACTCACACAGGGGAGAAGCCATTTTCTTGTCCAGAATGTGGGAGATGTTTTAATCAGAAATCAAATCTTGTTACACATCAAAAAATTCACACTGGGGAGAAGCCATACTCATGCCCACAATGTGAGAAGGGCTTTTTCCAAAAAATAAATCTTCTAAGGCATCAAAGAACTCACTAAGGCAAGAAGCTGTTTATGTAGTTTATGTGAAATGTGTTTTTTTTCCCCTAAACTTGTTTATTGAATAAATTTCACAAGATACATAATGGAGAAAAATGTCATTTATGTAACACCGCATAAGGTACAATCCCAAGAAAGTGAAAACTTCAATATCTATGTATTCTTTCTGTATAAACTGACGACCAAAAGGATAACAATATTTTGCCCTTTTGACTCCATATCTCACCATCTCTACAGCTTTGAGCATAAGACGACCTTCATTTTATAGACCATCATCTTGGCTATCTCATACATAAATGTGACTTGCAGCTATTTAGCATATGATTAGTTATGCAGATTATTGTCGGTCACTGCATTGTTACTGTTCTGCTTCTAAAAAATCTAAAATAAATTTTAATGATTTTGTTACTATTTTGTAAATCCACCTTTGGCTTTCAGCACTGCCTGCATCCTTCTGGGCTCTCGATCAGATTCAAGCATGTCTCCACCGAAATCTGATCCCAAGTCCTCTTCTCCACGTTCCCAGTGTTGGTGTATACTGGTCAGGTCTCTTCTCCACGTTCCCAGTGTTTGTGTATACTGGTTCCATCACTTGTGGATGTATACAGCTTTTTCTTCACTCACAAGTGTTGGGTTGAGGTCTGGGGACAATCCAGCTCCTCTACTTCATTGTCATTGAACCATATCTTCATCAATCTCGCTGTATGCTTCGGGTCGTTGTCCTGGTGGAACACTATGTTGTCCTGGTGGAACACTATGTTGTCCTTTTCATACCCATAGTACTCGACTGTATGAAGTAACTCGTCTTGTAGGACACTTACATATAGGCTCAGCATTGAGACCACCATTGATCCTGGTCAAAGTATTCAATGCCTTTGGTTTTGAAACAACCACATATAGAGCTTCCAGACCTATTTGCCCCCATCAGAGCAGTCTATTGACTTTCATCTCATCGCTCCAAATCACTCGTTTCCAATCTTCCACTTTCTTTTCTTCTTTATAAATTCAAGCTGATATTGAAGTTGCGGCTTCTTCACCTTTTTTCAGGCCACCATTCCAGACTTGTGTAACATGCGACATTCGGTGCTCTCATGGATGTCTGTGATGTCACTATTATGGAGCAGATGAGCCGCCTCCACTGCCGGGTGTCACCAGAACTGATAGACCTTGTGATGAGTGACTTGGTGACTCCAATATTTTGCCTGGACGTCACTTCTTGGCTTTTGAATGGATGGACAGACTTGATTTCATATTATTTCAATTGTTTTGGCCTCACATGATGCAGTTTGGCAATTTCCTTGGCTGAGAGAGACCGCTATCGATGAGCTTCATGATGAGGTTTCTCTTTTCTTGGGAAGTCTTCTTCATAGCGGCTCCTTGATTTGAATCAAGGACCTTTCTCTTGGGAATCAACCTAATAACACACGGAGCTATTAGGGAATGTAAGAATTGGTTATAATTTGTAGTATACAGGAAGAAAAATCATTTTCCACTACCAGCAGCAAAATAGTAACAATGCAGTGACATGACAAGATCTGCGTAGCTAATAGTATGCGAAAAAGTCGCAAGTCAAATTTATGTATAAGATAGCCAAGTTGATTGCCTATCAGAAGAAGGTCGTCTTGTTCGATGGGTGGTGGGGTGCTCCGACAGTCTTGGCAGTTACTGCCTTCAGGCTACAGCACAGCCCTAGGTCACTTCTTTGTACCACAGCCGCCTGTCTAATAAAGGGAAAGGGTTGCTGGGACTTGTGGTGCAGAGCACTCCATTTACAGCCTGAGGCAGGACTGTTTCTTGTTTCTTCTGGGTCACTTCCCAGCTGCCGCCTGCAGCAGGCCCCAGTGTCCCCTAACACCACACACAGACACAGGTCTTGTTTAAAACTAACGAATGCTTTTTACTGTTAACATCTCGCGAGTGGCGTTCACATTGCTTTTTAGTTACAGGGGATATCATCCTCAAAAAATACTGTCCTTCATACACTCCGGTTTTCCTCCTCGGTCATTGCCATTAGCGACCGGAGCCACTCTTAACTTGTACATTTTGCCGGCTGACCGATTCCCTGGTACTCGGGCTCCTGTTGGGGTCCCTAAGCTCCTCTTCCTCCCCTTCAGCTTCACTATCCATGGCAGAATCAACCATTTTTATGGTCAGTCAGGACTTACTCCCCTCTCAAGGGCCCACTGACCTTTCGCTGACTGAGGGGATTTGTGAGGTCTCCGCCAGGAAACAGCCACCACCCGGGCCGCACTGTGTGTCCAGCACCCGGATTCGACCCACAAGGTCACGCCAGATTAGAGTTATTGGGATTTATCTCCACCAAGTCTCTCACAGACGCCGTCTGCTCCTCTCCCTCAGGGACTCTCCTCACACTAACTGACTCCTTAACTGTCATTTTTCAAACTAAGCCACTCGCCTTCACTAGCTCCCTCTAGCCCGGAGTACCAGGGTAGCAGCTTACACACTGTGGCCACCTAGTGGCCGTTTACCAATAATATACACTATACCAGAACAACATACAGTATATTGCTGGTTTGCAGGTGTGGGGTGCACTCAGCCTTGCACCCCCCTTACACTCTCACGCTCAAAGCTGTAGTGGATGGTGAGATATGGAGCCAGAAAGTCAAAAGTTCAAAACATTGTTACCCATTTGCTCGTCAGTGCATATCATATAAAAACCAAAATATCACAACAAAATTAAAAAGACTCTAATCACTTTTATATTATTAAGAAAGGAAGAGAAAGAAGAAGAAAAGAAAAGAGAAAAGACGGAATGGAAAGGAAGGAGGGGAAATAGGGGATGGGTGCTGCGATTTATCATATTGAAAAAGTAGTCTCAATATTTAAGGATATCAATTCTCGAGAACTGATGGAAAGTAAGGACATTCCCTAAACATGTTCCAATCCTGACAGATTCGATAGAAACTCCCAGGGTTAATTTTATTACATGTTGGAAGTCTCTCCATTCTGCACAAAAGGTCCATTTCCGTTATTCATTCCTGTATGGCATGACCTTCTTATTACGACATTTTTTAGGGGATAATAGAACGGATAGCTGTCAAAAAATGTTTTACTAGTCATTGTATGATGGATTTGAAAGAACCTGGAATCTGTGATGTTAGTCACTACACAGACAAGTCAAGAGACATGATAGTGAAATGTTCCAGGGCCAGGTACCAAGAGAGCAAGACAAAATTAAGGTAATAGGCAAAGGCGTAGTCAGGTCATGGTCCGGAATCCGAAAACCTGGAGGGCAGCGGATCAGAACAGAGGAACAAGACAAAAGGAAGGTGAAACCAAGTCAGAGGTCTGCAAGCATAAGATCAATCCCACAAAGCACAGAGAACTGAGGCCAATAAGTTCCACTGAACAGAGGGCTTCAGATTGGCAGTGCTCTTTGATATATAGCTGGGCAACTACCGGGGACATGGAACACCTGCAAAAATCCAACACCTCCAGGTATAAGTTTGGAAGACTGAACTGTCACTCAAAACACTGACAGCTCAGCACATCCAGACTCCAAGTTGGATGACTGAGCTGTCACTCACCCAATTGACAGCTCAGCATGCCCTGATCACAAAGTGGAGGACCATGACAGTACCCCCTCTTGAAAGGGGGCCATCAGACCCCCAGGTTTCCCAAGAAGCCTCCGATGGAAAGCCCTGATCAAACAATCGGCCTTTACAGAACGAGCCAGAATCCAAGATCTTTCCTCGGGTCCGTATCCCTTCCAATGAACCAGATATTGGAGGGAACTCCAGACTTTCTGAGAATCTACGATCCTCTGAACCTAGTAGTCTAAACCGACATCAATGGAAAAGGGGGGGCTGAGATGAGGGCGACAGCACTGGGGGAACACATTTGGGATGCAAAAAGACAGAGGAAGTTTTAGTTTAAAGGTCATTGGATTAACTACCTCCAAAATCTCATACGGGCCAATAGGTTTAGGACCTAACTTTGTCAATGGCATCATCAGCTTAATATTTTTAGAAGATAACCAAACCTTATCTCGTACTTTCAAGACGAGACCTGCTGAATACTTCCTATTGGCCTTTCATTTTTGTCAAAACTGAGCCACCGCAATATTCCTTTGGACCTCCCTCCAGACATCCCCACGTTTCTGTTTGGCTACCTTTACTCCAGGACACCCAGAACTCATCCTAGAGAATTCACCAAAATGAGGATGAAAACCATAATTACTTAAAAAAAAGGTTCCAATGGAATGATTGACCCTACTGTTAATGGTGAACTCAGCAAGAGGTAAATATGAGGACCAGTCCTCCTGGTGAGCAGCAATGAAACATCTTAAGGCCATGTGCGCATGTTACGTTTTGGTCGCGTTTTAAACTGAACTGCATGCTTTTGCTTCCCCAAGAAAGTCTGAGAAATCAGAATTTCCATTTGCACGTTGCAGTTTTTTTGTGTTTTGTTTGACAAATGTTTATCAAAATCTTTGACAGAAAAAAGCATGTTCATCCTTCATTGCGTTTTGTTAACACTTTCCACCCATTGACTTCTCAATCTGAAAACGCACTGTCCAAAACGCAACAAAAACGCAGTGAAAACGCATGCGTTTTTTGTCCAACACAGTGATTACATTTGTCAAGTCTGCCAGAGGGTGCAGTTTTGTTGTCAAACCAGAACGCAGCGTGCGCACATACCATGCTATTTGCTCCAACGACAGATTTGTCTTTTCATTGGGTTTCACGGTGGTAAACAAAGGAAAATGACAAATTAACCCCTTAGTGACGGAGCTAATTTTCATGTTAATGACCAGACCAAATTTTGCAATTCTGACCAGTGTCACTTTATGAGGTTATAACTCTGGAACGCTTCATCGGATCCCAGTGATTTTGAGATTGTTTTTTCGTTACATATTGGACTTCATGTTAGTACCAAATATTGGCCAATTTTTTTTGCATTTATTTATGAAAAAAATTGAATTTTGGCAAAAATTTTGAAAGTTTAGCAATTTTCAACTTTTTAATTTTTATACCGTTAAACCAGAGAGTTCTATTACACAAAATAGTTAATAAATAACATTTCCCACATGTGCCTTTACATCAGGGCAATTTTGGAAACAACATTTTTTTAAAGTTCATCAGCACTTTCTCATTTACAAAACCATTTTTTTAGGGACCAGTGCCACATCACATTTGAAGTGACTTTGAGAGGCCTAGGTGACAGAAAATACCCAAAAGTGACACCATTATAAAAACTGCACCCTAACACTGCTCAAAACCTCATCAAAGAAGTGTATTAACCCTTTAGGTGCTTCACAGGAACTAAAGCAATGTGAAATGAAAAAAAGCAAAAAATAAAATTTTACCTAAAAATGTTGCTCTACCCCAAATTTATTCACTTTTAGAAGAAAGAACACAACAAAATGGACCCCAAAACTTGTTACCCACTTTTTTTATGAGCGTGGTGATACCCCATATGTGGTAAGAAACCTTTGTTTGGACAAATGGGAGGGCTTGGAACAGAAGGAGCAATATTTGAATTTTGGAAAGCAAATTTGGCTGAAATAGATTGCGGGCACCATGTTGCATTTACAGGTCCACTAACAGCAGAACCACCTCACAAGTGATGCCATTCTGGAAACTGGACCTCTCAAGGTTTCTATCTAGGGGTATAATGAGCATTTTGGACCCACAAGTACTTCCCAGATTTTGATAACGTTATGTTGTCATATTGAAAATTTTCATTTTTTTTCTCACAAATGTAGCTTTAGCATCAATTTTCTCACTTTTTCAAGAGGTAATTCCAAAAATTGAACCCCAACGTTTGTTACCCACTTTCTTATGACCGCGGTGATACCCCACATGTGGTAAGAAACCTCTGTGTGGACAAATAGGAGAGCTCGGAGCAGAAGGAGCAATATTTGAATTTTGGAAAGCAAATTAGTCTGAAAAACATTGCAGGCATCATGTCGCATTTGTAGGGCCTCTAAGGTACGTAAACAGCAGAAACCCCCCACAACTGACCCCATTTTGGAAACTTGACCCCTCAAGGAATTTATTTAGATGTTTGGTGAGTACCCTGAACCCCCAGGTGCTTCACAGAATTTTATAACGTTGAGCCATGAAAATAAATATATAAAATTTTACCACAAAATTATTACTTCAACCAGATAGCTTTTTTTTCATAAGGGTAACAGGAAAAAAATCACCATAAAATTTATTGTGCAATTTCTGAGTTCGCCGATACATCATATGTGGTGGAAATCAACTGCCTGGGTGCACGGCGGGGCTCCGAAGGAAAGGAGCGCCATTTGACTGCAAAATTGGCAGGAATCATTATCGAATGCCATGTTGCGTTTAGAGACCCCCTGAGGTGCCTAAACAGTGGAGCTCCCCCACAAGTGATCTTATTCTGGAAACTAGACCGATCAAGGATTTTATCTAAGGGTATAGTGTGCATTTTGAACCCACAGGTACTTCACAGAATTTTATAACAATAGTTTGTCATATCGAAAATATTCTTGTTTTTCACAAAAGTGATGCTTTAGCAACAAATTTTCAACTTTTACAAGAGGTAACACCAAAAAGTGGACCCCTCAGTTTATTACCCACTTTCTTACGAGTGCAGCAATACCCCACATGTAGTCAAAAACTTATGTTTGGGCAAACAGCAGGACTTGGAAGGGAAGGTGCACTTTTTGAATTTTGGTTCGTTAGATTTGCAGAGCCTACCGTATTTTTCGGACTATAAGACGCACCGGACTATAAGACGCACCCTGGTTTTAGAGGAGGAAAATGGGAAAATAAAATTTTAAGCAAAAAATGTGGTCATGACACACTGTTATGGGGCGAGGATCTGCTGCTGACACTGTTATGGGGGTAATGTCCCCAAATTCTCTACTAAGGTGCCGCATCCTGGTAATGATCCTCCTGCCTTGTATATACAGTATATGTCCCTCATCCTGCTATATACCGTCATCCTGCCATATGGCCGCATCCTGCTATATACTGGCATATGTGTAAGAGAAAAAGGTATACCAAACACGGGATCACCACAATTATATGTTACATATAAATATTATTTTATTGCACACAAAACAACACATGTCTCCCATAAGGAGTGCTGGACACACAAGGATTCAGTTAAAAACACTTAAAAAATGCCCATGGCATAATAGACCAACACATTGGAAAAATCAGTGTCAATGTTGTTATACACAATACAAATGACTTCTCCCCACAACAATAAGTACACCTATATTTCTAAATTGCTAAAGATGATACATTGGCCTTGTACCGTTCTGTGTATTAAATACCATAATTGGTCCTATTATATCACAGACCAAAACAGACCCACTATCTGTAGCCTGTATGGGGTCACCAAGGAACTACCCAAGGTCCTTGTGAGATGCTGCAAAAAGACCCAGTATTGATCAAAGATCTATCATACTATCACAGACTGTATAGGTCTGTCTTTATCGGCACCAATATCCACCGGCCATTAAAACCTCGCTAGCGATGTGTCACACTAAATCTCAATGCCCACAGATCATAAGGAAGATACCATGCTCAAAGTAACGCCGTGTTGAACTATGACATTCTACACAATCTGCTACTCGATCACCCAGGACAGACCAAATACCTTATATTAATGCACAGCATGCAGCCGTGCCAAAACTATACTTACTGTCTGTGACACATCGCTAGTATGAGGAAAGCCATACAGGTATAGGTGACATGTGGAGAGAAGTTTTCCCAATGTGACAACCCCACGCGTATCGCCACCTCTCGAGGTGGCTTCCTCAGGGGAAAAAGAAGAGCTGTGTAATGCCTCCTTGCGTGTCCTATTTAAGGAAGTGTAATCACACTCACCAATGATGCAGCTGGAGAACCTCGTGTATTGGCAGCGTTCCGATGGCCACCGCCATCTTGCCTGAGTCACATGGTGCCCTGAAGGTTCTGCCCTCAGACCCCTTCTGCGCATGCGCACCCCGTTAGAGCGGACGCTTCTCAAAAATCATGCTCACATGTCATTAAAGCTTAGCACTATAGATGTGTATTGTATTATAGGGCTCCAATATCGCATTCATTATTTGCACAGGATTTGACCGCGCCTAGCAAAGCCGATCGTTGTCACATGACATATAGTACCACCCCTGATCCCATAATGCACATGCGCGGGTTCTTAATGCTTATTACGTTACCAGGCTGCAATCGTACCTGGCGCGCTACACAAAGGATACCTCCCATCAACACACCTTAAATGTACATCCTGAGTGTCTGACATACATGCAAATTCACAGTATGTAAGCACATTCATTATTTGCACAAAATTTAACAGCGCCTAGCAAAGCCGATCGTTGTCACATGACATATAATACCACCCTAATCCCATAGTGCGCATGCGCGGGTTCTTAATGCTTATTACGCTACCAGGCTGCAATCATACCTGGCGCGCTACACAGAGGATACCTCCCATCAGTACACCTTAAATGCACATCCTAAGTGTCTAACATACATGCAAATTTGCAGTATGTAAGCACCGGAGGTCCAAATCTGGTTCTTCTATACGTGCAGTTGCTTCTGCACCGATCATACATTCACATCCTCAAGCTTAGAATACATGATACAAGATCTCATTAACCCTTTGGGAGGTATGCTTGGGGAAAGATAGCATCCATCTTGTTCCCAAGAAACAAATTTGGTTATTCATCATTTGCACAAGGTACAAGGCCAATGTACCTGACATTATACTGTAACATTGAGTAATTATAGAGACCTCTTCAGTCAGTACATGTCATACCACACTGAACGCTGCAAATCAAAGCCCTGAGAGCAGCTAAACCTGATACAGTACATCCTGTTCTCAAACAAAGTTTAATTATTTAATTATTTATGAGAGGTACAAGACCAATGTATCAAATTCTCCCATACCGCAACACTGAGTGGGTAAAATGGCCTTTCAAAGTCCGTACACGCCTCCCCACCTCAGTGGATACATATTCGTGCTCCATACACATATGAACCTGACCCATCATGTAACCCCGTTTTCAAGCATATGGTACATAGTACCCGATCTTAATAGACTCTAAAAAATATATTCAGGCAAGATAGAATTCTGCCCCATTTCAAAATTGGTTTTAGTCATATATCATCACCAAAGAGTACACCTACAAATTAACATCAGACATTTTTATATTATAAGTCATTGGGCCCATACAAAGGCCCTCCTACCCAGTATACAGACCGCCACACCAAAGAACTACATATTGAACCCCTAAGAAGCACAAACGTACTCCAAGCTTTAGGCTCCATACAGGTGACTGAATGCAATCACATCTTCTTCAGGGAAAATTATTAGCGGCTCAAGGGATAGATATCCCGTCATCAAGCCTTCTGTCCAAAAATTCATTTGCACTCAGTAGTATGTTCAAAGCCAAACAAGTCCAATTTCAACGGTCCCAATCCATGGAACCCACGGACAAAGAAATACTGCATTTAGTCCCGTGTCTCTAATTGAAGTCCACTCTTCTTCATGGCATCTCATTTAGGACCAGAATCCTTCTTACATCCTTTATTTCTTATTCTAGTACTTATTATTCGGATCACACCAATGTATTTCTGATCATCCACTTCGCCGGGCCCAATGATGCCCCATATAGAAAAAGGCTGGCCAAAACGATGAGCCAAGGGGAACAGATCTATCTAGTATCTTCTTGGCTCCACCATTCATATCCTGTTTCCCATTCAGCATTCTTCACTTTTAAATTTCATTAGTCTTGGACGGTCCTCGTACTTCTCCATTTGTTCATAATCATTCTCCTTGATTGATAAGGAACGCTAAAAAGAAGGAGACGGATCAGTTGAGAGAATTTTCACGCAATCCTACAGTTTTCAAATAATATTATAAAACCCGGTATACAGTAGTTCTTCATTCAACCCCTGTGGTGCCAAGCTATTAAGGGTATAGATCCATCGAGACTCCTTCTGTAAGAGCTCTTTGGTACAGTTCCCACCTCTAAGGTTCTGTTTTATCGAGTCAACAATGATGACCTTCATTGTACCATATCGTCCCCCATGACAAGTAAGAAAATGCGCCGCTACCGAAGTGAGCGTTTTCCCCTTCTTGAGGTCTGCACTGGCCGTATTAATGCTCGAAAAGTGTTGCTGTACTCTCCTTCTTACCTCTTGCGTGGTTTCACCAACGTACACTTTTGGGCAGCTACAGATGAGGACATAGATTGCATTCCTGGTCCGGCAGTTGTAATACGCCTCAGAAGTGATCCGCCTAGGAGCAATCGGTAAAGAAATATGATCAGCCGCAACCATGTACGGACACACGGTACATGCTCCACAAGGAAAAGTCCCTCTTAACTTCACGCCCGAACCAAGACTCTGTTTTGATCGTATATAGTGGCTACTGGACAGTATGCCACGTAAATTCTGGGCTTTCCTCGCCACGAGTCTGGGTTTGTCACCTAGAAAGGGAATTTACTTTTCCTTGTGGAGCATGTACCGTGTGTCCGTACATGGTTGCGGCTGATCATATTTCTTTACCGATTGCTCCTAGGCGGATCACTTCTGAGGCGTATTACAACTGCCGGACCAGGAATGCAATCTATGTCCTCATCTGTAGCTGCCCAAAAGTGTACGTTGGTGAAACCACGCAAGAGGTAAGAAGGAGAGTACAGCAACACTTTTCGAGCATTAATACGGCCAGTGCAGACCTCAAGAAGGGGAAAACGCTCACTTCGGTAGCGGCGCATTTTCTTACTTGTCATGGGGGACGATATGGTACAATGAAGGTCATCATTGTTGACTCGATAAAACAGAACCTTAGAGGTGGGAACTGTACCAAAGAGCTCTTACAGAAGGAGTCTCGATGGATCTATACCCTTAATAGCTTGGCACCACAGGGGTTGAATGAAGAACTACTGTATACCGGGTTTTATAATATTATTTGAAAACTGTAGGATTGCGTGAAAATTCTCTCAACTGATCCGTCTCCTTCTTTTTAGCGTTCCTTATCAATCAAGGAGAATGATTATGAACAAATGGAGAAGTACGAGGACCGTCCAAGACTAATGAAATTTAAAAGTGAAGAATGCTGAATGGGAAACAGGATATGAATGGTGGAGCCAAGAAGATACTAGATAGATCTGTTCCCCTTGGCTCATCGTTTTGGCCAGCCTTTTTCTATATGGGGCATCATTGGGCCCGGCGAAGTGGATGATCAGAAATACATTGGTGTGATCCGAATAATAAGTACTAGAATAAGAAATAAAGGATGTAAGAAGGATTCTGGTCCTAAATGAGATGCCATGAAGAAGAGTGGACTTCAATTAGAGACACGGGACTAAATGCAGTATTTCTTTGTCCGTGGGTTCCATGGATTGGGACCGTTGAAATTGGACTTGTTTGGCTTTGAACATACTACTGAGTGCAAATGAATTTTTGGACAGAAGGCTTGATGACGGGATATCTATCCCTTGAGCCGCTAATAATTTTCCCTGAAGAAGATGTGATTGCATTCAGTCACCTGTATGGAGCCTAGAGCTTGGAGTACGTTTGTGCTTCTTAGGTGTTCAATATGTAGTTCTTTGGTGTGGCGGTCTGTATACTGGGTAGGAGGGCCTTTGTATGGGCCCAATGACTTATAATATAAAAATGTCTGATGTTAATTTGTAGGTGTACTCTTTGGTGATGATATATGACTAAAACCAATTTTGAAATGGGGCAGAATTCTATCTTGCCTGAATATATTTTTTAGAGTCTATTAAGATCGGGTACTATGTACCATATGCTTGAAAACGGGGTTACATGATGGGTCAGGTTCATATGTGTATGGAGCACGAATATGTATCCACTGAGGTGGGGAGGCGTGTACGGACTTTGAAAGGCCATTTTACCCACTCAGTGTTGCGGTATGGGAGAATTTGATACATTGGTCTTGTACCTCTCATAAATAATTAAATAATTAAACTTTGTTTGAGAACAGGATGTACTGTATCAGGTTTAGCTGCTCTCAGGGCTTTGATTTGCAGCGTTCAGTGTGGTATGACATGTACTGACTGAAGAGGTCTCTATAATTACTCAATGTTACAGTATAATGTCAGGTACATTGGCCTTGTACCTTGTGCAAATGATGAATAACCAAATTTGTTTCTTGGGAACAAGATGGATGCTATCTTTCCCCAAGCATACCTCCCAAAGGGTTAATGAGATCTTGTATCATGTATTCTAAGCTTGAGGATGTGAATGTATGATCGGTGCAGAAGCAACTGCACGTATAGAAGAACCAGATTTGGACCTCCGGTGCTTACATACTGCAAATTTGCATGTATGTTAGACACTTAGGATGTGCATTTAAGGTGTACTGATGGGAGGTATCCTCTGTGTAGCGCGCCAGGTATGATTGCAGCCTGGTAGCGTAATAAGCATTAAGAACCCGCGCATGCGCACTATGGGATTAGGGTGGTATTATATGTCATGTGACAACGATCGGCTTTGCTAGGCGCTGTTAAATTTTGTGCAAATAATGAATGTGCTTACATACTGTGAATTTGCATGTATGTCAGACACTCAGGATGTACATTTAAGGTGTGTTGATGGGAGGTATCCTTTGTGTAGCGCGCCAGGTACGATTGCAGCCTGGTAACGTAATAAGCATTAAGAACCCGCGCATGTGCATTATGGGATCAGGGGTGGTACTATATGTCATGTGACAACGATCGGCTTTGCTAGGCGCGGTCAAATCCTGTGCAAATAATGAATGCGATATTGGAGCCCTATAATACAATACACATCTATAGTGCTAAGCTTTAATGACATGTGAGCATGATTTTTGAGAAGCGTCCGCTCTAACGGGGTGCGCATGCGCAGAAGGGGTCTGAGGGCAGAACCTTCAGGGCACCATGTGACTCAGGCAAGATGGCGGTGGCCATCGGAACGCTGCCAATACACGAGGTTCTCCAGCTGCATCATTGGTGAGTGTGATTACACTTCCTTAAATAGGACACGCAAGGAGGCATTACACAGCTCTTCTTTTTCCCCTGAGGAAGCCACCTCGAGAGGTGGCGATACGCGTGGGGTTGTCACATTGGGAAAACTTCTCTCCACATGTCACCTATACCTGTATGGCTTTCCTCATACTAGCGATGTGTCACAGACAGTAAGTATAGTTTTGGCACGGCTGCATGCTGTGCATTAATATAAGGTATTTGGTCTGTCCTGGGTGATCGAGTAGCAGATTGTGTAGAATGTCATAGTTCAACACGGCGTTACTTTGAGCATGGTATCTTCCTTATGATCTGTGGGCATTGAGATTTAGTGTGACACATCGCTAGCGAGGTTTTAATGGCCGGTGGATATTGGTGCCGATAAAGACAGACCTATACAGTCTGTGATAGTATGATAGATCTTTGATCAATACTGGGTCTTTTTGCAGCATCTCACAAGGACCTTGGGTAGTTCCTTGGTGACCCCATACAGGCTACAGATAGTGGGTCTGTTTTGGTCTGTGATATAATAGGACCAATTATGGTATTTAATACACAGAACGGTACAAGGCCAATGTATCATCTTTAGCAATTTAGAAATATAGGTGTACTTATTGTTGTGGGGAGAAGTCATTTGTATTGTGTATAACAACATTGACACTGATTTTTCCAATGTGTTGGTCTATTATGCCATGGGCATTTTTTAAGTGTTTTTAACTGAATCCTTGTGTGTCCAGCACTCCTTATGGGAGACATGTGTTGTTTTGTGTGCAATAAAATAATATTTATATGTAACATATAATTGTGGTGATCCCGTGTTTGGTATACCTTTTTCTCTTACATTTGTGCAGTTTTGTATACCTGGAGATCCCACGGGTTGGTGCCCTTCCCCCCCTCCTTGTCTATATACTGGCATATGGCCGCATCCTGCTATATAACCCATCATGGCATATGCCCCCATCCTGCTCATATGACCCCATCCTGCTCATATGCCCCCACCCTGCTCATATGACCCCATCCTGCTGATATGACCCCATCCTGCTGATATGGCCCAATCCTGCTATGACCCCATCCTGCTCATATGACCCCATCCTGCTCATATACCCCCATCCTGCTCATATGACCCCATCCTGCTGATATGACCCCATCCTGCTGATATGACCTCATCACGCTCATATGACCCCATCCTGCTCATATGACCCCATCCTGCTGATATGGCCCAATCCTGCTATGACCCCATCCTGCTCATATGACCCCATCCTGCTCATATACCCCCATCCTGCTCATATGACCCCATCCTGCTGATATGACCCCATCCTGCTGATATGACCTCATCACGCTCATATGACCCCATCCTGCTCATATGACCCCATCCTGCTCATGACCCCATCCTGCTCATATGACCCCATCCTGCTCATATGCCCCCATCCTGCTCATATGCCCCCATCATGCTCATATGCCCCCATCATGCTCATATGCCCCCATCCTGCTCATATGCCCCCATCCTGCTCATATTCCCCCATCCTGCTCATATGACCCCATCCTGCTCATATGACCCCACCCTGCTCATATGACCCCACCCTGCTCATATACTCCAATCCTGCTCATATGACCCCATCCTGCTCATATTATACTCCCATCCTAAAGCGCTGTGGAATTAATAGCGCTATATAAATGAATAAAATTATTATTATTATTATTATCCTGGTGTATGGCCGCATCCTGTGGCACATAAAAAAAAATAAACGTTCATACTCACCTCACTCCCTGCAGCATCGCTCGTCCTCCGGTCTGTGTCAGCGGCAGCGCCGCTGAGTGGAGCCGTCCCCGGTCCCCTGCAGCATCGCTCGTCCTCCGGTCTGTGTCAGCGGCAGCGCCGCTGAGTGGAGCCGTCCCCGGTCCCCTGCAGCATCGCTCGTCCTCCCGTCTGTGTCAGCGGCAGCGCCGCTGAGTGGAGCCGTCCCCGTTACCCTGCTGCATCGCGATCATCTCCCGTGTCTGTGCCGGGCCGGCGGCTGCGTGTGGACATGTGCGCACAGCGATGACATCATCGCTGTGCGCGCCGCTAGTCTCCACCCAGCCGACGGCACAGACACAGGAGATGATCGCGATGCAGCACGGGGACGGCTCCACTCAGCGGCGCTGCCGCTGACACAGACGGGAGGACGAGCGATGCTGCAGGGGAACGGTGAGTACTGTACACTGATTCACTGCTCCACGCGCTGCTACACGTGGGGCAGTGAATACAGCCGCACATGATCACTCCAGGCCGTAGTTGCCAGGGGTGATTATGCGGGCCGGCTGTTTATCCCCCCGCTCATCATCCCGCCCACCTGTCAGTGCCTGCTTCAGCGCTGAGGGATGATGGGCGGGGGATGGGCGTGCATATGTAATGAGCGGGTCCACATGGTCACGGCAGGCTGCTACAGCCTGCTTGTGCCCCCGATGACCCGCTCCACCGCAGCACCCTCATTCCCCGCAGCCACATTCAGACCATAAGATGCACCCCCCACTTTCCCCCAACATTTGGGGGAAAAAAAGTGTGTCTTATGGTCCGAAAAATAAGGTATGTGTTATCAGAACAACTGAAAACGCACATAAATGGATTTTTTTTGTACATTTTATCTTGGAGTGAAAGGCAAATGTGGAGGAAAATACCGCCAACTAAATGGCAGACTTGTGCTTGTTCCAGAGATGAAGGAACAGCAGGAGGGCTAGAAGGACACGTTAATTTTTCGGAGACTGGTCCTACAGCGTCTATTTAGCACCTTCAATCCCTATATGGAGGAGAAATGTGCCAGCCGACGTTGTACATCATAACAGGCTCCTACCTGCCAAGGTCGGAACCGCTATATGCACAAAACAACCAGTCCCCTACAGGGTTATAAAAGTGTTGTCCAGAGCAGGAGGTTCGGCAAGAACCATACAGTAAAGCCCATGGTGTAAAATTACAAAACAGCTTCAAATCCTCCAATAAAGTGATCATGCCCGTATCACCAAGACATAGTTGTAATAGCAGTCAGACTAAGGTGACTGGTGTTAAAAATTTGTGAGTGATCAAATCTTGGAATTATTTGTCAGATATGTCAAGAACATTTGCGGGGTCCACATTCTGGAGTACGCAGATGTGGGCATATGACGAGAATTTGTCTGCATAACACTTCGGTATGTGAGTGATCAAGTCCTGGAATTATTTGTGAAATGGGGTAAAATGTGTTTTACTGATGAAAATAGTACATTTTATTTGACAAGTAACACAGGGGCTCACTACACAGAAAATATAATTTATATATATTGTGGAAAAAAAAAACCTACCACACAATTTGGGAATAGTTTATGACGTCTAATAATTGTGAGATGTGTGGTAGATCTCGAAGCAGGGGGTAACACAAAGTCCTGGCTGGGATAGGCACATGGGACAGTAGTATCTAGATTCGCTCCTCCTACCCTGCTTGCTACAGACCTGGCACCTTTTTTTGAGACGGTTTTGGGTGGGAGTAGGAGGCATGAGACGCATAAAATGTCGTTGTTAGTCTGCAGGCATTCTCTGACCCGCAGGCTGCCTCTGGTGCCGTTGAGTCAAACATGAGGGACTCAACAATTTTTTCTTGGTATTGCACAAATGTGAGGGCCCCTTGTGACTTTCTATACAGTATAAAACTGTTGTAGGTAGCAAATCTGTATCAGGTAGAATGCTACCTTTTTGTACCAGGCCCTCGTTTTCCGCTTTACCAGGTATGGTTGGAGCACCTGGTCAGACAGGTCCACGCCACCCATTAACCTGTTGTATTATGTCACACAGATGGGTTTTTGTTTGTCTCTGGTGGCTCCCCTCTCTCTGACCGACACAGTGGTGTCATCATGCAGCGTCGTGAGCATGTAAACGTTGTTGCGGTCATCCCACTTGTCGGTGTACACGTGGTAACCTTTGCCAAGAAATGGCGTCATTAGCTCCCAATTTTTCCTGGGATGCTAATTGCTTTCGCACATACTTGCCTCTTTTGGAGGGGATAAATTGACAGAATGAGATGACCCTTGTAACTCATTAGGGACTCGTCAACCGAAACATTCTCCTCTGGGTTGTAGGAAGTTAGGAAGGATTCTTTCAGGAGGCATATTAGGGGTTTCAATTTATTAAGGCAGTCATAATTGGGGTCAGTTCTTGGGGGGACTTGGGAATTATCACTAAAATGGAGGAACCTCAATAGGGTCTCGTATCGGGTTCTGGGCATTACAGCTGCAAATACAGGGGTGGCATGGACAGATTTAGTTGCCCAGTAGGAGCGGAAAATGGGATTTTTCACTATTCCCATGTTGAGGGTAATGCCTACAAATTTTTTGATTTCCAGGATACTTGTTGGGATCCATGACCGGGAATGGAAAGATGTCAGCTTTTGGACAATATATTGACGGGCGTATAAGTTGGTGTGGTGGGTGATGAGCTCAAGCACATGTTGGGTAACAAAAATTTGGAAAAAGTCCAGTGGGGCAAAATTGGTGACATTTATTTTGATGCTAGGTTCTCCTATGAAACGGGGAATTTGTGGGGTAAAGGACTGGTCGGGGTACCAGGGAGGATTGGGGACTGCAGAACTAGGTCCTGTCCCTGATGCCTCAGCAGTGGCGACTAGCGGGATCTGGGACCCCGTGGAGGAAGCCGAATCGTCACCGCTATCTGAAAACGCCTCTCTTTCTGAGGTCGATTCGGTCTCTGACCCGGAACTGCCGGACGCAAGCAGTGAGAATGCTTGCTCCACGGTAAACATTCTGCGGGCCATGTTTTTTTTTGTTTTTGTTTTTTATGTATCCCTGCCTAACAAAAAATAAACCTAATCTAACGCTAGTATTTTTTTTTTATAATCCTAACCCTAAAAAAAGATTTATAAAGATTATTAAAAAAAATATATTGATTAGAGGAACGGCGAAGCGAGGGATGACGGAATGACGTAGGGGGGATGATCACGGGGGGTGATCAGAAAATTGGGAATTGATTATGAATTCTGTGGATTTTTAACTTTTTCTCTCTAATATGGCAGCATGTAGTCTCTCTCTCTTCTCTCCCAGATCAACTACAATAGAGAGAGGAGAAAGGCAAACCCAAGTGCTGCTATATTTATCAAATATTGGCAATTTGACTCTTGTGATAGGATCTATCACAGTATTCAAATTTCAACAGCCAATCAGAATTTTTTTTTGGGTTGGCGGGTGCAGGAGGCAGATAATGCCAGGCACACTGCGCATGCGTCCGCCATTTTCCCGCAGAAGAGAAGAAGGGAGGCCACGGGGGATCAACAATTTTTTATTGAGGTACTGTCTGGGGCGGTGGGGGAACGGGGGATCTCAGATCGGGGGCGAGAGATACCGGGAATAGCGGTTAGGATTCCAGTGGACCGGAGGGAGGGCTCTGGAGAACCGGAGGGGGCTCCAGAGACAGCTCCGGTGTACCAAAGGAGGGCTCAGGGGTAGGACATTTCCCTCCGATCTGAAATGTTTGATCATTTCAGATCAGAGTAAAATGAACACAGAGGCGGTGACGGCAGTTTTTGGCGCGCGGCGGCGCCATCTTGGATGTTCCGGGGGAGGGGACTCTAGAGAACCGGAGGGGGCTCCGGGGGCCAGAGAGGGCTCCGGTGTACTGGACGAGGGCTCAGGGGTAGGACATTTCCCTCCTATTTGAAATGTTTGATCATTTCAGATCAGAGGGAAATGAATACAGAGGCAGCGGTGGCATCTTGGATGTTTTGGGGGATGGGGTTGGGTTGGGGTGGGGGGAATTTGTCCGGTACCGGGGGCTTTGGGGGCACTAGGGTCTTATATTTCTTTCTCATCTGACATGTTTGATCATGTCAGATGAGAAAGAAATCAGTATTATTTGCCATTTTTTTTATGTGATAAGCGGTTTACGGTATATACCGGCGATCACATTATCGGGGTCCAAAAAAAAACACAATTCATAATCTTGGGGGTCTCAGCTACCTCCAGTAGCTGAACCCCCCCGAGATTTTCCGTCACTGGGGGGGGGGGCGCTACAAGCTTTTTTTTGGCGTGACATCTGAAAGCGTCGGTACAGAACAGGTACCCTGTTTTCCGACGTCTTGAGACGTTAGGCCGTTGTTATGGGGTTAATCAACAGCTTTTTACAAACCACTCTCCAAAATTTGGAGACAAATTGCAGGCCACGTCTGATATAATATTAAGAGAAATTAAATACCTGCCACGTTTTTGCTTGGTATTGGCTTTATTTTTTATGCCGTTCACCTTGCGGTATAGATGATTAGGCGGCTTTATTCCCCGGGTCAGTACGGTTACAGCGATACCAGATTTATATAGTTTTAGGCTGTGTGCACACGTTGCGTTTTTTACCGCGGAAACGCTGCGTTTTGAACCGCAGCGTTTCAGTGGCAAATTGCATGCGTTCAGCTTTCCCAGCAAAGTGTATGGGAAAGCTGAAAAATCAGTGCACACGCTGCGTTTCTTTCCGCAGCGTTTTGGATGCCAAAAATCGGTGCGGAAAGAAAAGCAGCATGTCACTTCTTTTGTGCGGTGTGGCTGCGTTCTCTCCCCCATTGAAATCAATGATGTGGGGTCAGAACGCAGCTACACCGCATGGACCTGCTTTTTTGTTGAGGTCCGCGGCCTTTGTCGGCACGCCAGAACGCAGGCATTTACCTGGAAGTGAGGTCAAGAGGTTTCCTGTTGACCTCACTTCCTGGCAAAGCCCCCGGTGTCGCCAAAGTGCCCGCCCCGACCCCCCTCCCGAAAATCCAACATGGCCGCGCGCACAGTAGCGCACCGGCCGCCCTGCTCCTATGATTTCTGTCGCATGTGCCTTGAGACATGCGACAGAAAAATGCCCCCCAGGCCCTGCCCGGTCACCCCCAATTCCCCCCGGTGTCATACATACCTGTCCGGTCGCAGCGCTGATCCCCCGCGGCCCCCCTCCTCCTTCACAGTGCACGCCGGCCGGTCACATGAGCAGAGCAGCTGACAGCCAGCACTGTGTTCAGTGTGAGCTGTGCTGGCTGCTCGGCAGTCTGCAGCTGTGACCCGGGGAGAGTGGGTGCAGATTTTTGCACCCACTCTCCTCAAATGGAGGGTCTGCCCTCCTAGAAAATGGGGGATACGTTCCCTGAACGTGCCCCCATATTCTAGAAGGTCCAGAGGCGACGTGGGACATCCATATGGATTTCTGCGGACCCATTTTTTTTTATTAAATTGGAGAACAAGGGAATGATTTGGGGAGTGTTTTTTCTAATAAAAAAATTTTTGTTGTCTTTTTTTGCTTTTGTTTACTGTCAATTAGTTATGTCGGGTGTCTGATAGACGCCGTGACATCACTAATTGCTGGGCTTGATGCCAGGTGACATTACACATCTGGTATCAACCCCATTTATTACCCCGTTAGCCAACGCACCAGGGCGCGGGATGAGTTGGGGCGAAGCGCCAGGATTGGCGCATATAATGGATGCGCCACTTCTGGGGCGGCTGCGGCCTGCTATCTTTAGGCTGGGAAGAGTCCAATAACCATGGCTCTTCCCACCCGGAGAATACCAGACCCCAGCTGTCAGCTTCACCTTGGCTGGTGATCTAATTTGGGGGGACCCCACGTTATTTTTTTTTTATTCTTTATTTATAAATAAAAAAAAAAAAGCCTGGGGAGCCCTCCAAATTAATCACCAGCCAAGATGAAGCTGCCAGCTGTGGTTTGCAGGCTACAGCTGTCTGCTTTACCCTGACTGGCTATCAAAAATAGGGGGGACCCCACGCCATTTTTTTCATTGTTTTTTTTTTTTTTTTTTTATTGGATAAATACTAAGCTAGGCACCCTTTAGTGCCACATGAAAGGTACTAAAGGTGCCAGCTTAGAATATGCAGGCGGGGGTGGGACGTTCTATATATTTGACATCCCTTCATCCATTGACGCTTTTTAGGCTGTGTGTCCACAATCAGGGTTTGCAGCGTTATGGGCGCTGAGTGTTTTCCCTGCGTCCATAACGCTGCGTTGTGCAGTAGAAGCACAGTGGAAGGATTTTTGGAGATCCCATGCCCACTGTGCTTCTTTTCTCCGCAGCATAAACTGACCGTTAGCGTGGCTTCCCGAGCCTCAGCATGTCAATTTATGCTGCGGAGACGAGAGTGTTCTCTGCAGGTAGCATAGAGCTCCACAGCAGCCTGAACCCAAATCGTGGGCATGGGCAGCTGCAGGAAGGCTGGCACTGTGTACTATACGCCATGTCGCTGGATCATGGCCACATAGCCTTAGGCCCCTTTCACACGTCAGTGATTCTGGTACGTTTGTGCTTTTTTTTAAACGTACCAGAATCACTGACATACGCAGACCCATTGTAATGAATGGGTATGCTCACACGTCAGTGATTTTTCACTGCACGTGTCTCCATGCGGCGTACCCGCGTGTGCGTGATTGCCGCACGGAGACATGTCCATTTTTTTCTGGCATCACTGATGTTCCACGGACCACGCAGTGGTGTGATCCGTGAAACACGTGCCAGAAAAAAACGTGCTTTTAAAATAAAAATCATTTTAACTCACCCGGCGTCCAGCGATGTCCTCTGCAGCCCGTGCAGCCTGCTGCTTCTGAGCCGGCTCATTATTGTCGCGCATATTCATGATGCACGACACAGCCGACCCGGAAGCAGCTGCTGCGGGGGTCAGCGCCGGCCGGATGCTGCACCGCGGGAGCGATCAGCACCATGGAGAGCGGGAGCGGGTGCAGGTGAGTTAATCTCTAAGTGCAATGACGGGCCACGGAGAACGGAGCCCGGATTACACTTAGACAACCCATGTGTGCCGTGATTCACGGCACATGGAGGGACATGCGCGTGTTTTACACGCCAGTGAAAAACGTCAGTGTTTTTCACTGACGTGTGAAACGGGCCTAAAAGTGAGAATATTGTTGCTACAGCAACATTTTGGGTGAAGTAGCTGTGGATTCAAAATGCTTAATATACTCCTGAATAAAATCCTTGAGGGGTGCAGATTCCAAAATGGGGTCACTTGTGGGGGTTTTCTGACGTATAGGTACCTAAGGGGCTTGGTGCGCGAAGTTTATTTCAACTTTTCCAAAATTCAAATGGTGCTCCTTCCATTCCAAGCGCTCCCATTTATCCAAACAGAATGTGGAGAAGGAAATGACATCACAGGTTTTTTTTTCCAAAGATCTGTGTTCAACCAACTTTATTAACACTGACAAGTCTTAAAAAACGCACCTAAAAAAACGCATGAAAAACGCATGAAAAACGCATGCGTTTTCGATGCGTTGTTTCTCAAAAAGCATTGTTTACAATTCTCCCCTCTGCCAGAGGGTGCGTTTTTTTCCGCGCGGAAAAAAAAGCAACGTGTGCACATACCCTTAGGATTGGTGACTATCACACTTAACTTTTTTTTTTACAAAATAAAGGTTTTTTGCATCACTGAATTTTGAAGGCTATAGGTATTTTATGTTTCTGCCAACAGAGTCATGTCAGGGCTTGGTTTTTGTAGCGTGAGTTGGAATTTTTATTGGTACCATTCTGGGCAAGAATATTTTTTTACGGTTACAGCGATACCACATTTATATAGTTTTTTTTATGTTTTGCTGATTTTACACCTTAAAAACTATTTTCTTGAAAAACCCACGCTCGTCCTCTCCCCTCTGCTCACGCTCGGTCCTCTCCCCTCTCCTCACGCTCGTCCTCTCCCCTCTCCTCACGCTCGGTCCTCTCCCCTCTCCTCACGCTCGTCCTCTCCCCTCTGCTCACGCTCGGTCCTCTCCCCTCTGCTCACGCTCGGTCCTCTCCCCCTCTCCTCACGCTCGGTCCTCTCACGCTCGGTCCTCTCCCCTCTGCTCACGCTCGGTCCTCTCCCCACGCTCGGTCCTCTCCCCACGCTCGGTCCTCTCCCCCTCTCCTCACGCTCGGTCCTCTCCCCCTCTCCTCACGCTCGGTCCTCTCCCCCTCTCCTCACGCTCGGTCCTCTCCCCCTCTCCTCACGCTCGGTCCTCTCCCCCTCTCCTCACGCTCGGTCCTCTCCCCCTCTCCTCACGCTCGGTCCTCTCCCCCTCTCCTCACGCTCGGTCCTCTCCCCCTCTCCTCACGCTCGGTCCTCTCCCCCTCTCCTCACGCTCGGTCCTCTCCCCCTCTCCTCACGCTCGGTCCTCTCCCCCTCTGCTCACGCTCGGTCCTCTCCCCTCTCCTCACGCTTGTCCTTTCCTTTCGCTTGTCCTCTCTCCTCACGCTCGTCCTCTCCCCTCGTACACTCGCCCCCTCTACTCCTCACGCTCGTCCTCTCTCCTCACGCTCGTCCTCTCCTCTCTCCTGGTACACTCGTCCTCTCCTCTCTCCTCAAGCTCTCCTTTCCTCTCTCCTCACACTCGTCCTCTCTCCTCAAGCTCTCCTTTCCTCTCTCCTCACACTCGTCCTCTCTCCTCAAGCTCTCCTTTCCTCTCTCCTCACGCTCGTCCCCTCTCATCGTACACTCATCCTCTCTCCTCACGCCCGTCCCCTCTCCTCACGCTCGTCCTCTCTCATCGTACACTCATCCTCTCCTCACGCTCATCCTCTCTCCTCACGCTCGTCCCCTCTCCTCGTACACTCATCCTCTCTCCTCACGCTCGTCCCCTCTCCTCACGCTCGTCCTCTCTCATCGTACACTCATCCTCTCCTCACGCTCGTCCTCTCTCCTCACGCTCGTCCTCTCTCCTCACGCTCGTCCCCTCTCCTCGTACACTCGCCCCCTCTCTCCTCACGCTCGTCCCCTCTCCTCACGCTCGTCCTCTCTCCTCACGCTCGTCCTCTCTCCTCACGCTCTCCTTTCCCCTCTCCTCGTACACTCGCCCCCTCTCTCCTCACGCTCGTCCCCTCTCCTCACGCTCGTCCTCTCTCCTCACGCTCGTCCCCTCTCCTCGTACACTCGTCCCCTCTCCTCACGCTCTCCTTTCCCCTCTCCTCACGCTCTCCTTTCCCCTCTCCTCACGCTCGTCCCCTCTCCTCACGCTCGTCCCCTCTCCTCACGCTCTCCTTTCCCCTCTCCTCACGCTCGTCCCCTCTCCTCGTACACTCATCCTCTCTCCTCACGCTCTCCTTTCCCCTCTCCTCACGCTCGTCCCCTCTCCTCACGCTCGTCCCCTCTCCTCACGCTCGTCCCCTCTCCTCACGCTCGTCCCCTCTCCTCACGCTCTCCTTTCCTCTCTCCTCACACTCTCCTTTCCCCTCTCCTCACGCTCTCCTTTCCCCTCTCCTCACGCTCGTCCCCTCTCCTTACGCTCGTCCCCTCTCCTCACGCTCTCCTTTCCTCTCTCCTCACGCTCTCCTTTCCCCTCTCCTCACGCTCGTCCCCTCTCCTCACGCTCTCCTTTCCCCTCTCCTCACGCTCGTCCCCTCTCCTCACGCTCTCCTTTCCTCTCTCCTCACGCTCTCCTTTCCTCTCTCCTCACGCTCGTCCCCTCTCCTCACGCTCTCCTCTCCTCTCTCCTCACGCTCGTCCCCTCTCCTCGTACACTCTCACACACTGCCAATCCTCTTACTCAGCGTCTTTCCTCAGAAGCGCTTCACTAAACACAATTCTCCGTTCTCGCATTGCATCTTGGGACCTGTAGTTCTCGTCTCCCACGTGACACAATACAGACAATGCCTCTGGGACTACACTCCCCACAATGCCGGCAGCCGGCTCCTCGTCAGCTGCTTCCTGTTTTGAAGCTCACAGGCAAGTTGCTGAGGTAAAGTGCGGGGAGCAGCGGAGGAGAGCGCGGGGCCGGCGAGGAGAGGAGAGGAGAGGTCCGGGCGGCTGCACAGGTGAGCGCGGGGCTCAGTGATGTGAGGGCCGCAGACATCCAGGGGTTATGTGACGTCAGGCCGTGATCTGTGTACTGCGGAGGGCAGATGGGGACATCACTGTGTGTCCTGGTGAGATGGGGGCTGCACTGAGACCAGTGTGAGGTCCTGGTGAGATGGGGGGCTGCACTGAGACCAGTGTGAGGTCCTGGTGAGATGGGGGGCTGCACTGAGACCGGTGTGAGGTCCTGGTGAGATGGGGGCTGCACTGAGACCGGTGTGAGGTCCTGGTGAGATGGGGGGCTGCACTGAGACCAGTGTGAGGTCCTGGTGAGAAGGGGTGGGGCTGCAGTGAGACCAGTGTGAGGTCCTGGTGAGAAGGGGGGGCTGCACTGAGACCAGTGTGAGGTCCTGGTGAGAGATGGGGGGCTGCACTGAGACCAGTGTGAGGTCCTGGTGAGATGGGGGGCTGCACTGAAACCAGTGTGAGGTCCTGGTGAGATGGGGGCTGCACTGAGACCAGTGTGAGGTCCTGGTGAGAAGGGGGGGGGCTGCACTGATACCAGTGTGAGGTCCTGGTGAGATGGGGGGCTGCACTGAGACCAGTGTGAGGTCCTGGTGAGAAGGGGGGGGGGCTGCACTGAGACCAGTGTGAGGTCCTGGTGAGATGGGGGGCTGCACTGAGACCAGTGTGAGGTCCTGGTGAGATGGGGGGTTGCACTGAGACCAGTGTGAGGTCCTGGTGAGAGATGGGGGGCTGCACTGAGACCAGTGTGAGGTCCTGGTGAGAGATGGGGGGCTGGACTGAGACCAGTGTGAGGTCCTGGTGAGATGGGGGGCTGCACTGAGACCAGTGTGAGGTCCTGGTGAGATGGGGGGCTGCACTGATACCAGTGTGAGGTCCTGGTGAGATGGGGGGGGCTGCACTGAGACCAGTGTGAGGTCCTGGTGAGAGATGGGGGGTTGCACTGAGACCAGTGTGAGGTCCTGGTGAGATGGGGGGGGCTGCACTGAGACCAGTGTGAGGTCCTGGTGAGAAAGGGGGGCTGCACTGAGACCAGTGTGAGGTCCTGGTGAGATGGGAGGGGCTGCACTGAGACCGGTGTGGGGTCCTGGTGAGATGGGAGGGGTTGCACTGAGACCAGTGTGAGGTCCTGGTGAGAAGGGGGGGGGCTGCACTGAGACCGGTGTGAGGTCCTGGTGAGAGATGGGGGGGGCTGCACTGAGACCGGTGTGAGGTCCTGGTGAGATGGGGGGGGCTGCACTGAGACCAGTGTGAGGTCCTGGTGAGAGATGGGGGGCTGCACTGAGACCAGTGTGAGGTCCTGGTGAGAGATGGGGGGCTGCACTGAGACCAGTGTGAGGTCCTGGTGAGAGATGGGGGGTTGCACTGAGACCAGTGTGAGGTCCTGGTGAGAGATGGGGGGCTGCACTGAGACCAGTGTGAGGTCCTGGTGAGAGATGGGGGGCTGGACTGAGACCAGTGTGAGGTCCTGGTGAGATGGGGGGCTGCACTGAGACCAGTGTGAGGTCCTGGTGAGATGGGGGGCTGCACTGAGACCAGTGTGGGGTCCTGGTGAGATGGGGGGGGCTGCACTGAGACCAGTGTGAGGTCCTGGTGAGAGATGGGGGGTTGCACTGAGACCAGTGTGAGGTCCTGGTGAGATGGGGGGGGGCTGCACTGAGACCAGTGTGAGGTCCTGGTGAGAGATGGGGGGTTGCACTGAGACCAGTGTGAGGTCCTGGTGAGAAGGGGGGGGGCTGCACTGAGACCGGTGTGAGGTCCTGGTGAGAGATGGGGGGGGCTGCACTGAGACCGGTGTGAGGTCCTGGTGAGATGGGGGGGGCTGCACTGAGACCAGTGTGAGGTCCTGGTGAGAGATGGGGGGCTGCACTGAGACCAGTGTGAGGTCCTGGTGAGAAGGGGGGGGCTGCATTGAGACCAGTGTGAGGTCCTGGTGAGAAAGGGGGGCTGCACTGAGACCAGTGTGAGGTCCTGGTGAGAGATGGGGGGCTGCACTGAGACCAGTGTGAGGTCCTGGTGAGAGATGGGGGGCTGGACTGAGACCAGTGTGAGGTCCTGGTGAGATGGGGGGCTGGACTGAGACCAGTGTGAGGTCCTGGTGAGATGGGGGGCTGCACTGAGACCAGTGTGGGGTCCTGGTGAGATGGGGGGGGCTGCACTGAGACCAGTGTGAGGTCCTGGTGAGAGATGGGGGGCTGCACTGAGACCAGTGTGAGGTCCTGGTGAGAAGGGGGGGGCTGCATTGAGACCAGTGTGAGGTCCTGGTGAGAAGGGGGGGGGCTGCACTGAGACCGGTGTGAGGTCCTGGTGAGAGATGGGGGGGGCTGCACTGAGACCGGTGTGAGGTCCTGGTGAGATGGGGGGGGCTGCACTGAGACCGGTGTGAGGTCCTGGTGAGATGGGGGGGCTGCACTGAGACCAGTGTGAGGTCCTGGTGAGAGATGGGGGGCTGCACTGAGACCAGTGTGAGGTCCTGGTGAGAAGGGGGGGGCTGCATTGAGACCAGTGTGAGGTCCTGGTGAGAAAGGGGGGCTGCACTGAGACCAGTGTGAGGTCCTGGTGAGATGGGAGGGGCTGCACTGAGACCGGTGTGGGGTCCTGGTGAGATGGGAGGGGCTGCACTGAGACCGGTGTGGGGTCCTGGTGAGATGGGAGGGGCTGCACTGAGACCGGTGTGGGGTCCTGGTAAGATGGGAGGGGCTGCACTGAGACCGGTGTGGGGTCCTGGTGAGATGAGGGGCTGCACTGAGATCGGTGTGGGGTCCTGGTGAGATGAGGGGCTGCACTGAGACTGGTGTGAGGTCCTGGTGAGATGGGGGGCTGCACTGAGACTGGTGTGAGGTCCTGGTGAGATGAGGGGCTGCACTGAGACTGGTGTGAGGTCCTGGTGAGATGGGGGGCTGCACTGAGACTGGTGTGAGGTCCTGGTGAGATGGGGGGCTGCACTGAGATCGGTGTGAGGTCCTGGTGAGATGACGCATGTCATTACACACAGTATTTTGTAACATTGTGGCCGCCGGCTGGAGATGTGTCCTGTAGTGATATGAAGCAGGAAAGGACATTGCTGACTCAGCGCAACACAAAGAAACTTGTCTCCTCACCGCTGTGACTAGTGTCCAGCTGTAAAGAGGGTTGTACCAGGCTGCGTCCTGCCATCACTGCCGGTCCCATAGACATTGAAGGTAGGGGGGTCCACACGTTTGGCCTCCACTTTCTTCAGCCGGGGCTGTGCTGAGCTCTGTACTCAGGATCCTCAATGATATATACGTCATCACTTATCACCTTCATTACCAGCTTGGTACTAACCCTTTAGATGCTCTGGTGCTCAGTACTCGTAACTAGTGATGAGCGGGCACTACCATGCTCAGTACTGGTAACTAGTGATGAGTGGGCACTACCATGCTCAGGTGCTCAGTACTCGTAACTAGTGATGAGCGGGCACTACCATGCTCAGGTGCTCCGTACTCATAACTAGTGTTGAGCGGGCACTACCATGCTCGGGTGCTCAGTACTGGTAACTAGTGTTGAGCGGACACTACCATGCTCAGTACTGGTAACTAGTGATGAGCGGGCACTACCATGCTCAGTACTGGTAACTAGTGATGAGTGGGCACTACCATGCTCAGGTGCTCAGTACTCGTAACTAGTGATGAGCGGGCACTACCATGCTCAGGTGCTCAGTACTCATAACTAGTGTTGAGCGGGCACTACCATGCTCGGGTGCTCAGTACTGGTAACTAGTGTTGAGCGGGCACTACCATGCTCAGGTGCTCAGTACTGGTAACTAGTGATGAGCGGGCACTACCATGCTCAGGTGCTCAGTACTGGTAACTAGTGATGAGCAGGCACTACCATGCTCAGCTGCTCAGTACTGGTAACTAGTGATGAGCGGGCACTACCATGCTCAGGTGCTCAGTACTCGTAACTAGTGATGAGCAGGCACTACCATGCTCGGGTGCTCTGTACTCGTAACTAGTGATGAGCGGGCACTACCATGCTCGGGTGCTCTGTACTCGTAACTAGTGATGAGCGGGCACTACCATGCTCAGTACTCGTAACTAGTGATGAGCGGGCACTACCATGCTCAGGTGCTCAGTACTGGTAACTAGTGATGAGTGGGCACTACAATGCTCGCGTGCTCAGTACTGGTAACTAGTGATGAGCAGGCACTACCATGCTAGGGTGCTCAGTACTGGTAATGAGCGGGCACTACCATGCTCGGGTGCTCAGTACTCGTAACTAGTGATGAGTGGGCACTACCATGCTCGGGTGCTCAGTACTCGTAACTAGTGTTGAGCGGGCACTACCATGCTCGGGTGCTCAGTACTGGTAACTAGTGTTGAGAGGGCACTACCATGCTCAGCTGCTCAGTACTGGTAACTAGTGATGAGCAGGCACTACCATGCTCGGGTGCTCTGTACTCGTAACTAGTGATGAGCGGGCACTACCATGCTCAGGTGCTCAGTACTGGTAACTAGTGATGAGCAGGCACTACCATGCTCGGGTGCTCTGTACTCGTAACTAGTGATGAGCGGGCACTACCATGCTCGGGTGCTCTGTACTCGTAACTAGTGATGAGCGGGCACTACCATGCTCAGTACTCGTAACTAGTGATCAGCGGGCACTACCATGCTCAGGTGCTCAGTACTCGTAACTAGTGATGAGTGGGCACTACAATGCTCGCGTGCTCAGTACTGGTAACTAGTGATGAGCGGGCACTACCATGCTAGGGTGCTCAGTACTGGTAATGAGCGGGCACTACCATGCTCGGGTGCTCAGTACTCGTAACTAGTGATGAGCGGGCACTACCATGCTCGGGTGCTCAGTAATGGTAACTAGTGATGAGCGGGCACTACCATGCTCAGGTGCTCAGTACTCGTAACTAGTGATGAGCGGGCACTACCATGCTCGGGTGCTCAGTACTGGTAACTAGTGATGAGCGGGCACTACCATGCTCAGGTGCTCAGTACTCGTAACTAGTGATGAGCGGGCACTACCATGCTCAGGTGCTCAGTACTCGTAACTAGTGATGAGTGGGCACTACCATGCTCGGGTGCTCAGTACTGGTAACTAGTAATGAGTGGGCACTACAATGCTCGCGTGCTCAGTACTGGTATCTAGTGATGAGCGGGCACTACCATGCTCGGGTGCTCAGTACTGGTAACTAGTGATGAGTGGGCACTACCATGTTCGGGTGCTCAGTACTGGTAACTAGTAATGAGCGGGCACTACCATGCTCGGGTGCTCAGTACTCGTAACTAGTGATGAGTGGGCAATACAATGCTCGCGTGCTCAGTACTGGTAACTAGTGATGACCGGGCACTACCATGCTAGGGTGCTCAGTACTGGTAATGAGCGGGCACTACCATGCTCGGGTGCTCAGTACTCGTAACTAGTGATGAGTGGGCACTACCATGCTCGGGTGCTCAGTACTGGTAACTAGTGATGAGCGGGCACTACCATGCTCGGGTGCTCAGTACTGGTAACTAGTGATGAGTGGGCACTACCATGCTCAGGTGCTCTGTACTGGTAACTACTGATGAGCGCGCACTACCATGCTCGGGTGCTCAGTACTTGTAACTAGTGATGAGCAGGCACTACCATGCTCGGGTGCTCAGTACTTGTAACTAGTGATGAGCGGGCACTACCATGCTCAGGTGCTCAGTACTCATAACTAGTGATGAGCGCGCACTACCATGCTCGGGTGCTCGGTACTCATAACTAGTGATGAGTGGGCACTACCATGCTCGGGTGCTCGGTACTGGTAACTAGTGATGAGCGCGCACTACCATGCTCGGGTGCTCAGTACTTGTAACTAGTGATGAGCGGGCACTACCATGCTCGGGTGCTCAGTACTTGTAACTAGTGATGAGCGGGCACTACCATGCTCGGGTGCTCTGTATTCGTAACTAGTGATGAGTGGGCACTACCATGCTCGGGTGCTCTGTACTCGTAACTAGTGATGAGCGGGCACTACCATGCTCAGGTGCTCAGTACTGGTAACTAGTGATGAGCGGGCACTACCATGCTCGGGTGCTCAGTACTGGTAACTAGTGATGAGCGGGCACTACCATGCTCAGGTGCTCAGTACTGGTAACTAGTGATGAGCGGGCACTACCATGCTCGGGTGCTCTGTACTCATAACTAGTGATGAGCGGGCACTACCATGCTCGGGTGCTCAGTACTGGTAACTAGTGATGAGCGGGGCACTACCATGCTCGGGTGCTCAGTACTCGTAACTAGTGATGAGCGGGCACTACCATGCTCGGGTGCTCAGTACTGGTAACTAGTGATGAGCGGGCACTACCATGCTCGGGTGCTCAGTACTCGTAACTAGTGATGAGCGGGCACTACCATGCTCGGGTGCTCAGTACTGGTAACTAGTGATGAGTGGGCACTACCATGCTCGGGTGCTCAGTACTGGTAACTAGTGATGAGTGGGCACTACCATGCTCGGGTGCTCAGTACTGGTAACTTGTGATGAGTGGGCACTACCATGCTCAGGTGCTCAGTACTGGTAACTAGTGATGAGCGGGCACTACCATGCTCGGGTGCTCTGTACTCGTAACTAGTGATGAGCGGGCACTACAATGCCCGGGTGCTCACTTATGGTAGTGCTCACTCATCACTAGGTAAGAGTACAGAGCACCTGAGCATGGTAGTGCCCGCTCATCACTAGGTAAGAGTACAGAGCACCTGAGCATGGTAGTGCCTGCTCATCACTAGGTAAGAGTACAGAGCACCTGAGCATGGTAGTGCCCGCTCATCACTAGGTAAGAGTACAGAGCACCTGAGCATGGTAGTGCCCGCTCATCACTAGGTAAGAGTACAGAGCACCTGAGGATTGTAGTGCCCGCTCATCACTAGGTAAGAGTACAGAGCACCTGAGCATGGTAGTGCCCGCTCATCACCAGGTAAGAGTACATAGCATGGTAGTGCCCACTCCTCATTAGTCGGCACCTCATGGGGCGGAGGGTGGAGATGGAGATATATCTGGGGTTCTCTGTGTCCTCGTCATGTTCCTCTTCTGCATTTGTGTTCCTTTTCTAGGGTTATTATCTGCGGCTTACGATGGAGGGGGATGAGGCCCCGCTGCTTTACCCGTCCCTGTTTGAGGAATGTGCGAGCAATCACTTCAGCGCTGTGGACGCCCGGTCCCGGAGGTAGGCGCGTGTTACCGGAGCTACCTAATTGCATTTTGTATTGTCGCAGATTTGCTGCATATTTCACCTTAGATCT
The DNA here is from genome assembly GCF_048569485.1 of Anomaloglossus baeobatrachus. Taxonomy (NCBI): domain Eukaryota; kingdom Metazoa; phylum Chordata; class Amphibia; order Anura; family Aromobatidae; genus Anomaloglossus; species Anomaloglossus baeobatrachus. Next base: position 960,604,476 of record NC_134353.1, read on the forward strand.
ACAGTGAAAATCTTCGACAAGCGGTGACATGCTGCAGGTTTTGACATGTGCAATGCACGGCATTAATCATAGCGGGGGATGGGTGCGAGAAGGGAATATTAATAACCAAACTAAAAGCTTTTCTGATTTCTCTTTTTCAGGCCTTTTTACATTGAACCTTCCAATATCACCAGCGTCAATCACGACCCCCCCAGAGTCACGTGCCACGCTGCAGCCATGAACAAGCGCATCCACTACTACAGCAAGCTCGGCCGCTCGTCACAGTCTTCGTTGGTATGATCGCACCACCTCTCCATGATGCCAGATTTTATTTTTTAGGAGACCCGCAGCTTGCTCCGACCTCTGCTATATAACATACATGCATGCTCAGCTGAGCGTGCATTCGCATACAAGGGGAGTTGCAGAAAACTTGGCTCTCAGCCGGGCAAACATCACATCTAAGCTGGCCGCCTATGTTGAGTGTTCATCATGGCCGGGACCACACCAGAAATTGATGGGATAAAGTCTTTACTTTTCATTTACCCATTTAATGGCGTTATCTTGTGTCATTTTGTTGTAGATCGCTCCAGATCACGTGATTCCTGCCCCCGAAGAAATTTATGTCTACAGTCCTTTGGGAACCGCTTTAAAAATTGATGGCGGAGACGGCTCGGAAAAAAACTCCAGCATCGTCACAATGTACGTGACCCGACGGTAGAGGCTCAGGGTATAATTTAACGCATTATCGACATGTGACGACATACGCCGGCTCGCTGACCTTGTTGCGGGCTCACACGTTGAGCCTGCATCGTTCCCGGCTTTGTTTTTATATTTAGTATCATTCTCGGTAACAAGTTTTATTCCTTTGGATATTTGCTCTTCTCTGCAGTCGCCTCAGGCGGGATGAGACGCCGGCTGTTGTGTTCTTTGTATAAAGCAATGAAACTTTTTCTTTTGTTTTACAGATTTATGATCTGGAACACGATGATGGGAACATCGATTCTCAGTATTCCCTGGGGAATTAAGCAGGTAATAGGGAAAGCAAAGCCAGCAAATACTCCTGAGCCGCCGCCTCAAGGCCCCGTTACACGCTACGATTTATCTGACAATATGTCGTCGGGGTCATAAGTTTCGTGGCGCACTTCCGTCATCATTAGCGAGTGACACCTACGAGCGACTCCGAACGATCGTAAAAATAGCGAAAATCGTTGACATGCTCAGTTTCAAAATATTGTTCGTCGTTTGGAACGCAGCAGACATATTGCTACGTTTGACACCCTGCCAACGACAAACCACGTCGTTAGTGCGTCCGTCATCAGCGACGCGGGCGTGTCGTTACGAGCAATGCTCCACGCCTCCTCCGCTCTGATTGGTGTCACGCCAGGGTGTATGCTATGGACAATTATACGCCTTTGTCGTTGCCGGAATCGTTGGGAGGAATGCTGTGTGATGGCGTCCACACGACCGCCGCCTTGGTCAAACTATACGATGTAGCGTCATTTGTGAGATGGGTACGTGTGACCGCTACAAAACGACTTATGAGCGTTCTGGGCAAATCGTACCAACGATCTGGGCGTGTCACATCGCTAACGAGATCGCTAGCGATATCGTTGTGTGTAAAGCGGCCTGTAGAATACACTTATAAATGGTTGATCATCCATTATAATGGTGGTGTAATTCGGGGATCACAGACCGAGCAGCTTAAAGGGGTTGTCCACTACTTTTCCTTTGAAGGCCATCAGTCTGATTGGGTCGGGCACCCCCACTGATCAGCTGTTTTTGGTTTCAGCAGCAGGCGGCCAGAAATGCTCTGTTCCGGAGCTGCTCTGTCTTCTGATGGCGGGCCCCAGCCGGGTACTGCACATGCGCCTCTTATTGATCTGAATGGGAGGTGAATGTAACAGGATTTGGCTATGGCCGCTGTTAGGTAACAGAGCAGCTCTGGAACTACGCAGATACGCAGATCTACCTCTCTGGACCTGACATCACCTCCTTACTAACCAAAATCCCACAATGTCTGCGTGATTTCTAAAGCTTAACATGTGCAACTGAATTCATTGTCTTTCCTTATCCTCTCCCAACTCCTCCACCAAGGCCTATCCATCAAAGTTTATGGCTGCTCACTGTCCCCAGTGTCGCAAGCTCATTGCCTCGGAGTAACCCTCGACTCTGCTCTATCCTTCAATCCACATATCCATGCCCTCTTCACCTCCTGTCGACTACAACTCAAATATCTCCCGGATTCATGCATTCCTTATCCAAGAATCAGCAAAAACACTAGTGTGTGCCCTAATTATCTCCCACCTTGACTACTGCAACCTCCTGCTCTCTGGCCCTCCCTTTTAACACTCTTGCACCCCTCCAATCTATCCTAAACTCTATGGCCCGACTAATCCACCTGTCCCCTCGCTATTCCCCAGCCTCGCCATTCTGCCAATTCCTTCACTGGCTTCTCATTGCCCAAAGACATCCGTTCAAAACCCTAACCATATTATACAAAGCCTTCCACAACCTGACTCCTCCTTACATCTGTGACCTAGTCTCCTGATAACTACCTGCACGCAACCTCAGATCCTCACAAGATCTCCTTCTCTACTCCCCTCTCATCTCCTCTTCCCACAATCACATACAAGATTTCTCCTGCACCTCCCCTCATACTCTGGAACCCTCTACCCCAGCATATCAGACTCTCCCCTACCATGCAAAGCTTCAAGAGGAACCTGAAGACCCACCTCTTCCGACAAGCCTACAACCTACAATAACACTCACCACTGCGCAACCAGCTCTGTCCTCACCCACTGTACTCTCACCATCCCTTGTAGACTGTGAGCCCTCGTTGGCAGGGTCCTTTCTCCTCCTATAGACTGTGAGCCCTCGTTGGCAGGGTCCTCTCTCCTCCTGTAGACTGTGAGCCCTCGTTGGCAGGGTCCTCTCTCCTCCTGTAGACTGTGAGCCCTCGCGGGCAGGGTCCTCTCTCTTCCTGTAGACTGTGATCTCTTGTGGGCAGGGTCCTTTCTCCTCCTATAGACTGTGAGCCCTCGTGGGCAGGGTCCTCTTTCCTCCTGTAGACTGTGAGCCCTCGCGGGTGGGGTCCTCTCTCCTCCTGTAGACTGTGAGCCCTCTCCGGTAGGGTCCTCTCTCCTCCTGTACCAGTCTGTGCCTTGTATTGCTCATGATTATTGCACTTGTTTTTATGTATACCCTTTTCACTTGTAAAGCGCCATGGAATAAATGGCGCTATAATAATAACTGAGAATTTCCGGCTACCGGCACTGAATATACTGGATGGGGGGGGGGTGGCCGGGCCCCAGACGATCAGACATTGATGACCCTAATGATTGGCCATCAATGGAAAAGTAGTGATTGACCTTTTTAAAGAATTTGTCTCATGAAGACCTAAATATTGTATTAATGTTGGCTGATATCCGGCAGTCTACTATGTATCGGGGCCTCCTGACTCCCCTGATGTGCTGTCGGGGGTGTAAATATGTGACCTGTCCATCATCGGGTGGCTGTTTTTGTCAAAATAAGTCACCACCGGAGTCTGCCAGCGGCTTTCTCATACAGAACAAAGGAGCGTTAAGCAGAGCGAGCGCTACGGAGCGTGCGCGTGTCGGGCGAGATGGATTGATGTTGGCCAAACGTTCGTCCAACATGGCGCTGTTCTTGGGGTTTAATTATTTGTAACAGCCATACCAGTGCAGAACACATTGGCGTTTTTAGCAGCAGGCGATGACCACCCCAGTAGATTCACCACACCTTACCTTTTTCTGTAACCTCTCGCGCCCGGTCCTGACGGCCGGCAAAACTTACTACATTCCGGCAATTTGTTTCCTGACATTTTGCAGCGGGACAATCTCCTCCGTGTGAGTCTTATCTTAGGGTTCGACTCAATATGAAGTTTTTTACTTGTGATTGTGAGAATCTCTCTTCAATATCTCCTTTATCTTCCAGGCCGGATTCACCACGGGCGTAGCCGTCATATTCCTGATGGGCCTCCTAACACTTTACTGCTGCTATAGAGTTGTGAAGTCCCGCGGGGCGATACGTAAGACTCACTGACCGCGTATTATACACTCAGCACTCACTGACACGTAATGCTTCACTCTTATCTGCCGGGAGGTGGGATTAATGGGAAAGTGTAATAACATGGGGGCTATAGAGACCATTATACTTATAACTCCCCTACAGTGGCTGATGTAAGGGAATCACCAGATACCATTAACCCCCGCAGAGGAGAGAACTCAGGATCAGTAATGTATGTACACAGTGACTGCACCAGCAGAATAGTGAGTGCAGCTCTGGAGTACTGTATGTGCGCTGACTCTCACGTTCCTGCGGTCTCTCCTGTCTTGCAGCCCTCGTGGACACCTCGCACTGGGAGTTTCCCGATGTGTGTCAGTATTATTTCGGTTCCTTCGGACGTTGGTCCAGCCTCCTCTTCTCTTTGGTGTCGTTGGTTGGAGCGATGATCGTATATTGGGTGCTGATGTCCAACTTTTTTTTAACACAGGAAAATTTATTTATAGTAAGTATGAAGAGGTGCGGGGGGGGTTATATGGGGGGGGCAGCCTGTGAAGCCGGTGACTGCGGTGTGGGGGTGATATCGGGGGGGGCGGCCTGTGAGGCCGGTGACTGCGCTGTGGGGGTGATATGGGGGGGCGGCCTGTGAGGCCGGTGACTGCGCTGTGGGGGTGATATCAGGGGGCGGCCTGTGAAGCTGGTGACTGCGGTGTGGGGGTGATATCAGGGGGCGGCCTGTGAAGCCGGTGACTGCGGTGTGGGGGTGATATCAGGGGGCGGCCTGTGAAGCCGGTGACTGCGGTGTGGGGGTGATATCGGGGGGCGGCCTGTGAAGCCGGTGACTGCGGTGTGGGGGTGATATCAGGGGGCGGCCTGTGAAGCCGGTGACTGCGGTGCGGGGGTGATATCGGGGGGGGGCCTGTGAAGCTGGTGACTGCGGTGTGGGGGTGATATCAGGGGGCGGCCTGTGAAGCTGGTGACTGCGGTGCGGGGATGATATCGTGGGGGCGACCTGTGAAGCCGGTGACTGCGGTGTGGGGGTGATATCAGGGGGCGGCCTGTGAAGCTGGTGACTGCGGTGCGGGGGTGATATCGGGGGGTGGGGCGTCCTGTGAAGCCGGTGACTGCGGTGCGAGGGTGATATCGGGGGGCGGCCTGTGAAGCCGGTGACTGCGGTGCGGGGTTGATATCGGGGGGCGTCCTGTGAAGCCGGTGACTGCGGTGCGGGGGTTTATTGGGGGTGCGGCCTGTGAGGCCAGTGACTGCGGTGCGGGGGTGATATCGGGGGTGTGCGGCCTGTGAAGCCGGTGACTGCGGTGCGGGGGTGATATTGGGGGGCGGCCTGTGAAGCCGGTGACTGCGGTGCGGGGTTGATATCGGGGGGCGTCCTGTGAAGCCGGTGACTGCGGTGCGGGGGTTTATCGGGGGTGCGGCCTGTGAGGCCAGTGACTGCGGTGCGGGGGTGATATCGGGGGTGTGCGGCCTGTGAAGCCGGTGACTGCGGTGCGGGGGTGATATTGGGGGTGCGGCCGGTGACTGCGGTGCGGGGGTGATATTGGCGGGCGTCCTGTGAGGCCAGTGACTGCGGTGCGGGGGTGATATCATGGGTGCGGCCTGTGAAGCCGGTGACTGCGGTGCGGGGGTGATATCGGGGGCGCGGCCTGTGAAGCCGATGACTGCGGTGCGGGGGGTGATATCGGGGGGCGGCCTGTGAAGCCGGTGACTGCGGTGTGGGGGTGATATCGGGGGCGCGGCCTGTGAAGCCGATGACTGCGGTGCGGGGGAGATATCGGTGGTGGCCTGTGAGGCCGGTGACTGCGGTTTCGGGGGTGATATCGGGGGGTGTCCTGTGAAGCCGGTGACTGCGGTGCGGGGGTGATATCGGGGGTGCGGCCTGTGAGGCCAGTGACTGCGGTGCGGGGGTGATATTGGCGGGCGGCCTGTGAAGCCGGTGACTGCGGTGCGGGGGTGATATTGGCGGGCGGCCTGTGAGGCCAGTGACTGCGGTGCGAGGGTGATATTGGCGGGCGGCCTGTGAAGCCGGTGACTGCGGTGCGGGGGAGATATCGGTGGTGGCCTGTGAGGCCGGTGACTGCGGTTTCGGGGGTGATATGGGGGGTGCGGCCTGTGAGGCCGGTGACTGCGGTGCGGGGGTGATATTGGCGGGCGGCCTGTGAGGCCAGTGACTGCGGTGCGAGGGTGATATTGGCGGGCGGCCTGTGAAGCCGGTGACTGCGGTGCGGGGGTGACATCGGGGGTGCGGCCTGTGAGGACGGTGACTGCGGTGCTCATACGGTGCTTGCACGGAGCGAGCAGGATGGAGCTACGTCGGTGACGCCGACCTTCTGTTCCTGCAGAGACTGACATTTTATATTTGTGTTTTGTGTCTTTGTAGATTATGTTCATCACATCAATGTCACAGAAATCGTGCTGAGCACAAACGGGAGCGACAAAGGTAGGAGAAGCCGGGAGATAAAGGACACTGCAGTATATAGGCACGTGCAGGTATACAGATATATACACGCTGTACTGATCACACATGATTAACAAGAACAAACAGGAGCAATATGGAAATAATACCCGACCGTGTGTGCATTAATCAGGTGTAATCAGTAAAGTATATATATATATATTGTATATCTGGCAGGGCCTGGGCTGTATACTGCAGCGACGTTCTCTCTTTTCTATAAACTATATATCTGGCCATTTTCTGCTTCCGCTACATGGTAATCTGGAGACACTAAAACACTGAGAATGGACATAGTGATGATGATTTTTTTTTTTTCATGTTTTTAGTTATTTGCCCGAACACCGGAGACGGGAGTTCACCCAACACAACCGTGGACCCGAGCAGCGGAAATATGACGGGGCTGCTGCAGTTTGAAGACTGGTGGAGTAAGACGGACACCGTCCCCCTGTATCTGATCCTCGTCCTGCTGCCGCTCCTCAACTTCCGCTCTCCCTCGTTTTTTGCTAAATTCAATGTCTTAGGTGCGTGATCCATATTCGAGACAATGCACAGAAATAACGGAGTGTGATGGAATAAATACTCAGGAGGATGAGGACCGCATTGTGTGATGTCTTTTCCGTCTGTATTTCAGGCACGGCGTCGGTGCTCTACCTGGTGTCTCTGGTGACGTATAAAGCCGCCCGGATCGGGTTTCATTTTGAGTTCCACTGGGATAAAGTGCAAGAATATTTTGTTCCTGGTAAGAAAGTGACATTTTATTTTACTGATTTAGTAAAGTGCATGTTTCATCTCTGGGAGGCTGGGTGACCACCAGTATGTCGGCCGTGATCTCTGGGAAGCTGGGTGACCACCAGTATGTCGGCCGTGTCATCTCTGGGAAGCTGGGTGACCACCAGTATGTCGGCCGTGTCATCTCTGGGAAGCTGGGTGACCACCAGTATGTCGGCCGTGTCATCTCTGGGAAGCTGGGTGACCACCAGTATGTCGGCCGTGTCATCTCTGGGAAGCTGGGTGACCACCAGTATGTCGGCCGTGTCATCTCTGGGAAGCTGGGTAACCACCAGTATGTCGGCCGTGTCATCTCTGGGAAGCTGGGTGACATCCAGTATGTCAGCCATGTCATCTCTGGGAAGCTGGGTGACCACCAGTATGTTTGCCGTGCCCTCTCTGGGAAGCTGGATGACCACCAGTATGTTTGCTGTGCCCTCTCTGGGAAGCTGGGTGACCACCAGTATGTCGGCCGTGTCATCTCTGGGAAGCTGGGTGACCACCAGTATGTCGGCCGTGTCCTCTCTGGGTAGCTGGGTGACATCCAGTATGTTGGCCATGTCATCTCTGGGAAGCAGGGTGACCACCAGTATGTTGGCCGTGTCATCTCTGGGAAGCTGGGTGACCACCAGTATGTCGGCCGTGTCATCTCTGGGAAGCTGGGTGACCACCAGTATGTCGGCCGTGTCATCTCTGGGAAGCTGGGTGACCACCAGTATGTTGGCCGTGTCATCTCTGGGAAGCTGGGTGACCACCAGTATGTCGGCCGTGTCCTCTCTGGGTAGCTGGGTGACATCCAGTATGTTGGCCGTGTCATCTCTGGGAAGCTGGGTGACCACCAGTATGTTTGCCGTGCCCTCTCTGGGAAGCTGGATGACCACCAGTATGTTTGCCGTGCCCTCTCTGGGAAGCTGAGTGACCACAAGTATGTTTGCTGTGCCCTCTCTGGGAAGCTGGGTGACCACCAGTATGTTTGCCGTGCCCTCTCTGGAAGCTGGGTGACCACCAGTATGTTTGCTGTGCCCTCTCTGGGAAGCTGGGTGACCACCAGTATGTCGGCCGTGTCATCTCTGGGAAGCTCGGTGACATCCAGTATGTCGGCCGTGTCATCTCTAGGAAACTGGATGACCACCAGTATGTCGGCCGTGTCCTCTCTCTGAAGCCGGGTGACCACCAGTATGTTGGCCGTGTCCTCTCTGGGAAGCTGGGTGACCACCAGTATGTCGGCCGTGTCATCTCTGGGAAGCTGGTAGACCACCAGTATGTTGGCCGTGCCCTCTCTGGGAAGCTGGGTGACCACCAGTATGTTTGCCGTGCCCTCTCTGGGAAGCTGGGTGACCACCAGTATGTCGGCGTGTCATCTCTGGGAAGCTGGGTGACCACCAGTATGTCGGCCGTGTCATCTCTGGGAAGCTGGGTGACCACCAGTATGTCGGCCGTGTCATCTCTGGGAAGCTGGGTGACCACCAGTATGTCGGCCGTGTCATCTCTGGGAAGCTGGGTGACCACCAGTATGTCGGCCGTGTCATCTCTGGGAAGCTGGTAGACCACCAGTATGTTTGCCGTGCCCTCTCTGGGAAGCTGGGTGACCACCAGTATGTCGGCGTGTCATCTTTGGGAAGCTGGGTGACCACCAGTATGTTTGCCGTGCCCTCTCTGGGAAGCTGGGTGACCACCAGTATGTTTGCCGTGCCCTCTCTGGGAAGCTGGGTGACCACCAGTATGTCGGCCGTGTCATCTCTGGGAAGCTGGTAGACCACCAGTATGTTGGCCGTGTCATCTCTGGGAAGCTGGGTGACCACCAGTATGTCGGCCGTGTCATCTCTGGGAAGCTGGGTGACCACCAGTATGTCGGCCGTGTCATCTCTGGGAAGCTGGTAGACCACCAGTATGTTGGCCGTGTCATCTCTGGGAAGCTGGGTGACCACCAGTATGTGGGCCGTTGAACCTGAGAAGAGATTCACTCTGCCCGAACCATCAGCACCAAGAATCTGTCACCGGCTGCGCTAATGCAGATGTGCGAGGTTTCTTTTGTAATCAAATACTTATTTTTTTATTTAAAGGTTTTCCAAATATTTACAATAAAATCTGACAAAAATATGAATCCATATGAATCACAAAACCTTTACTTCTACCCCCGACCTGCGCCCCTCCGGATTCAGGAACACATATAATAGGGAGAAGCTTAAGGCTGTGTGCACACAGGGCATTTTTATCATTTGGGTTTTTTTTAAATGCGTTTTTGAGTGCAGTTCAAATCCTTATGCCAGCAAAGTCACTTAGAATCCTGACGTTTTGTGCAGCATCACTTCTTTCAGCGTTTTTCCACTCCAGATACATGAAAAAACGCATGCAAAAAAAAGCACCGAAAGCGTGGCAAAAACACACTGAAAAAACATGCAAAAAAGCACTGTAAACGCGGCAAAAAACACACTGAAAAAACGTGCAAAAAAAGCACTGAAAATGTAGCAAAAATACACTGAAAAAAAACTCATGCAAAAAAAGCAGCGAAAACGTGGCAAAAACTGAAATATGTGCAAAAAAACACTGAAAACATGCATGCAAGAAAGCACCGAAAATGTGGCAAAAAACACTGAAAACACATGTGCAAAAAAGAACTGAAAATGCAGCAAAAACACACTGAAAAAACATGCAAAAAAACACAGAAAAAGCGGGAAAAACACACTGAAAAAACATGCAAAAAAAGCACTGAAAATACAACAAAAACACAGTGAAAAAAGTATTTTTTTTTCCAGCCAGGAGGTGCAGAAATTTCTGCAAGCAAATACTCCTTGTGCACACAACCCGAAAGTAAGTTCTCCGATATATTGTGAGAAGACAATAAATTCAATAAAGTCCAAAAATAATTCGATATAAAGGGATCTTTGTAAAAGGAGTTGTCGTCCTGCAGAAGTCCAGGTCCAAAATCCACATAAAACCTAGAAAAAAATCTGAAGACCACAATAATATTTTCCGGCATTCGCATAATCCGTGGTAAAGCCGGGGTATTAATCCGCGGACCCCCAAGTGTTTCCAAGCTTTTTTTTTTTTTTCTCATTTCTTCTTTTTATGCACCGCTTCTTATTAGAAGTTCCGCCATGCGACTTTACTGGTAATAAGGACAGCGTGTAGAGGGGTCCTAGCACATCGATTAGTAGGGACCCCAAAAAAACCCCAACAAAGTCCCTAAGCGACACCTCGTAATATGGATGCGTTACTGCAAGGTTGGAACATGTAAGTAATTTTTGGTAATTTGTGTTTGCAGAGTTCCGGTTTTCCTTCCCTCAGCTGACCGGCATCCTCACACTCGCTTTCTTCATCCATAACTGTATCATTACTCTGCTGAAGAACAACAAGAAGCCCGAAAATAACGTGAGTCCGTGTGAATGGGGCAAATATTCCTATATCAGGGAGTGGTCGCAGTGACCGGGAGAAGCGTGATCTCTGCTCTGTGAGATGACCTCCGCTCCTCGCGGTCCCCGGAGCTGCAGACCTCCGCTCCTTGCGGTCCCCGGAGCCACAGACCTCCGCTCCTCACGGTCCCCGGAGCCGCAGACCTCCGCTCCTCGCGGTCCCCGGAGCCGCAGACCTCCGCTCCTCGCGGTCCCCGGAGCCGCAGACCTCCGCTCCTCGCGGTCCCCGGAGCCGCAGACCTCCGCTCCTCGCGGTCCCCGGAGCCGCAGACCTCCGCTCCTCGCGGTCCCCGGAGCCGCAGACCTCCGTTCCTCGTGGTCCCCGGAGCCGCAGACCTCCGTTCCTCGCGGTCCCCGGAGCCACAGACCTCCGCTCCTGTAGGCCAGTGTTTCCCTGTACACCACTGCACATTTTTTTTACGTCTCATTTTTCTTCCCAGATCAGAGACCTCTCGGTGGCTTACCTGCTCGTTGGATTAACGTACATGTATGTTGGGGTGATGGTGTTCGGCTCGTTCCCATCTCCACCTTTGACCAAGGATTGCATCCAGCAAGTGAGTGTCCGATATCTGCAATTATGTGATAATTTCCGATGACCATGACCAACTAAGGATGAGGGCGCTACAACCCATCCTTGTGCAAGGCTTGCATTTTGCAGCTTCCCAACATCCTTCATGTACTGTATAAACAGCCAGGATTGGAGATAACACAGAGCCCGGCTGGTTACTGTTTAGATGCTGCAGTAAATGGAAACTGCAGCATGTAGGCGGGTAGGCAGAGGGACGGCCTTAGAATACGTAACATAAGGACAGAACCTTGTGTGAATTTGAGGTGTACATTTTATAGCTTCCGGACATCCTTCATTTACTGTATAAAGAGGCAGGATTGTATATAACACAGAGCCCAGCTCTTAACCACTTAGATGCTGCAGTAAATGATAACTGCAGCATGTAAGCGTTTAGGCAGGGGGACGCCATTAGAATACTTAACCTAAGGACAGAACTAAGTGTTAATCTTCATGTAGTGTATAAGCAGCCAGGGTTGGAGAGAACACAGATCCCATCTATTAACCACTTAGATGCTGCAGTAAATGGCAACTGCAGCATGTAAGCGGTTAAGCAGAGGGACGTGTTAGAATATGTAACATAGGGACAGAACTGTATGTTAATTTGAATGAATTTGAGGATTACATTTTGTCGCTTCCTGACATCCTTCATGTACTATATAAATGGCCAGGATTGTATATAACACAGTCTGGCTGTTAACCGCTTAGAGGCTGCAGTAAACGCCAGCTGCAGTATGTAAGTGGTTAGGTAGAGGGACGGCGTTATAATACATCACATAAGGATGGAAGTTTGTGTGAATTTCAGGTTTACATTTTGTAGCTTCCTGACATCCTTCATTTACTGTATAAACAGCCAAGATTAGAGGTAACACAGAGCCGGCTGTTAACTGTTTAGATGCTGCAGTAAATGGCAACTGTATCATGTAAGCGGTTAGGCGGAGGAACAGCCTTAGAATACATCACATAAGGACAGAGCTGTGTGTTAATTTGAGTTTTACATTTTGTAGCTTTTTGACATCCTTCATGTACTGTATAAATAACCAGGATTGTATATAATACAGTCCGGCTGTTAACCGCTTAGATGCTGCAGTAAATAACTGCAGCATGTAAGCGGTTAGGCAGAGGGACGGCCTTAGAATAGGTAACAAAAGTACGGAACTTTGTGTGAATTTGAGGTTTATATTTTGTTGCTTCCTGACCTCCTTCATGTACCGTATAAATGGCCAGGATTGGAGATAACACCGAGCTCAGCTGTTAACCGCTTAGATGCTGCAGTAAATGATAACTGTAGCATGTAAGCGGTTAGGCATAGGGACAGCTTTAGAATATGTAACGTGAGGACAGAACTTTGTGTGAATCTGAATGAATTTTTAATTTTTGCTCTTTTTATTCTCTCTTCTAGAACTTTCTGGATAATTTTCCCAGTAACGACGTCCTGTCCTTCATCGCAAGAATCTTCCTGCTCTTTCAGATGATGACCGTGTACCCGCTGCTGGGATACCTGGTCCGGGTGCAGCTTTTGGGACATGTTTTTGGAAACACTTACCCCAGGTGGGTTTTATGCCGCGGTCGGTTATGGGGACGGCGTCCGGTGCTAGGTGGGTTTTATGCCGCGGCTGGTTATAGGGACGGCGTCCGGTGCTAGGTGTGTTTTATGCCGCGGCTGGATATGGGGACGGCGTCCAGTCCTAGGTGGGTTTTATGCCGCGGTCGGTTATGAGGACGGCGTCCAGTCCTAGGTGGGGTAAAAGGAAGCGTTTTGTAACCCCCTTTTGTAAAAGTGTTCACTATTTGTAAAGAGCTCTGCTTGCTGTCAGTGAGTGACCACATTCATCGCCGTTAATATAGGCTTGTAAGTGGCACCTGGTCATGAAGTGGTTAACAGGAGGTACCGTTTCAGTCTGGTGCCGAACCGAATACTTTATTTTGGACCAGAACCATTTATTTCTGTGAGATTTCTGATGAAAAGACGTTAAATACATTGGATTCAGATGGTTGTCGTCTTTATTCCAGCATCTTCCACGTCCTGGGACTTAACATTGTTGTCGTCGGGTTTGGGGTCGTCATGGCCAAATTCTACCCAAATATTGGGGGCATCATCAGGTAAGACATGTCTGAGGGGCACCATCATTATCCATTCATAGTGGTGTATTCCTGCCTGTGAGGGCATAACGGGGTCATAGAGGGGAGACCACGGCTCAAGACCCCCAAATACAGATATAATATCAGCAGAATAGTGAGTGCAGCTCTGCAGTATAATGCAGAAGGTATCTCAGGATCAGTAATGTATGTACACAGTGACTGCACCAGCAGAATAGTGAGTGCAGCTCTGGTGTATAATACAGGAGGTAAATCAGGATCAGTAATGTAATGTATGTACACAGTGACTGCACCAGCAGAATAGTGAGTGCAGCTCTGGAGTATAATACAGGAGGTAACTCAGGATCAGTAATGTAATGTATATACACAGTGACTGCACCAGCAGAATAGTGAGTGCAGCTCTGGAGTATAATACAGGAGGTAACTCAGGATCAGTAATGTAATGTATATACACAGTGACTGCACCAGCAGAATAGTGAGTGCAGCTCTGGAGTATAATACAGGAGGTAACTCAGGATCAGTAATGTAATGTATGTACACAGTGACAGCACCAGCAGAATAGTGAGTGCAGCTCTGGAGTATAATACAGGAGGTAACTCAGGATCAGCAATGTAATGTATGTACACAGTGACTGCACCAGCAGAATAGTGAGTGCAGCTCTGGAGTATAATACAGGAGGTAACTCAGGATCAGCAATGTATGTACAGAGTGACTGCACCAGCAGAATAGTGAGTGCAGCTCTGGAGTATAATACAGGAGGTAACTCAGGATCAGTAATGTATGTACACAGTGACTGCACCAGCAGAATAGTGAGTGCAGCTCTGGAGGATAATACAGGATAAATAATTATACAGAGTGACCTGTTCTGTGCTGCACATGAGTCCCACCCTGTGTTATACTCCAGAGCTGCACTCAGTTTCTGCATACTGCAGAGCTGAAATCTCCCAGCATTATCTGCTCTGAGTATCAAGACAAAACAATCACTGATCTCGGGGAGACCAGCCAGAGAAAACACTGCCGGCAGCCAGCAAAGGCGGCTCAACACAGTGAAATCCTAGGTGCATTGCCCCCTGTGAAATATGCAAATCAAAAAAGGTCTGTGGAGCCTCTGTTAGGAGTCTCAACACAGAAAAATAGCCAGATATCCCTCCGGGAAGGACCTAGCCAAGGAGCGGCTCTTTTTAGGAGACCACCATAACCACCATATTAAGTGGCCCTTTTAGTCAATATCCAACTCTTTGACGAGTTTAACGATACGACAAGGGAAATATCGAGACTCCTAACAGAGGCTCCACGGACCTTTTTTGATTTGCATATTTCCCAGTGGGCAATGCACCTAGGATTTCACTGTGTTGAGCGCCCTCGCTGGCTGCGGGCAGTGTTTTCTCTGGCTGGTCTCCCCGAGATCAGTGATTGTTTTGTCTTGCTGGTCTACTAGGCATTGCTCCCACCTGGCCAGAATCCAACTCCACACTGATGAGGGGCAATACCCCGAAACAGCTGTCTGTGGATGGATACCTGGCCTTGGTAATTCCCTTGTCATATCTTTAAATTCGTCAAGAGTTGGATATTGACTAAAAGGGCCACTTAATATGGTGGTAATGGTGGTCTCCTAAAAAGAGTCACCCCTTGGCTGGGTCCTTCCCGGAGGGATATCTGGCTAGTGTCTGTGTCGAGACTCCTTACAGAGGCTCCATGGACTTTTTCTGATCTGCTCGGAGTATCGGCACAGACCTTGCATTGGTGACTTATATTCTGGGAGGTCTCTGCGGTGCACAGTAATGTGGTTTTCTGTCCTCAGGTTCTCCGGAGCTGCGTGCGGTTTGGCTTTTGTCTTCGTCTACCCCTCTCTGATCCACATGATCGCCCTGTATCGCGGCCGGCAGCTGCGGTGGTTTTCTGTGGTCGCTCACGTCTGCATCATTCTCCTCGGTGTTGTGAACTTGATCGCACAGTTCCTGATGTGATGAACGTCCGTCGCTTTCTTCCTGGAGTCTTGTACGGACTAATCCTGCGTCGTGGTGAGACCCCGGCACTACACGGGGGGCTACAAACACAGGGTCTAGCGGCCGCTCCGGACAGCGCACTACAGCAGGACTGGGCGGTGTGACATTTACATGGGACTGTCGGGTTGTTTTGTGCACTCAGCGATGAGCCGCCGTCATCATTCCATTCACAGAAAGTAGCAGTTTTATTAAAAAAAACATATATATATATATATCTGACCCTGATGGCCACGTACTCAGAGGTCGGAGATTTGTGCTCCTTTCTCCACATTATAAGCAAATTGCTGATGAGTTAAAGGGAAAATGCCAACGTTTAGTCTTTTTAAATTAACTTTTCACGTTTTCACTTGTGACGGTGTATGTCACAGGGTTAATGTTTATTTGTGAGGACGATCAGCTGATACCATGCATCTGCCGATCCTTCATCCATCATCCATCCCAACAGGTAAGTGCAGAGGCGATGAGCTGCACCCAGCGGCCCTTATACCCCCCCTAGGTGCTGCAATCAATGTGACCGCTGCGGCTAAGGGGTTTGTAAAAAGGGGGCTTCCTCCGTCCTTTACAGCTCATCCCGGCAGTCGGGGGCCCCCCGGTCATACCACGGCTATATTCCTGTACTGGTGTAGTGGGCCGCCTGATTCTTGCTATTGGGTAGTAATAGAGTTTCTGTGTCGGCCCCATTGTGCAGCCCCCAGAGGGACTAAAGACCCCATAATTGCCAAACGAGTGCTCATAAGGCATCTTATATTGGAGCTCGTTGGGTGAAGATCATCCAGGGTCAATGGACCGGAAGAAAAATGAATTAAAATGATTTTATACAGTTATTTTATTTTATAAAAGTTCCCAGAGACGATACCTGGCATCATTTCCAGCCTACGTCTCCGAGGTGGTGGGGGGGGGGGGGATGGTGGCCGGGAGGATGGCGGCTGAGGTTGGAGGGCCAGGAGGATGGCGGCTAAGGTTGGAGGGTTGGGTAGGATGGCGGCCGGGGCCAGTGAGGATGGTGGCCGAGGTTGCAGGATTGGGGAGGATGGCGACCGGGGCCAAGGAGGATGGCGGCCGAGACTGGTGGGCCGGGGAGGATGGCGGTTGAGGCTGGCGAGCCGGGCAGGATGGCGGCTGAGGCTGGAGGGCCGGGGAGGATGGCGGCCGAGGCTTCCGTTTATTTCTTCTTCTCTTTGGTGATTAGATGAATAAACTTGCAATATACCAGAGTGAAATTCTAGGAAAGGAAAAGGTGGAAATGTTTGGGGGTCCCCAGTTTTGTCCCCTATATGAGGGGGAGCAATAGTGTAACTTGTGGGGGGTTCTCACCTGCACGGCTTGGTGAATGAGCCCCAGATACACAGCAATGACCAGAGCCATGAACAGGTCAAACACCGCCGGCTTCACCCTGTAACACATACATGGAGAGCGGAATTAGATCTGATCGCACACTCGATGCTCCTGACCAAGCAGCGCTGCAGTGTAAAGCATGTGGAAAGCGTCAGGCTCCCTCACCTGTGAGACGTCATCGTCTGCCTCATCTGATCATAGAAAACGAACTCTGGATTCCTAGGGAGAAAGGGAAATGTACAGTGTAATAATATAAATGAACACCAGGGGGCAGAGTGATGTCTGTCATTGCCACCAGTGGCTGATCTATAGTGGTCGCTGTGGAACTCACTGGAGGATGTCCGTCTCCGATCAATTGCGGAGCAGAGGACACGGGTTGGTGATAGCGATGAGGCAGGAGATATAGGCTGGAGCAAAACTGGAGCGCTTTGAGGGTGAGAATGATAAGTTTGTATTGTATTCTGTACAGGCTGGGTAACCAGTGCAGTGACTGGCACAGGGTGGAGGCACCAGTGTAGCGGCTGGACAGAAATATGACCCTGGCTGCCGCATTCAGAATGGATTGTAGAGGAGAAAGTCTGATTTAGAGAGAGATCGACCAGTAAATTTTGCGTCTGCACTTAAACACCGCCGCCTTGCGAATGCGCACATTGCTGAAATGTCATGCTAGGTATGGGGAAGTACCAAGCAAACGGCGCAAGGGAAACCCTGTTTCTAGTGATAGGGGGAGATTGTGACCCCTGACCAAGCCTTCCACTGGCTTCCCTGGCCAGCCTAGACAAGTTCCGGACCTGAGGCGGATACCTGACCCTCACTGACCCTGTACTTTACAGTTTCAAAGAGTCATTCATCATTCAGTAACATTATTCATAGTCTATGAATGATGAATCTGAGGCTACCTGAGTATGTGGAAATCCCCTTTAAATGACGGAAAATACCTGTCATCTGGTTTGAAGACGTGGCGTCTAACGTGCTTCAGGTGTCTCCTCAACAGATGCTCCAGTGTGGAGAGTATTGGGTGCTCCTTTGTGATCAGCTGCGCGGCGCGAGGCTGCGAGGTCAACCAGTCCAGAAGGGCCGCTAATCGTTCCTCCCGAACGCCCTGAGACCACCAATGTAAAGTGGTTCAGACATTGTCAGTCAAAATTACATGAGATTTAGATAAAGAACTCACCAGGTCTCCTTCAAAGACGCGGACACTTCTTGGTATTCTCTAAAAATGGAAAGAAAGTTCAGGTTGTGCATATTACAATGTTACCACCAGGGGGCAGTGGTGGGATATGATAACGCTCACATAGACTAGGCTATATATATATATATATATATATATATATATATATATATATATACATATATACACACAGTGGTTACAGAAAATATTCACACCCCTTTACATTTATTTTTCACTCTGTTTCATTGCAGCCATTTGGTAAATTCTCAATGTACACTCTTCCTCCCCCCCCCCCAACCCCCATCTTGTCAGAAAAAAAAACCAAATGTAGAATTTTTTGCTAATTTATTAAACAAGAAAAACTGAAATCTCACATGGTCATAAGTATTCAGCCCCTTTACTCAGTATATCACATGGTCATAAGTATTCAGCCCCTTTACTCAGTATTGAGTAGAGGCACCCTCCCTTTTGAGCTAGTCCAGCCATGAGTCTTCTTGGGATCCTGGATTTGGGGATCCTCGGCCATTCTTCCTTGCAGATCCTCTCCAGTTCCGTCAGGTTGGATGGTGAACGTTGGTGGACGCCATTTTCAGGTCTCTCCAGAGATGATCAATTGGGTTTAGGTCAGGGCTATGGCTGAGCAGGTCAAGAATGGTCACAGAGTTGTTCTGAAGCCGCTCCTTTGTTATTTTAGCTGTGTGCTTAGGGTCATTGTCTTGTTGGAAAGTGCACCTTCAGCCAAGTCTGAGGTCCAGAGCATCTGGAGGAGGTTTTCTTCCAGGATATCTCTGTACTTGGCCGTATTCATCTTTCCTTCAATTGTAACCAGTCGTCCTGTCCCTGCCCTCATAGCATGATGCTGCCACCACCATGTCTCACTGTAGGGATTGTATTGGGCGGGTGATGAGCAGTGCCTGGTTTTCTCCACACATACCGCTTAGAATTATCACCTGAAAGTCCTATCTTCGTCTCATCAGACCAGAGAATCTTATTTCTCATAGTCTGGGAGTCCTCCATGTGTTTTTTTTGCAAACTCTATGCGGGCTTTCATGTGTCTTCCACTGAGGAAAGGCTTCCGTCGGGCCACTCTGCCATAAAGGCCCGACTGGTGAAGACTGCAGTGATAGTTGACTTTGTGGAACTTTCTCCCATCTCCCTACTGCATCTCTGGAGCTCAGCCACAGTGATCTTGGGGTTCTTCTTTACCTCTCTCACCAAGGCTCTTCTCCCACGATTGCTCAGTTTGGCTGGACGGCCAGGTCTAGGAAGAGTTCTTGTGGTCCCAAACTTCTTCCATTTGAGGATTATGGAGGCCACTGTGCTCTTCGGAACCTTGAGCACTGCAGAAATTCTTTAGTAACCTTGGCCAGATCTGTGCCTTGGCACAATTCTGTCTCTGAGCTTCTTGGGCAGTTCCTTTGACCTCATGATTCTCATTTGGTGTGACATGCACTGTGAGCTGTGAGGTGTTATATAGACAGGTGTGCGCCTTTCCAAATCAAGTCCTATCAGTGTAATTACACACAACTGGACCCCAATGAAGGAGGAGAACCATCTCAAGGAGGATCACAAGGAAATGGACAGCATGTGACTTACATATGAGTGTCTGAGCAAAGGGGCTGAATACTTATCACATGGTCATATTTCAGTTTTCCTTGTTTAATAAATTTGCAAAAAAATTTCTACGTTTGTTTTTTTTCTGTGAAGATGGGGGATGGGGGTGCAGAGTGCACATTAAGGAGAAAAAAATGAACTTTTCGGAATTTACCAAATGGCTGCAATAAAACAAAAAGTGAAAAATTTAAAGGGGTCTGAATACTGTGTGTGTGTGTTGGCTATATATATATATATATATATATAGCCATCTATCTCCATCTGTGACTGACCCAGGACTAATGTGGTCACTTATTTGTGACTGAAACCGGTCTGTCATTTGGTCACTCTTCTGTGATTGATACAGGACTGTAATCTGATCACTTCTTTGTGAGTGATCCAGACTGTAATCTGGTCCCTCCTCTGCCACAGGACTGTAATCTGGTCATGTTTCTGTGATAAACACTGGATATGTAATCTGAAGTGGTAAATGTGACCATCTAAAGATTTTTATTTGGTATGTATGTTTATTGTGAATGTTGGTGTTGTACCCCGCTGCTGGGAATTGCAACTATGGTAAAAACACTTAAAGACTTATTTGACCTGTACAGTTGATGTGAAAAGAAATAATCAATAGAGATATATGGTGGCAAACACTGGGGATGGGTCTGTTCAAACTAAGGAGGTATGTAGTGACAGAATAGAAATTACGAAGATGTCCTCTGATGGGCCGTGTGTTTCTCTATAATGTTGGAAATTATCTGTGCCTTCTGAAGCCTTACTCTGAGAATTGTAGCATCTACACTGACCTCTGCTGGCCATTCACAAAACTACCTTTGCCTTGTATGGTCAAAGGAAGTTATGCAGCAGTGGGGACATTTTTGGGTCTTTTTCTGACAGGAAAAATAGAAAGATGTCTGTGTCTGAGGACTCTGGAGGCTAAGGGCTCAGGAGGCTAAGGAGACTGAGCGGTCGAGGAGGCTGAGAGGCTCAGAAGGTGAGGGGTCGACGTGGTGAGGGGCCGAGGAGGTGAGGGGCTCAGGAGTTGGGGAGGCGAGTTGCTCAGGCGGTGAGGGGCTGATGAGGTGAGGGGCTCAGGAGTTGGGGAGGCGAGTTGCTCAGGCGGTGAGGGGCTGATGAGGTGAGGGGCTCAGGAGTTGGGGAGGCGAGTCGCTCAGGAAGTGAGGGGCCGATGAGGTGAGGGGCTCAGGCGGTGAGGGGCTCAGGAGTTGGGGAGGCGAGTTGCTCGGGAGGTGAGGGGCCGATGAGGTGAGGGGCTCAGGAGTTGGGGAGGCGAGTCGCTCAGGAGGTGAGGGGCTCAGGAGTTGGGGAGGCGAGTCGCTCAGGAGGTGAGGGGCTCAGGAGTTGGGGAGGCGAGTTGCTCAGGAGGTGAGAGGCCGATGAGGTGAGGGGCTCAGGAGTTGGTGAGGCGAGTCGCTCAGGAGGTGAGAGGCCGATGAGGTGAGGGGCTCAGGAGTTGGTGAGGCGAGTCGCTCAGGAGGTGAGAGGCCGATGAGGTGAGGGGCTCAGGATGAGGGGCTCAGGAGTTGGGGAGGCGAGTCGCTCAGGAGGTGAGAGGTCGATGAGGTGAGGGGCTCAGGAGTTGGTGAGGCGAGTCGCTCAGGAGGTGAGGGGCTCAGGAGTTGAGGAGGCGAGTCGCTCAGGAGGTGAGAGGCCGATGAGGTGAGGGGCTCAGGAGGTGAGAGGCCGATCAGGTGAGGGGCTCAGGAGTTGGTGAGGCGAGTCGCTCAGGAGGTGAGAGGCCGATGAGGTGAGGGGCTCAGGATGAGGGGCTCAGGAGTTGGTGAGGCGAGTCGCTCAGGAGGTGAGAGGTCGATGAGGTGAGGGGCTCAGGAGTTGGTGAGGCGAGTCGCTCAGGAGGTGAGAGGCCGATGAGGTGAGGGGCTCAGGATGAGGGGCTCAGGAGTTGGGGAGGCGAGTCGCTCAGGAGGTGAGAGGCCGATGAGGTGAGGGGCTCAGGAGTTGGTGAGGCGAGTCGCTCAGGAGGTGAGAGGCCGATGAGGTGAGGGGCTCAGGATGAGGGGCTCAGGAGTTGGGGAGGCGAGTCGCTCAGGAGGTGAGAGGTCGATGAGGTGAGGGGCTCAGGAGTTGGTGAGGCGAGTCGCTCAGGAGGTGAGGGGCTCAGGAGTTGAGGAGGCGAGTCGCTCAGGAGGTGAGAGGCCGATGAGGTGAGGGGCTCAGGAGTTGGTGAGGCGAGTCGCTCAGGAGGTGAGAGGCCGATGAGGTGAGGGGCTCAGGAGTTGGTGAGGCGAGTCGCTCAGGAGGTGAGAGGCCGATGAGGTGAGGGGCTCAGGATGAGGGGCTCAGGAGTTGGGGAGGCGAGTCGCTCAGGAGGTGAGAGGTCGATGAGGTGAGGGGCTCAGGAGTTGGTGAGGCGAGTCGCTCAGGAGGTGAGGGGCTCAGGAGTTGAGGAGGCGAGTCGCTCAGGAGGTGAGAGGCCGATGAGGTGAGGGGCTCAGGAGTTGGTGAGGCGAGTCGCTCAGGAGGTGAGAGGCCGATGAGGTGAAGGGCTGAAGAGGCGAAGGGTTGAAGAGGCTGAGAGGCTCAGGAGACGAGGGCTGCTTCCAGTCCCTTCTATCCTCTAGTGACTGTCTGGTAAGGAGAAGGAAACTGTGGAAAGGAATAATTCAGGCGCCATTTATTCTAAATCAAGGTAGACCTTGAACACAGAAAGATCTAAAAAGCCACATGTACAGGAATGTGCCCTTGACAATATTCCATGGCCGTTATAAGGGGCGTCTGGGTCTGTTTTTCCTTCGCTATCTGCGGTCTCCAGGCATCTACATTTAGTGTTCATTGTACCCAAGTGGTCCTGTCCTCCACTCGTCCTGGGGATCGGACATTATTCCCTAGTGCGTATAATGTGTTTTACTGGCAGTCCAATGGTTAAAGGTTTGCCCCATCGAGCGTCGGTAAATTCATCCCTTCCAATATCGGGTGAATGCTGTAATTGCAATGAAGAGAGAGAACGAGGGTCAGATAGGGATTGAAGAATACATCAGGGACCTCCACAAATCTGCGGGGGGTAAAATACTCCCCCTCTTGTCACCTGCAGTTTCTCCGGAGTCTCTATATAGCGCCTACAGCAATATATACACGACTGCTGGCCGTATATACAGTATGTGGCGGAGGTTCCTGGTGATATTTACTGATCGCCTGCGGAGGTTCACTTATTTAGAGCTCGCAGAGCGTGGAATCGCGCTCATCTCCAGCCCCATTATCCGGGGCCTACAGTGAGCATATTATGGTCTCCGCCGGCCGTCATTACCGCAGCCGGAGGTCACACGCCTCATGTCCTTCATCAGACAATGTCATCCCGTCTCCTTCCATTATAATAATAACTCGTCTCATTTCTTCAGAAGATAATGAGGACGGAGCCTTCAAAGCCTCGAAACCAGAAACCGCCTCGTCTTCTCAGTAATGTCGCGTGGTATAAAACATTACAATTCTGGCTTTACTCTATATAAGAAGCCAATGATGGAGGCAGCAGCGGGGGGGGGGAAGGCCGGGGTAAGGGCATTATTCACAGGGAGCGGAGGGCCGGGGGTAAGGGCATTATACACGGGGAGCGGAGGGCCGGGGTAAGGGCATTATACACAGGGAGCGGAGGGCCGGGGGTGAGGGCGTTATACACGGGGAGCGGAGGGCCGGGGGTAAGGGCATTATACACAGGGAGCGGAGGGCCGGGGGTAAGGACATTATACACAGGGAGCGGAGGGCCGGGGGTAAGGGCGTTATACACAGGGAGCGGAGGGCCGAGGGTAAGGGCGTTATACACAGGGAGCGGAGGGCCGGGGTAAGGGCGTTATACACAGGGAGCGGAGGGCCGGGGGTAAGGGCGTTATACACAGGGAGCGGAGGGCCGGGGTAAGGGCATTATACACAGAGAGCGGAGGGCCGGGGTAAGGGCATTATACACAGAAAGCGGAGGGCCGGGGGTAAGGGCGTTATACACAGGGAGCGGAGGGCCGGGGGTAAGGGCGTTATACACAGGGAGCGGAGGGCCGGGGGTAAGGGCGTTATACACAGGGAGCGGAGGGCCGGGGTAAGGGCGTTATACGCAGGGAGCGGAGGGCTGGGGGTAAGGGCGTTATACACAGGGAGCGGAGGGCCGGGGGTAAGGGCATTATACGCAGGGAGCGGAGGGCTGGGGGTAAGGGCATTATACGCAGGGAGCGGAGGGCTGGGGGTAAGGGCATTATACATGGGGAGCGGAGGGCCGGGGGTAAGGGCATTATACATGGGGAGCGGAGGGCCGGGGGGAGGGGCGTTATACACGGGGGGAGGGGCGTTATACACGGGGAGCGGAGGGCCGGGGGTGAGGGCATTATACACAGGGAGCGGAGGGCCGGGGTAAGGGCACTATACACAGGGAGCGGAGGGCCGGGGGTAAGGGCATTATACACAGGGAGCGGAGGGCCGGGGTAAGGGCATTATACACAGGGAGCGGAGGGCCGGGCTAAGGGCATTATACACAGAGAGCGGAGGGCCGGGGGTGAGGGCATTATACACAGGGAGCGGAGGGCCGGGGTAAGGGCATTATACACAGAAAGCGGAGGGCCGGGGGTAAGGGCATTATACACAGGGAGCGGAGGGCCGGGGTAAGGGCATTATACACAGGGAGCGGAGGGCCGGGGTAAGGGCATTATACACAGAAAGCGGAGGGCCGGGGGTAAGGGCATTATACACAGGGAGCGGAGGGCCGGGGGTAAGGGCATTATACACAGAGAGCGGAGGGCCGGGGTAAGGGCATTATACACAGAAAGCGGAGGGCCGGGGGTAAGGGCATTATACACAGGGAGCGGAGGGCCGGGGGTAAGGGCATTATACACAGGGAGCGGAGGGCCGGGGTAAGGGCATTATACACAGAAAGCGGAGGGCCGGGGTAAGGGCATTATACACAGAGAGCGGAGGGCCGGGGGTAAGGGCATTATACACAGGGAGCGGAGGGCCGGGGTAAGGGCATTATACATAGAAAGCAGAGGGCCGGGGGTAAGGGCATTATACACAGGGAGCGGAGGGCCGGGGGTAAGGGCGTTATACACAGGAAGCGGAGGGCCGGGGGTAGGGGCATTATACACAGAAAGCGGAGGGCCGGGGGTAAGGGCATTATACACAGGGAGCGGAGGGCCGGGGGTAAGGGCATTATACACAGGGAGCGGAGGGCCGGGGGTAAGGGCATTATACACAGGGAGCGGAGGGCCGGGGGTAAGGGCGTTATACACAGGGAGCGGAGGGCCGGGGGTAAGGGCGTTATACAAAGGGAGCGGAGGGCCGGGCTAAGGGCATTATACACAGGGAGCGGAGGGCTGGGGGTAAGGGCATTATACACAGGGAGCGGAGGGCCGGGGGTAAGGGCGTTATACACAGGGAGCGGAGGGCCGGGCTAAGGGCATTATACACAGGGAGCGGAGGGCTGGGGGTAAGGGCATTATACGCAGGGAGCGGAGGGCTGGGGGTAAGGGCATTATACGCGGGGAGCGGAGGGCTGGGGGTAAGGGCATTATACATGGGGAGCGGAGGGACGGGTGGAGGGGCGTTATACACGGGGAGCGGAGGGCCGGGGGTGAGGGCATTGTAGGCGGGGAGCGGAGGGCCGGGGGTGAGGGCATTGTAGGCGGGGAGCGGAGGGCCGGGAATAAGGGCATTATACGTGGGGAGCGGAGGGCCGGGGGTGAGGGCATTATACGCGGAGGGCCGGGGGTAAGGGCATTATACACGGGGAGCGGAGGGCCGGGGGTAAGGGCACTATACACAGGGAGCAGAGGGCCGGGGGTAAGGGCATTATACACAGGGAGCGGAGGGCCGGGGGTAAGGGCATTCTACACAGGGAGCGGAGGGCCGGGGGTAAGGGCATTATACACAGGGAGCGGAGGGTCGGGAGTAAGGGCACTATACACAGGGAGCGGAGGGCCGGGGGTAAGGGCATTCTACACAGGGAGCGGAGGGCCGGGGGTAAGGGCATTATACACAGGGAGCGGAGGGTCGGGAGTAAGGGCACTATACACAGGGAGCGGAGGGCCGGGGGTAGGGACATTATACACAGGGAGCGGAGGGCCTGGGGTGAGGGCATTATACACGGGGAGCGGAGGGCCGGGGTAAGGGTATTATACACAGGGAGCAGGGGCTGCAGGTATCTCTTATACTGCCGGTCTGGTATCTACCATTATACGGTCACTGTATGGCAGTATTATTGGTTCTGGTGCTTGTATGTTGTTTTATGTTCACTCACACCGCGATCACCTGGTGAGGTTGTCTCTCTGCTCACTATCATTAGGATGCACCTCCGTAGTAAACGCGCTCTACCCGCTGTGGACGTCCATTCAGATGACTCCTAATTCCCCTGGCTTTGCCTCTGGCATGAATAGGTATCACAATGTGACTGCGGGGATCCTAGGCTATCCCTAACCTCCAGATTACCCCTGATGGTGGAGATGCCGGAGTCCTTATTCTCCTGACCATAACAAAATTGTAAAGGAAGGGTCAGGAGTGTGATGGCAACACAGATTAAGACAGACAGGAAAAAAACAAAACTCAGACACCCTGCAAACTCACAGGAGCAAACAGTAAGAGACAAAAGAGAAAAGCAAGAGAAGTACGGCAGCAACAAAAAGACAAAAAGGGTTAACACCACAACCGCTCACAGCAATAAAGTACTACAATGACCAGTAAGTCTGGATTACAACATCTCACCAGACCAGCATGGAAAAGCTATAGCAGGCATTAATAGAATTGTCCAGAGAGGGGAGGAAATGTGATTGGCTCCCCCATATCATGTGATCAAAGGAAACTAACAAGCAGACCAGCAGATATTGACTCTTGCTAGCCTGCCTATGAACTACAGGGCTGTGGGTTGACATCTGAGTCTCCCTGCGCTGAAGTTATCAGGCGGAGTACCAGAATCTCTAGCCTCCACAGATCCCGCCGCCGCCATGACAGCCGCCGATGTTTGTAAAAACCTCTTTGTGACAGGAGGGTGATGGTTTGAGACAACTGATTTCCTTAAATCTGAGGACATCTCGTGGGCCTTGGACCTGAATCTAGAAGGTCTGGGTCATTTTAGGTTTTGCGACCACAGCAGTGACCGGATCTCACCCGTATTGTGTCCTTGTACAGAAGCCGGGCCAGAACCTCGCAGAGGATCTCAGTGTTTCTCCGCAGCTTCTTCACGTCTACGCGGGACCTGGAGGAGACATTGACGGTTAGATCCCTCACCGCATCCTCATCTAGAGAATTAAAGGGAAACTCCATCCGAGACATCATGAGAGAATTACTAATCCTAGTAATATGATTGTGGGACGGGACAGTGTCGGGACTTATACCCCCAGCGCTGCACGTACCTGATAAATCTGGCTCCTGACCTTCACCGCACGACCTCGGACAAGGACAAGACATCTCTGCCATTTGTCTCCCACTAATCATGTGAACGCCGAGGATCGTGACCATAACACCGATCAGCAAAGCCAGGAATGTGACCGTAGGGATCATCAGATTATGATGGGATTATGCCGAGACTAGGATTATTTGGGACCCCATCTACTTCTGATCTAATAATTCCAGCAGATGACCTTCGAGAAGCCATTACTGTAATGGTTGGGAATTTGGCTCTCGACATCTCTACTAAATGTTCAGCTGGGCACAGCGCCATACAGAGAGTTGTGGCCGAGC
Source organism: Anomaloglossus baeobatrachus (assembly GCF_048569485.1). Lineage (NCBI taxonomy): Eukaryota > Metazoa > Chordata > Amphibia > Anura > Aromobatidae > Anomaloglossus > Anomaloglossus baeobatrachus. Next base: position 960,631,588 of record NC_134353.1, read on the forward strand.
CTGGTACTGCAGCTTCCACAGCTGATTGGCAGTGATCTTGTCAGACCTATTGATGGCCCAAGAATACATATTACATTATTCTCCCCAAAATTTAATTTAACCCCTTCACTCACAGCCAATTTTCTGTTTTTCGTTTTTTGGGGGGTTTTTTGCTCCCCTTCTTCCAAGAGACGTAACTTTTTTATTTTTACTTCAATCTTGCCATATGAGGGCTTGTTTTTTGCGGGACGAGTTTTACTTTTAAATGAAACCATGAGTTTTACCATATAGTGTACTGGAAAACAGAAAAAAAAATCCAAATACGGAAAAATTGCAAAAAAAGTGCGATTGCACGATAGTTTTTGAGATATTTTATTCACCGTGTTCACTATATGGTAAAACTGATGTGTGGGTGTGATGCCTCAGGTCAGTGCGAGTTCATAGGCACCATACATGAATAGGTTTACTTGTATGTAAAGGGTTAAAAAAATCACAAGTTTGTCCCAAAAAAGTGTTGCACGTTCTGCGCCATATTCCGCGACCCGTAGCGTTCTCATTTTTCAGGATCTATGGCTCAGTGATGGCTTATTTTTTGCATCTCGAGCTGACATTTTTAATGGTACCATTGTTGCACAGATGCTACGTTTTCATCGCCAGTTATTGAATTTTGTGCAAAATTTGTGGCAACCAAAAAGCTTAATTTTGGCGTTTGGAATGTTTTTGCCGCTACGCCGTTTACCAATGAGATTAATTGATTTTAGACTTTGATAGATTGGGCGTTTCTGAACGCGGCAATACCAAATATGTGTATATTTATTTATTTTTTTAACCCTTTAATTTTCAATGGGGCGAAAGGGGGTGTGATTTGAACTTTTAGGATTTTTTAATTTTTCAAAACTTTTTTTTTTTACTTTATTATTTTATTTTTAATAGTCCCCCAAGGGGCTATAAGGATCAGCAGTCTGATCGCTCATTGTTTTCCCCCGATCAGAGCAGCATCACCCAGATCGGGAGAAAAGCTCATCTCTTGTAACAGGCAGTACTCAGCTGTTGGTTACAGGATGTCATGTGAGCTACCATGACAACCACCGGATCCACGTGATCACGTTATGTGATTTCTAATATCGGGCGGTGAGTAAACTTCTACCGTGACCGCTATTATATAGCTCCATTGAAGGCGTTAACAGGTACGGGCAGATCGCAGATTTGATCGTGCCTGCTAGGCACACATGTCAGCTGTAGAAATCAGCTGACATGTGTGCGGATCCCCTCGGCTGCCTGCAGCAGCCAGGTGGGATTAACACTATGACCGCGGTGGTTAAGGAGTTAAAGACTGTTTACTTTTTTTTTTTTTACTACATTTTTAACCTATCTTTGTGAAGTTATGAATCTTTGTAATTTTCTCCATTACCTTATATTGTTTCAATTTTTCGCAAACTCCTCGGTGATATTGCTGTTTGTGCTGCCTTGTTCCTGCACTCACAGAAGCTGTTTTGATCTGGCAGATCTGAGATCTCCTGTGGGAGCCTCTCGTGTCCCCTTTTTCGCGCTCAGACAGTAGAAACACCCTCCCTGTCTGAGCGCGAAGAGCAGAGCGAGAGGCTGACGCTGAAGATCAGAGATCCGTGACACCTGCAGATCAAATCAGCTTCTGTGAGTTCAGGGACAAGGCAGCAGAAACAGCAATATCACCGAGGAGTTAGGGTACCTTCACACTTTAGCGATGCAGCAGCGATCCGACCAGCGATCTGACCTGGTCAGGATCGCTGCTGCATCGCTACATGGTCGCTGGTGAGCTGTCAAACAGGCAGATCTCACCAGTGACCAGCCCCCAGCCAGCAGCGACGTGCAAGCGACGCTGCGCTTGCACGGAGCCGGCGTCTGGAAGCTGCGGACACTGGTAACTAAGGTAAACATCGGGTATGGTTACCCGATGTTTACATTAGTTACCAGCGCACACCGCTTAGCTTTGCTCTCCTAGCTACAGTACACATCGGGTTAATTAACCCGATGTGTAATGCAGCTACATGTGCAGAGAGCAGGGAGCCGCGCACACTGCTTAGCGCTGGCTCCTTGCTCTCCTAGCTACAGTACACATCGGGTTAATTAACCCGATGTGTACAGCAGCTACATGTGCAGAGAGCAGGGAGACGCGCACACTGCTTAGCGCTGGCTCTTTGCTCTCCTAGCTACAGTACACATCGGGTTAATTAACCCGATGTGTACAGCAGCTACATGTGCAGAGAGCCGGAGCCGGCAGCACAGGCAGCGTGAGAGCTGCAGAGGCTGGTAACTAAGGTAAATATCGGGTAACCACCTTGGTTACCCAATGTTTATCTTGGTTACAAGCTTACCTCAGCTGTCAGACGCCGGCTCCTGCTCTCTGCTCGCTTCATTTGTCGCTCTCTCGCTGTCACACACAGCGATCTGTGTATCACAGCGGGAGAGCGCCTTTGAAGAAAACGAACCAGGGCTGTGTGTAACGAGCAGCGATCTCGCAGCAGGGGCCAGATCGCTGCTCATTGTCACACACAGCGAGATCGCTAATGAGGTCACTGCTGCGTCACAAAAAGCGTGACTCAGCAGCGATCTCGGCAGCGAGCTCGCTGTGTGTGAAGCACCCCTTAGAGAAAAATGGAAAAATATAAGGTAACTAGCTGTAGTACCCAGCGTTGCCCGGGATAGTAACTGTCTCTCTCCCAGTCTCTGTATATGTGTCGCTGTCTGTCTGTCTCTTTCCTTGTCTGTTTGTGTCTATCTGTTTCTATCTCTCTTTATTTGTATCAGTCTATCTGTCTCTATCTCTGTGTCTGTGTCTGTCTCTATGTCTGTGTATGTCTCTGTGTTTCTGTCTATTTCTTTCCCCGTCTTTCTCTTTACCCGTCTGTCTCTTTTCCATGACTGTCTCTTTTCCAAGACTGTCTCTTTTCCAGGACTGTCTCTTTTCCCGTCTGTCTCTTTCCCCGTCTGTCTCTTTCCCCGCCTGTCTCTTTCCCCGTCTGTCTCTTTTCAGGTCTGTCTCTTTTCAGGTCTGTCTCTTTCCAGGTCTGTCTCTTTGACCGTCTGTCTCTTTCCCCGTCTGTCTCTTTTCAGGTCTGTCTCTTTCCAGGTCTGTCTCTTTGACCGTTTGTCTCTTTCTAGGTCTGTCTCTTTCTAGGTCTGTCTCTTTCTAGGTCTGTCTCTTTCTAGGTCTGTGTCTTTGCCCGGCTGTCTCTTTGCCCGGCTTCTTATACTAACAGTTTATTTTGTTCCTATAGCAACCACTGACAGTTGCTATTAATGACCTTTAACTCACACCTCCATTGAGTTTAATGGAGGCATGTTTTTTTTTAGAGTAACTGTAAAGCACGGGGTTAAATCTTCCCATCAAAACATTCCTGACACATGGGGCGTCTGTGCAAAATTTCGTTATTGTAAATGCTACGGTGGAGATTCCTTTAGCGGACATACACACACACACACACACACACACACACACACACACATACACACACACACACACACACACACACACACATACACGCACACGCACACGCACACACACACACACACACACTGAGCTTTATATATTAGATGGAGAAAATTAAAAAGATTCATAATTTTGCAAACAAAGATCAATAAGTAAAAAAACCAAACAGTTTAGTTACTCTTTAAGTACAATGTGCAATGTCAACAGCTGGATCCTTCTTGCCGGGACACCAGATCTCCTCCATGTCTAGATTATTTCCACAGGGTGTTTGGCTCTAAACTCGCCGAGTGTCATGGCGGCATCTGACACTGTTCACACTGCAGAATCTGACATTCCTAACTGTGAATTCTCTGCTGCTTCTGAGTTGGACAGGCAGGCTCAGGCGTCGACCACTTGTGTGCTCATTAGTGATCGGGCTGGTGACCTCTGGGATCCCATGTTGTGGGAGACCTATCACAGTTATTCCCCGCCTTTTTAAGATGGAGGAGTCTGACTTCCCATGCCGACTATAGCTTTTGCGAAAACCAGTGTGTGTGCTGTTATGTCCCAGCCCTGCTGGTGATTGTATTAGGCCGGAGTCACACTTGCGAGACTCATGCGAGTCTCGCATCACATTACCCGGCACGGCCACACAGGAGCGAGTTCGCAGCATGTATTTCTATGCAGCTGAGACGCTCCTGTCAGGCGGGTGGCAGGCCATGCCAGGTGATGCGATGCAAGACTCGCACGAGTGTGACTCCAGCTTTACTTTGTGTGTGAAGTTGCTGTGGCGTTCTCCTGTAGTTTCCTCCCTGCTCTTATTTTCCTCCTTTGCTCTTTTTGTCTTATACCTCTGTGTCTGTGCCGTGAGATAGAGATTTAGGTTTTCCTGGTTTGTCTATTTCTAGTGCCTTAATCACTCCTGTCCTAGCCCTCCCCTGGGGTTGGGGGTATAATATCAGGGCTAGGGCAAGGAAGGCGGCTCAGACATCCTCACCTTGAGAAGTAACTCTGAGATAAGGGATAGCTAGGGTCCCTCTATCCTCATGGACAGACTAGGAGCCCCTGTCCCCTGCTCTCCACCTTCACCGGGACAAGTATAAAATGATAAATACTGTAATAAAACCCCACTTTGTTATTAAGAGTGAAAATTTCCCACAGTTCACATAGCATTTCGAGGCCCGGGCACATGGAGTATAAAGACTGGCTCTATAAATGGTCAACATAAGTCTAACAGGCACTACTATATACAATTATAGATGTTCTGCTCATCTGATCATTAGTGGTGTCCTATTCATGAAAGAAAATAGGAGGATCGGGGGCTTCATAGCAGAAAAAAACAAAAACAGGGAAGACAAAAAATTCAAGAAGAAAAAGAAATAGAAAATAATCATTATGATGAAGAAATACAAAAAGAAAGTAAAAGAAGAATAACAAGAAGGAAGAAAAGAAGAGCAGGTGTCACGACTTAAAGATGCTCTCCTGCGTTTTCCTGGATTACAGACCTGGCAGTGACTCGATTCGTCTGTGCAGAGCATCTTGCCTTTGGAGATGCTCTGCTGCACTTTCCTGAGTTACTGAGCTAGCAGCTTGTTTGACAGCGCAGGATTCCATGTTGGTGCTGATTACTCGGGTGTTCTACCTTCCTGGTCATTGCTCAGGTTCCTTTACTGAGCATGCTCGGCCAGAACCTTGTCAGTTGTTCTCTCTGGTTCTGAAGTTGTGCTGTTGGCCTGTGTCTCTGCTAGTGTTCTGATCTTTGTTTTCTGACCCTGGACTGTTATTTGACTCCTCTCTACCCGCTCCCTGTTCCTGTCGTTACCGCCTGCCTATTGACCTCGGACCATTACCTGACCACGTCTCTGCTTTCTCCCTGAACCTATTTCGTGCTCTTCTGGACTTCTGACTCTCAGATATTGACCTGACTATGCCTCAGTTTACTCCTTGTGCTCATACGTGTTCTTCTGTTACCAGACCCTGGCTTTCCTGACTTCTCTTCCGTCCATACTTTCTGTAAGTAGTGGCTAGCATCACAGTAGATAGAAGAATGAAAAGAAGAGTAGGAAGAAGAAAAGGAAAGGAAGAAAGTAATAATGAAGGAAATACAAAAAGAAGTTACAAAAGAGTAACAAGAAGAAGAAAGAAGAGAAGAGTAGGAAGAAAAGGAATAAAATAAAGTCAATGATGGAAAATAGAAAAAGAGTAACAGTAAGAATGAAAAAAAGAGTAGGGAGAAGAAAAGGAAAGGAAGAAAGTCATAATGATGGAAGAGGCAGAAGCAGAGGAGAAAGAAGAAAGAAAAAAAATCAAGAATTAATGAGAAAGGGAAGGTGATGAATAAGAAGGAAAAACAAAGAAGACAACTCTGATAATGGAAAACACAAAAAGGAAAACAAGGGATAAGGAAAAAACAGCAAAGAAAAGAAGGTAAAGGAAAAGAAGAAAATCATGATGATGGAAAAGGAAAAAAAAGAAAACGAAGAAAAATATCAAGATGATGATAGAAATCAAGAATTAATGAGAAAGGCAAGGTGATGAATAAGAAGGAAAAACAAAGAAGACAACTATGATGATGCAAAACACAAAAAGGAAGACAAGGGATAAGGAAAAAACAGCAAAGAAAAGAAGGTAAAAGAAAAGAAGAAAATCATGATGATGGAAAAGGAAAAAAAAGAAAACGAAGAAAAATATCAAGATGATGATAGAAATCAAGAATTAATGAGAAAGGCAAGGTGATGAATAAGAAGGAAAAACAAAGAAGACAACTATGATAATGGAAAACACAAAAAGGAAGACAAGGGATAAGGAAAAAACAGCAAAGAAAAGAAGGTAAAGGAAAAGAAGAAAATCATGATGATGGAAAAGGAAAAAAAAGAAAACGAAGAAAAATATCAAGATGATGATAGAAATCAAGAATTAATGAGAAAGGCAAGGTGATGAATAAGAAGGAAAAACAAAGAAGACAACTATGATGATGGAAAACACAAAAAGGAAGACAAGGGATAAGGAAAAAACAGCAAAGAAAAGGTAAAAGAAAAGTAAGAGAACAAAACCATGATGGTGGAAGAAGAAAGAGAAAATAAAGAAGAATATCATGATTATGATAGAAAAGAAAAGCTCAGACCAAGAATAATGAAAAAGAAAGAAAAGAGAGAAGGCAACAATGATGCTGGTAGTTGAAAAAAGGAGGGATAAAAAGGGGGATGGGAAGAAAGTAAAGAATAGTGAGATGAAGAAAAGGAAACAAAATCACAGTGATCGAAAAGAATAAAGAAGAATGAAAAGGTAACGATGAAGAAGAAGAAGCGTAAAGAGGAAAAGGACAAGAGGAGAATCATGATGATGAGGGAAGGAACAAGAAGGGATAAAGAAGAAGAAGTGTCCAAAAAGAAGAGGATGAAAACGAGGAGCAGAAAATCCAGGAAAATAAAGAGGACAGTGGACCTCTGGGAGGAAGATGAAGCAGGAGGTGATTCCTCACCTGGTGTCCAGGATGGAGGTCTTCACACCGCTCTTGTGGTTGTCCAGGTGGGAGACGGTGAGGGCCGGGAGTCTCTGGACACTGAACTGCTCGTGTTCCCAGGATAACATGGTCTCTCCCAAATAAATCTTCTTATGAACGACTGAAACATTTACACCAAGAAACGGAGGCATCAGAACGACCTGGAAGAACCAACGAGTCCATGTGATCAAGTGTGGCCTGCGCGAGACGTCACTACTCCAGGGTCGACCATGAAGGAACCCGTCCTGGGTGGCATGGAGGAGGCTACGACTGAGCCTCATCGATTAATAGTGTCCTATATAGGGGAAATCTGCTACCAGCAATGACCCCGAGCCCAGGCCTGGAGGACTCTGCTCGGGGAACTCATGATTCAACGAACACAACTGAGGACAAACAAGCCTACAGGGAGCCGCATCACAGAAACAAGCCTGTGCAGCCTGGAGAGGCAGCCTACAGTATGGTGCATATAGCCAAACATTGGAGGTCACCCAGGAGAAATGTAAGTAGCCAGAATGAAGGCAACCAAGGAAATACATGAAGAGGGGTCTAAAAGAAGATGGATAAATACACACTTTAAGGGTTACAAACCGACTGAAGCTCCTTCATAATCTCCCACTGAGCTGTCCCTTCTGCTGGTGGTCGAGAGACATGAAGGTGGAGGGAGTCCCCATTGCCCAATGTGTCCAGGCACAGGACGAGCGCCACATTCTCGTGAAGGATGCTGAATTCTGTAAGAGCAGTGATCAGCGAGTCAGAAGGAGAGATCCATAGTAGTGAGGTGTAGGGATAGACAAGAGATGACAGCAATACATATTATTCTGTCTGATGCCACCACTAGGGGGAGGTCCCTGTATACAGAGATACATGATAAGATCCTGTCTGCAGCCACCACTAGGGGGAGGTCCCTGTATACAGAGATATATGATAAGATCCTGTCTGCAGCCACCACTAGGGGGAGCTCCCTGTATACAGAGATACATGATAAGATCCTGTCTGCAGCCACCACTAGAGGGAGCTCCCTGTATACAGAGATACATGATAAGATCCTGTCTGCAGCCACCACTAGGGGGAGCTCCCTGTATACAGAGATACATGATAAGATCCTGTCTGCAGCCACCACTAGGGGGAGCTCCCTGTATACAGAGATACATGATAAGATCCTGTCTGCAGTCACCACTAGGGGGAGCTCCCTGTATACAGAGATACATGATAAGATCCTGTCTGCAGTCACCACTAGGGGGAGCTCCCTGTATACAGAGATACATGATAAGATCCTGTCTGCAGCCACCACTAGAGGGAGCTCCCTGTATACAGAGATACATGATAAGATCCTGTCTGCAGTCACCACTAGGGGGAGCTCCCTGTATGCAGAAATACATGATAAGATCCTGTCTGCAGTCACCACTAGGGGGAGCTCCCTGTATACAGAGATACATGATAAGATCCTGTCTGCAGCCACCACTAGAGGGAGCTCCCTGTATACAGAGATACATGATAAGATCCTGTCTGCAGCCACCACTAGGGGGAGCTCCCTGTATACAGAGATACATGATAAGATCCTGTCTGCAGTCACCACTAGGGGGAGCTCCCTGTATACAGAGATACATGATGAGATCCTGTCTGCAGTCACCACTAGGGGGAGCTCCCTGTATACAGAGATACATGATAAGAGCCTGTCTGCAGTCACCACTAGGGGGAGCTCCCTGTATACAGAGATACATGATAAGATCCTGTCTGCAGCCACCACTAGGGGGAGCTCTCTGTATACAGAGATACATGATAAGATCCTGTCTGCAGCCACCACTAGGGGAAGCTCCCTGTATAGAGATACATGATAAGATCCTGTCTGCAGCCACCACTAGGGGGAGCTCCCTGTATACAGAGATACATGATAAGATCCTATCTGCAGCCACCACTAGGGGGAGCTCCCTGTATACAGAGATACATGATAAGATCCTGTCTGCAGCCACCACTAGGGGGAGCTCCCTGTATACAGAGATACATGATAAGATCCTGTCTGCAGCCACCACTAGGGGGAGCTCCCTGTATACAGAGATACATGATAAGATCCTGTCTGCAGTCACCACTAGGGGGAGCTCCCTGTATACAGAGATACATGATGAGATCCTGTCTGCAGTCACCACTAGGGGGAGCTCCGTGTATACAGAGATACATGATAAGAGCCTGTCTGCAGTCACCACTAGGGGGAGCTCCCTGTATACAGAGATACATGATAAGATCCTGTCTGCAGCCACCACTAGGGGGAGCTCTCTGTATACAGAGATACATGATAAGATCCTGTCTGCAGCCACCACTAGGGGAAGCTCCCTGTATAGAGATACATGATAAGATCCTGTCTGCAGCCACCACTAGGGGGAGCTCCCTGTATACAGAGATACATGATAAGATCCTATCTGCAGCCACCACTAGGGGGAGCTCCCTGTATACAGAGATACATGATAAGATCCTGTCTGCAGCCACCACTAGGGGGAGCTCCCTGTATACAGAGATACATGATAAGATCCTGTCTGCAGCCACCACTAGGGGAAGCTCCCTGTATAGAGATACATGATAAGATCCTGTCTGCAGCCACCACTAGGGGGAGCTCCCTGTATACAGAGATACATGATAAGATCCTATCTGCAGCCACCACTAGGGGGAGCTCCCTGTATACAGAGATACATGATAAGATCCTGTCTGCAGCCACCACTAGAGGGAGCTCCCTGTATACAGAGATACATGATAAGATCCTGTCTGCAGCCACCACTAGGGGGAGCTCCCTGTATACAGAGATACATGATAAGATCCTGTCTGCAGCCACCACTAGGGGGAGCTCCCTGTATACAGAGATACATGATAAGATCCTGTCTGCAGCCACCACTAGGGGAAGCTCCCTGTATAGAGATACATGATAAGATCCTGTCTGCAGCCACCACTAGGGGGAGGTCCCTGTATACAGAGATACATGATAAGATCCTGTCTGCAGCCACCACTAGAGGGAGCCCCCTGTATACAGAGATACATGATAAGATCCTGTCTGCAGCCACCACTAGGGGGAGCTCCCTGTATACAGAGATACATGATAAGATCCTGTCTGCAGCCACCACTAGGGGGAGCTCCCTGTATACAGAGATACATGATAAGACCCTGTCTGCAGCCACCACTAGGGGGAGCTCCCTGTATACAGAGATACATGATAAGATCCTGTCTGCAGCCACCACTAGGGGGAGCTCCTTTTATACAGAGATACATGATAAGATCCTGTCTGCAGCCACCACTAGGGGGAGCTCCCTGTATACAGAGATACATGATAAGATCCTGTCTGCAGTCACCACTAGGTGGAGCTCCCTGTATACAGAGATACATGATAAGATCCTGTCTGCAGCCACCACTAGGGGGAGCTCCCTGTATACAGAGATACATGATAAGATCCTGTCTGCAGCCACCACTAGGGGGAGCTCCCTGTATACAGAGATACATGATAAGATCCTGTCTGCAGTCACCACTAGGGGGAGCTCCCTGTATACAGAGATACATGATAAGATCCTGTCTGTAGTCACCACTAGGGGGAGATCCCTGTATACAGAGATACATGATAAGATCCTGTCTGCAGCCACCACTAGGGGGAGCTCCCTGTATACAGAGATACATGATAAGATCCTGTCTGTAGTCACCACTAGGGGGAGCTCCCTGTATACAGATTTTTATAACAGGGTCAGTTCTATTATAGAAAAACAGATGCAAGTCGTATGAAGATTTATGATGCTTTGAGCTCATAATTTCAGGTCTATATGAATTGATTTCCTCGGCTTGTTACCAGAATGGTCCAGATGTTCCTCGATCCAGCGCTTGCTGCCCTGGTAATTGAGTTTCCCTCCTCCGGTCAGTGAGAACAGGACATTATATCTGGAGAACACAGCAGGTACAGGGCCGTTATCTCCTTTGTCACTTGTATATTTTGTGCGGTTTCGCTGTATACATTTGTTATATGAGATCACGTCTTTTCCTTCGGGATCAGTTTTATGCACTAAAAGTACATTTTTAACAATTTGCTTTTAACTTTAATAGTGAAAAAGGCTGAAAGACTTTATATGTTCTTTTTTACTAGTTGGAAATTGTAACCTTGGAACCTAAAAGATGCAAAAAGTGCGGAGAAGGAAATGATAAGAAATAAATCTTCTCACCTGCCCCGACTCCAGGGGGAGCTATAGAGAGCGTGGAAGACACGGATCATCTCCAGAAGAACCGAAACCCCACTGCCGTTAGAATCAGCGCCGTACGCCAGGAACTAGGGAAGACGCGGGATAAAGGGATAGATGGATAGAGGGATAGATAGAGGGATAGATAGAGGGATAGATAGAGGGATAGATAGAGAGATAGATAGATAGAGGGATAGATAGAGGGATAGATAGATAGATAAAGGGATAGATAGATAGATAGAGGGATAGATAGAGAGATAGATAGATAGAGGGATAGATAGATAGAGGGATAGATAGAGAGATAGATAGAGGGATAGATAGAGGGATAGATAGATAGAGGGATAGATAGAGGGATAGATAGAGGGATAGATAGAGAGATAGAGGGATAGAGAGATAGAGGGATAGATAGATAGATAGATAGAGGGATAGAGAGATAGAGGGATAGATAGATAGATAAAGGGATAGATAGATAGATAGATAGATAGATAGATAGATAGATAGAGGGATAGATAGAGGGATAGATAGATAGATAGATAGAGAGATAGATAGATAGAGGGATAGATAGATAGAGGGATAGATAGAGGGATAGATAGATAGAGGGATAGATAGAGAGATAGAGGGATAGATAGAGGGATAGATAGATAGATAGATAGATAGACAGATAGATAGATAGAGGGATAGATAGATAGAGGGATAGATAGAGGGATAGATAGATAGATAAAGGGATAGATAGATAGATAGATAGAGGGATAGATAGATAGAGGGATAGATAGATAGATAGAGGGATAGATAGATAGAGGGATAGATAGATAGAGGGATAGATAGATAGATAGATAGATAGATAGACAGATAGATAGATAGAGGGATAGATAGATAGATAGAGGGATAGATAGAGGGATAGATAGAGGGATAGATAGATAGATAGAGGGATAGATAGATAGATAAAGGGATAGATAGATAGATAGAGGGATAGATAGAGGGATAGATAGAGGGATAGATAGATAGATAGATAGATAGATAGATAGATAGATAGATAGAGGGATAGATAGATAGATAGATAGATAAAGGGATAGATAGATAGATAGAGGGATAGATAGATAGAGGGATAGATAGATAGATAGAGGGATAGATAGATAGAGGGATAGATAGATAGAGGGATAGATAGATAGAGGGATAGATAGATAGAGGGATAGATAGATAGAGGGATAGATAGATAGATAGATAGATAGAGGGATAGATAGATAGAGGGATAGATAGATAGATAGAGGGATAGATAGATAGAGGGATAGATAGTTAGATAGATAGAGGGATAGATAGATAGAGGGATAGATAGATAGAGGGATAGATAGATAGATAGATAGATAGATAGATAGATAGAGGGATAGATAGATAGAGGGATAGATAGATAGATAGATAGATAGATAGATAGATAGAGGGATAGATAGATAGAGGGATAGATAGATAGATAGATAGATAGATAGATAGAGGGATAGATAGATAGAGGGATAGATAGTTAGATAGATAGAGGGATAGATAGATAGATAGATAGATAGATAGAGAGAGAGAGATAGATAGAGGGATAGATAGATAGAGGGATAGATAGATAAAGGGATAGATAGATAGATAGAGGGATGGATGGATAGACGAATAGAGGGATAGATAGATACAGTAGATAGATAGATGGATGGATGGATGGATAGATAATGGATAGTATGGTAGATATTACATTTTCTTGCATGTACCACACTCACCGGAGCGGCTCCGAACGCGTCATAATGTGCCACCACAGCAATGGTCGGGGTGGTTGCGGCTTCTCTGTGCCCCGGTAACTGCCCCTGTATGAAGGACAGTCGTTATTTTCTGGGCTCATTTCTTTAGGTGTCATCATCTTTTATCCATGTGTCCGACTCACTGGCAAAAAACGGCCCCTCTGCAAGAACAATCTAGGGGCCCTTTGCCGCCCAAGAGGACATCAAAGTTCACAATGCCATCTGTTTTGGAGATAGAAATGCCCCCCCCAACGCTTCGGGCTCCTGTGTGACCACTCCGGCTGCACCAGTGATATGTCCGCCCCTGCTCCGGCTGCACCAGTGATATGTCCGCCCCTGCTCCGGCTGCACCACTGATATGTCCGCCCCTGCTCCGGCTGCACCAGTGATATGTCCGCCCCTGCTCCGGCTGCACCAATGATATGTCCACCCCTGCTCCGGCTGCACCAGTGATATGTCCGCCCCTGCTCCGGCTGCACCAGTGATATGTCCGCCCCTGCTCCGGCTGCACCAGTGATATGTCCGCCCCTGCTCCGGCTGCACCACTGATATGTCCGCCCCTGCTCCGGCTGCACCAGTGATATGTCCGCCCCTGCTCCGGCTGCACCAGTGATATGTCCGCCCCTGCTCCGGCTGCACCAGTGATATGTCCGCCCCTGCTCCGGCTGCACCAGTGATATGTCCACCCCTGCTCCGGCTGCACCAGTGATATGTCCGCCCCTGCTCCGGCTGCACCAGTGATATGTCCGCCCCTGCCCCGGCTGCACCAGTGATATGTCCGCCCCTGCTCCGGCTGCACCAGTGATATGTCCGCCCCTGCTCCGGCTGCACCAGTGATATGTCCGCCCCTGCTCCGGCTGCACCAGTGATATGTCCGCCCCTGCCCCGGCTGGCAGATAATTATCTACCTTCTATTTATTGTCAATTTGTACAGAAGAAACATTCGATTTCATCTAGTTTGCAGTTACAGATTTTCCGTACAGAAAATCAGCAACGTGTGAGGCCTCGGGGAGGTCCTGCTGATAAGACCAGGGCGGGGGGGGGGGGGTGTTGACAGAACGTCACAAAGGAGAAAAAAGAGGAAAATGTCACATGAAAAAGTACAATGTATCTTAACGTCAATAAAGAGGAAAACTGTGAGAGGGGGATGTAAATAAAAAGCCTATTTAGAGTAAGTATGGGCACACATCATCTATAGACCACCATCATGCCGGAGTCTTACCTCCAGGGTGACCATGACAGGGTCTTACCTCCAGGGTGACCATGATGAAGTCTTACCTCCAGGATGACTATGACAAGGTCTTACCTGCAGGGTGACCATGGCTGGGTCTTACCTCCAGGGTGACCATGGCTGGGTCTTACCTCCAGGGTGACCATGATGGGGTCTTACCTATAGGGTGACCATGATGGGGTCTTACCTCTAGGGTGACCATGACAGGGTCTTACCTTTAGAGTGACCATGACGGGGTCTTACCTCTAGGGTATGTCTTACCTCTAGTGTGACAATGAGGGGGTGTTACCTCCAAGGTGACCATGACGGGGTTTTACCTCCAGGGTGACCATGACAGGGTTTTACCTCCAGGGTGACCATGACGGGGTCTTACCTCCAAGGTGACCATGACAGGGTTTTACCTCCAGGGTGACCATGACGGGGTCTTACCTCCAGGGTGACCATGACGAGGTCTTACCTCCAGGGTGACCATGACGAGGTCTTACCTCAAGGGTGACCATGACGAGGTCTTACCTCTAGGGTGACCATGACGGGGTCTTTCATGGGTTTGCTTTGTATCTCACTGGTCGTCATCTGAAAACCGCTTCCCATCACCATTCCGATCATGACTGGGAACATAAACCGAGAGGAGACATTGAGGTTAACGTCTCAACCATGGATCACTCACCAAAAGTGGTGCCACTGGAGGATCACGGGCCCCAGTACAAAAATCAGGGATTCCCTCCTCAAAGTCAGTAATAGTACCTCTATGCAACCTGTAATGTATCCATCCTCAGGTAACCTAACCTAGGTGTATGCAAAAAAACAATGGACAGGTCCCCATCCCTGTCCTAACTCCACGTTCCTCACTCTTTTCTGCAGCTTCACCTCCCTCCTCTCCCTGCAGATTTTATTCCAACGCCATTAGAATAATTAATCTCATGCATCATATTGTAACTTTCCTCTACTCTGTCTTTGGCAATGAGAAGTGTCCAGAATCCCACCACTCGGGCCTGGATGGTCTTTCTTGGGCTAAAAGATCGTCCCGTGGGCCAGAAGCTGACGAGATAATGGAGGCCTCTACAACATGTCCATGAGGTCCAACAGACGTCAATATTAAGGGATAATTTTCTGTGGGGGCTCATGACAACCCTCTCCATATAGGGGCACTATCTTGCGGTATATCTGAAGGGTTTGGTAGCATTATGTTAGCCCCTTTAGATTTTTTTCCAGGGGGCTTTGTCAGACTTTTATCTGCTCCTGTAAGTCCTGGTGGTCTCACCTTCCAAGGCCGATGATGAGGTGAGTGACAGAGAGGCGGCTCTGCTCTCCTCGTACATCTCCAGGAGCTCTGGATCCTCCAGGGTGAAGTAGACGGGCAGGAGGGTCTCATTCCTGAGAATCGCCATCTCTCCCTCCATGAAAAGCTGAGGACAACACAAGATGGATGAGGATCTGGTCTCAAGTCATCCCAATAGTCGGAATCTGAACACAAAGGAAAAGTTCTCCTTTTGTAGGTGCCTTCGAGGGTTTTGCTCAGGGTTGGACTGGCTCACAAGAGAGCTGGAGGATCCTGTGGTGGGGGAAGGGTCACCTATGCCCTTACTGATTTGGCCTGGTGAAGAGGGGGGACCCGGGCCTGGCTGGGGTACTTCGCGTAATTAAAGCCCTGGCCGGGCCTCCCTCCACAGCCACACTACCACATGGCTAATTTTCCTTGCAATGTTCTTCACATGCAAATTAGCCATATGCTGGCACCAGAGTCAGTGGAGTAGAGCAGGGCACAGGCTCATCATCCTGCGGCTCAACGTACAGCAGCGTGATGAGGTCATCAAGCCGCAACCTTATCACACTGCTACAGGAAACGCAGAGTCGCAGGGAAGAAAAGTGCTCCATGAGCTGAAGACAGGACCAGGGGTGAGTATAAGAGCAAGGTCAGGGACCCTAGATGAGAACCCCCACTCCAGCGGTAAAAGAAAAAACCCTGGAGAGGAGAATACGACAGGTGTCCCAAAGCCCAGTGGGTCCGGGCGCTGCACCTACCCGTTCTGGACTCGTCAGCTCGGCGGGCAGGTCTACTGGCACCAGGATGAGGATGGCAGCTGCGGACTGGGACAAGATCCGGCTCCAGGTCTCCATAGAGAAGTCAGTGATCTTCATGATGACACAGCGACGAGTCAGGAGCTCCGCGTCCAGGGTCCGACTCTCCGCACTGACCTGCGACAACCTGCACCCTGCGGAACGGACTGCACCGGGGTGAGCACGTGACCCACCGGCCTGTAACTGTCCTCTAATGCAAAGTTGCTGGGCAATCTGCAGCTTTGTCATCCATTATGGACTTATCCTGGTCCTCAAAACCCAAATGTGTGTGCAGGGACGTGATGGGCGCTGAATGGCAACATTTATCTGAGCACAACGTTGCGCTATCTAGGCAACGTATGGTGGAAATACTGAACTGGACACATGGGCACTGTCTATGCTTCAGATATGTCTGTATGGCACCATGTTCCCCAACTATATGGGCATTTTATGGCACTATCTGGGCACTACATGCATTCATTACAATACTGTGCAAAAGTCTTAGGCAGGTGTGAAAAAAAATGCTGGAAAGTAAAAAATGTTTTAAAAAAAAAAAAAGTGTTAGTTTATTATTAGCAAAGAAAATACAAAGTCAATGAACAAAGGAGAAATATAAATCCCCTCAGTATTTAGTGGCCGCTCGTTACCTACATCTTCAGTATATGGGGACCCCCCGTCACCTCCGTTCTCAGTATTTGGTGACCTCCCTGTGATGGCTCAGCGTCTGGCCACTTGTGTGGGGGTGAGTTGTTGTTAATTAGGCCAGACGTATTGTTTCTTTGTTTCGGTAAATCAAGAGAAGTTAGTCATTGTTTCATGTCAGACTGATCAGAGACCTATTGTCAGATAAATATGGATTGCCTCAGTCCTGTTTGTCTACATAATTCAGAGAAAAATTATGCACTCGGATTGATCTAGCGACAAATGAGAGAACAGCTATCTCCAACAATCCTGTAAGAGACAATGCCCTGAACTGAGAACTGAGGGGTATAAAAGGACCTGACTTATTGTCACCAAAGTCAATTCTACAGAATCTCAGCCTAGCATCCAAGGTTCCTGCTGGAGGATCACAGAACTGCTTCAAGATTGGTTCATTCATTCTACAAGACTTCAGCCTAGGATACACGGTTCCAGCTGGAGGATCACAGAACTTCACTATTCAACACTGATCCCACAAATTTGCTTGGAGAACCCAGCTTGGGTCAATTCGGTCGCCTGCCTACATATCTTGCTGTGCTCAGCCTGATTCCTAAGCTTGCCCCTATCTCCTCTCAGTGGGTGTCCACCAAAGTTTGGGTGCTGCTGGCTGGGATAGTGGGTCTGGAAGCTCTGTAGTAATGAAGGTTCTAACCCCCAGCGGAAGGGTGAGACTCTGTCGCTTGTACCATCTTATGTTCTTGCTGGGAATGTACAATATGTTTTTGCCTGTTGGTGACCAATAAAGTCTTACCAATGTGTGGTTCCCTCACCCTGTGTTGTCTGAGTTCTACCCATGGGGAAGGAGTGCGGGTGTTCAGTGGGAGGAGCCTTATTCTGAGTGGTCTTACTGAAGACAGCCAGGCCAGTAGCAGAGAGCACCCACTCTCCCTCATGTCTCCACACTCCCGTTACCTCCATCCTCGTTATTCGGTGACCGCCCGTTGCCTCCGTCCTCGATGACCGCCTGTCCTCGGTATTCAGTGACTGCCCTTCGCTTCTATCCTCAGTATTCCGTGATGGCCTTTCGTCACCGTCCTCAATATTCGATGACGGCCTTTTGTCTTTGTACTCAGTATTTGATGACGGCTCGTCTCCAGCTTCAGTATTCGGTAATGGCCCATCATCTCCATCCTCGGTATTCGGTGACCGTCAGTTTCCACTGTCCTCTGTATTTGGTGACTGCTCTTCTCTTCTATCCTCAGTATTCCATGATGGCCCGTCACCTCCGTCCTCAGTATTTGGTGATGGCCCGTTATCCGTGTCCTCAGTATTCAGTGACAACCAGTTGCCACCATCCTCAGTATTTGGTGACCGTCCGTCGCCTCCATCCTCAGTATTTGGTGACCGTCCGTCGCCTCCATCCTCAGTATTTGGTGACCGTCCGTCGCCTCCATCCTCAGTATTTGGTGACCGTCCGTCGCCTCCATCCTCTGTATTTGGTGACCGTCCGTTGCCTCCATCTTCAGTATTTGGTAACTGCCCTGAGGAAGGAGGCAACGGGCGTTCACTGAATACCGAGGACAGAGTAGACGGGCGGTCACTTAATACCGAGGACGGAGGAGACGGCGGTCACTGAATACCGAGGACGGAGGAGACGGGCGGTCACCGAATACTGAAGATGAAGGAGACGGGAGGTCACTGAATACTGAGGACGGAGGAGACGGGCGGTCATTGAATACCGAGGACGGAGGAGACGGGCGGTCACCGAATACTGAAGATGAAGGAGACGGGAGGTCACTGAATACTGAGGACGGAGGAGACGAGTGGTCATCGAATACTGAGGATGGAGGAGACGGGCGGTCACTGAATACCGAGGACGGAGTAGACAGGCGGTCACTTAATACCGAGGACGGAGGAGACGGGCGGTCACTGAATACCGAGGACGGAGGAGACGGGCGGTCACCGAATACTGAAGATGAAGGAGACGGGCGATCACTGAATACTGAGGACACAGCATTTTTTCACACCTGCCTAAACCTTTTGCACAGCTCTGTATTTGGACGCTGGATGCAATATATCCCCTGCTACAGGCCGTGCAGTATATACTCATTATACGGCGGGTGCCTTATGGGGAGCCCCTCACTGTGTATTGGGGTGCAGCGCTGGGGGCCCCTCACTATGCATTAGGATGTGGCACGGGAAGCCCCTCACTATCTATTGGGATGCAGCACGGGAAGCCCCTCACTATGTACTGGGATGCGGCACTGGAAGCCCCTCACTATCTATTGGGATGCAGCACGGGAAGCCCCTCACTATCTATTGGGATGCAGCACGGGAAGCCCCTCACTATCTATTGGGATGCAGCACGGGAAGCCCCTCACTATCTATTGGGATGCAGCACGGGAAGCCCCTCACTATGTACTGGGATGCGGCACTGGAAGCCCCTCACTATCTATTGGGATGCAGCACGGGAAGCCCCTCACTATCTATTGGGATGCAGCACGGGAAGCCCCTCACTATGTACTGGGATGCGGCACTGGAAGCCCCTCACTATCTATTGGGATGCAGCACGGGAAGCCCCTCACTATGTATTGGGATGCAGCACGGGAAGCCCCTTACTATCTATTGGGATGCAGCACGGGACGCCCCTCACTATCTATTGGGATGCAGCACGGGAAGCCCCTCACTATCTATTGGGATGCAGCACGGGACGCCCCTCACTATCTATTGGGATGCAGCACGGGACGCCCCTCACTATGTATTCGATGCGACACGGGAAGCCCCTCACTATCTATTGGGATGCAGCACGGGAAGCCCCTCACTATGTATTGGGATGCAGCACGGGAAGCCCCTCACTATCTATTGGGATGCAGCACGGGAAGCCCCTCACTATCTATTGGGATGCAGCACGGGAAGCCCCTCACTATCTATTGGGATGCAGCACGGGAAGCCCCTCACTATCTATTGGGATGCAGCACGGGACGCCCCTCACTATCTATTGGGATGCAGCACGGGACGCCCCTCACTATCTATTGGGATGCAGCACGGGAAGCCCCTCACTATCTATTGGGATGCAGCACGGGAAGCCCCTCACTATCTATTGGGATGCAGCACGGGAAGCCCCTCACTATGTACTGGGATGCGGCACTGGAAGCCCCTCACTATCTATTGGGATGCAGCACGGGAAGCCCCTCACTATGTACTGGGATGCGGCACTGGAAGCCCCTCACTATCTATTGGGATGCAGCACGGGAAGCCCCTCACTATGTACTGGGATGCGGCACTGGAAGCCCCTCACTATCTATTGGGATGCAGCACGGGAAGCCCCTCACTATGTATTCGATGCGACACGGGACGCCCCTCACTATCTATTGGGATGCAGCACGGGACGCCCCTCACTATCTATTGGGATGCAGCACGGGAAGCCCCTCACTATCTATTGGGATGCAGCACGGGAAGCCCCTCACTATCTATTGGGATGCAGCACGGGAAGCCCCTCACTATGTATTCGATGCGACACGGGACGCCCCTCACTATCTATTGGGATGCAGCACGGGACGCCCCTCACTATCTATTGGGATGCAGCACGGGACGCCCCTCACTATCTATTGGGATGCAGCACGGGAAGCCCCTCACTATGTACTGGGATGCGGCACTGGAAGCCCCTCACTATCTATTGGGATGCAGCACGGGAAGCCCCTCACTATGTATTGGATGCGGCACTGGAAGCCCCTCACTATCTATTGGGATGCAGCACGGGAAGCCCCTCACTATGTATTCGATGCGACACGGGAAGCCCCTCACTATGCATTGGAGGAAGCCCCTCAATATGTATTGGATGCGACACGGGAAGCCCCTCACTATGCATTGAAGGAAGCCCCTCACTCTGGATTGGCACAGGAAGCCCTCAGTGATCGGACCCCCCATATTTACTGGTCGGCCCCTCTGTTACCGGTATCGGACCCTCACCGTGACTGCGCCCCTCCAGACTGTACTGCTGCATCCGGTAGACGGTGAACTCCAGCGCAGCAATGCCCGGGAGGAGAATCAGCAGCACTACAACCCCCATCCTCCTGGATATGGGGGCGCCATGCTGGGCACTGCGGTCACTCATGGCTGCTCCTCTTCATGCACCGGCGGATCATTACTGACCGTCCTCTCATTGTCCCACTGACACCATCTGCCTAATCTGCGGCTAATCTGCGTCGGGGGCCGGGGGGGCTGTCTGGATAATAAGCGCTGACTGTTCCAGGTGTCAGTGTTGTGTATGTGCTCCGGACCTGCGGCACCAGAACTTCCCACCTCTTTCACGCTGCAGTGAGAACATTCATTCCTACACGGCTGATCGCTCCGGATCGCTCTGCTGCACCTTGTTACAATGTATCCATTTATTTACAGAGCAATTAAACTTTATTTTCTACATATAATGACTGATCCCTGTGTTAAGTTATGAATATGTGATATTCTCCAGTTTCCATGCTGAAGGTGCTGTTTTTCCTGCCTTATCCATGTTCTTTTAGGAGCTGCTTTGAACTGCTGCTCTGTCCTCAGACACTGTTTTCAAACTCTCCCCCTTTGTGAGCATTGAGGGGGCCGATGATACAGAGGGGTGGGTTTTCAGATTGGTACAGACCAGGGGTTTTTTTGTCGTGATGGTTGGGGTGGCGACAGCCATGGCGGGCGATACAGGAGGCGGAGCCGGGCGCGTTGATAGATATGCTTTAATATCGTCATGTTACACTACACACACCAGTAACATTGATAAATACTGCGATGGAAATGTTAAAAAAATATTATACAAGTTTACAGATCCCAACAGAATAAATAATACGACGACGCAAGAAATCAGAAAAAGGACATTTAACCTCTTCTGTGCCAAAAGGGTCACGAGCCCCTGCGCGAGCCGAGGAGCCGGAACCCCTGCGGACCCGGAGAGGGCGCTCTCCACTGACCCAGCTCTACAAGGGTTAAGGCAGAACGTATCCTACATCATGAGTACAGCGATGGGGGAGGGGAACAGAACAGTGACTGGCCAAAAGTATGTACACCCCCAATTATTACACCCGACTGAACAATCCCTTTAAGAGTTTTCCAGGAAGGGGCTGGTGACTTTACGTGCACACTTTCCGGATGGTGGACGGGTCCCTCGGATACACGGATTGCGGGGGTCTTGCTGCCTAGTGCGGGGTCAGGTCATGTGAGCGCATTATACAGGGGCGGGGGGCATGATTATAAGAACATACAGTGTACAGAGGTAATGACGGGGCAGCCCAATATAGGGAGCGGCCGGGGATCACCATCATTTATATCATAAGACGATTCATGGGGCTCAATCAGTAACGGAAACCTCCCTCCTGACCCGAGGAGGACGCAGCGGTGCACGGACCGGAGGAGGACGCAGCGGTGCACGGACCGGAGGAGGACGCAGCGGTGCACGGACCGGAGGAGGACGCAGCGGTGCACGGACCGGAGGAGGACGCAGTGGTGCACGGACCGAAGGAGGACGCAGCGGTGTACGGACCGGAGGAGGACGCAGCGGTGTAATTAGGGATGAGTGAAGCCGAAATGTAAAGTGCCAGGCTTGGACCAAACACCGAGTGTCCGGGGCTTGGACCCAGTTAGTGTCCGAGTTCAGGTGCTGTTTGTATTTGTTAATAAAGTTTGTTGAAAGGCTGCATGTGGACGTTGCTTGTCCGCTGCTTGGAACGATAAAGATTAAAAAATAAATAACATGGGCTCCCGCCTATTTTTGATACCCAGTGAAGATAAAACTGACAGTTGGGGGCTGCAACCCCCAGCTGTCTGCTTTAGCTTAGGCGGCTAGCAAAAATAGAGGGGAGCCCACATCATTTTTTAAATTACCTAAATAAATTTAAAAAAAATGATGTGGGCTCCTCCTTATTTTTTTATAACCAAAGTAAAGCAGACAGCTGGGGGATGGTGTTATCGGGCTGGGGAGGCTCATGGTTATTTGGACCTTCCCAGCCTAGAATTAGCAGGCCGCAGCCACCCCCAGAAGTTGTGCAGCACATTAGATGCTCCAATTCTGTCGCTGTTCCCAGCTTTTCCTGGTGCGGTGGTAATCAGATAATACTTTTGGGGTTGATGCCAGCTGTGAATTGTCAGCTGACATCAAGTCCAGGGGTTAGTATTGGGGAGGTGTCTATCAGACATTCCCATTACTAATCCAGTAAGTGTAAAGAAAAGACACAGAAAAAAAAAAATTCACAGGTTTTCCTGGTTCAGGGGCAATCAGGGCAATACTTTTGGGGTTGATGCCAGCTGTGAATTGTCAGCTAACATTAAGCCCAGAGGTTAGTAATGGAGGAACATCTATCAGACACCCCCATTACTAACCTGGTAAGTACGAGTATAGAATAAAAAATACACATACACAGGGAAAAATAGTTTATGTGAATAAAACCTCTCGCACACGCTCTCATTGATTAATTTTAGAAATCCTCGATGTTCCCACGACATTCAATTATTCCTATGGAGCCTCGTTCTCAGATTATTCTCAGAACGAGGCTCCAAAGGTCACTCGCGGTCAGCAGCAGCCCGGAGTCTCTCACCAGCATAGGATTATGTCAGAACGTCGAGGATATGTTTAAATTAATAAACTGGTGAACGAGGGTGAGGGAGGGGGTGGGGGGTCTTTATTCAAATAAATTACTTTTTCCTGTGTTTTTTTTTTAACTCTACACATGCTGGGTTAGTAATGGGGGTTTCTGATCGCTACCTCGCCATTACTAACCCTTGGGCTTGATGCCAGCTCACATTACACAGCTGTCAGCAACCCTGTATAACCCACTGCACCCGTGGAATCATGAGGAGCCGAGTAAAACGCGAAAATTTGAGCATCTAATGGATGCGCTCTTTCTGGGGTGGCTGCGTGCTGCTATTTTTAGGCTGGGTAGGGCCCAATAACCTTGGGCCTTCCCAACCTGATAATACCAGCCCCCAGCTGTCTGTTTTACCTTGGCTGGTTATCAAAATAAGAGGGGAACCCACGTCATTTTTTTTCTTTTTTAAATAATAATAATAATAATTTAAAAAAACAGTGTGGGGTCCTCTCTATTTTTGATAACCAGCCAAGGAAAAACAGATAACTGAGGGTTGCAGCCCCCACCTATCTGCTTTACTTGCCCTGGTTTTCAAAAATAGGCGGGAGCACGGTTTTTTTTGTTTTTTTTTATTTCCTATCCATATTTGTTTGCAGGACAATTGCCCCAGTTTTGCTTCCTTTTGCAGCCCCCAAGACCTTATTAAGGCCATTTTACAGCACACAAGTTCGGCTCTCCATTGCATTATATGGAGTTCAGTGTCAGGGGTCAAGTTTGGGTCCCGAACAGAACTTTCTTTTGTTAAAGTCCGTCGGAATTCGAGCATCCACAGGTTCACTCATCACTAATTATGATCTACCCAGATCATGTCCATTACTGCCCTCCAGGGGGAGCTATTACAATTAGGGAAAAATACCCATATTTCCCATATTATAACCCAGGGGGAACTGTTACACAGGGCTCTATGGGGAATCATTAAGATATACCCCTACTGACCACTAGATGGAGCCATTACACAGGGATCTATGGGGATCATTACGATATACCCCTGCTGACCACTAGATGGAGCTACTACACAGGGCTCTATGGGGAATCATTAGGATATACCCCTACTGACCACTAGATGGAGCCATTACACAGGGCTCTATGGGGAATCATTTGGATATACCCCTGCTGACCACTAGATGGAGCCATTACACAGGGATCTATGGGGATCATTAGGATATACCCCTGCTGACCACTAGATGGAGCCATTACACAGGGTTCTATGGGGAATCATTAGGATATACCCCTGCTGACCACTAGATGGAGCCATTACACAGGCATCTATGGGGATCATTAGGATATACCCCTGCTGACCACTAGATGGAGCCATTACACAGGCATCTATGGGGATCATTATGATATACCCCTGCTGACCACTAGATGGAGCCACTACACAGGGATCTATGGGGATCATTAGGATATACGCCTGCTGACCACTAGATGGAGCCATTACACAGGCATCTATGGGGATTATTATGATATACCCCTGATGACCACTAGATGGAGCCATTACACAGGGATCTATGGGGATCATTAGGATATACCCCTGCTGATGGAGCCAATACACAGGGATCTATTGGGATCATTAGGATATACCCCTGCTGATGGAGCCATTACACAGGGATCTATGGGGATCATTAGGATATATCCCTGCTGACCACTTGATGGAGCGATTTCATAGGGAGCTATGGGGACCATTAGGATATACCCCTGCTGATGGAGCCATTACACAGGGATCTATGGGGACCATTAGGATATACCCCTGCTGACCACTAGATGGAGCCATTACATAGGAATCTATGGGGATCATTAGGATATACCCCTGCTGACCACTAGATGGAGCCATTACATAGGGATCTATAGGGGGAGATATATATATATATATATATATATATATATATATATATATATATATAGGATTTCGAGGTCCATCCTTCATTAGAGGCAGATGAGATATAGGGGGCTGTTTGCAGGGTCATGCTTTAGTTGCCCCTATTACAATATAGGGCCTCAGAGGGCCCATAATAACTGATGTGTGCCCCCGCTGAGCCCCCAGGCCCCTCATATCGCAGACTCTTGAGTGTGATGGGAGATAATCTGGGAGGGGGCCGCGCCGTGTAAGGACATCAGGGGCGTAGACCCCCGGTGGGATGACGATCGCGCCCCTCATCTCTGCAGGACTGGGGAGACGCTTCACAACATACGAGGGTCCGGGTGAGACGTGAGTGAGGGATCGGTGGTAAGGGGTGGGGGGTGCGGCGAGCGCTCCAGCGGACTCATCCTCAGTACAGGGGGGGCAAGGTCAGAGATGGACATAACTCATGGAGACAGAAGAAACCAAATGACGGTGGAGAATATGGGGGGGGTGTCCTGTGCACTGTAAGGGGGTCTGCTGCTGCTCACTTTATTGGGGGTCTCCTGTGCACTATAGAGGGAGGGGTCTCCTATGCAATATATGGAGGGGTCTCCTGTGCACTATAGAGGGAGGGGTCTCCTGTGCAATATATGGAGGGGGGGTCTCCTATGCAATATATGGAGGAGGGGTCTCCTGTGCATTATATGGGGGGGTCTCCTGTGCACTATATGGAGGGGGGGTCTCCTGTGCACTATAAGGGGAGGGGGGTCTGCTGCTGCTCACTTTATTGGGGGTCTCCTATGCACTATAGAGGGAGGGGTCTCCTGTGCACTATATGGGGGGGGAGGTCTCCTGTGCATTATATGGAGGGGTCTCCTGTGCACTATATGGAGGGGGGTCTCCTGTGCACTATATGGGGGGTCTCCTGTGCACTATGAGGGGGGTCTCTTGTGCACTATATGGGGGGTCTCCTGTGCACTATATGGGGGGTCTCCTGTGCACTATATGGGGGATCTCCTATGCACTATATGGGGGGGGTCTCCTGTGCACTATATGAGGGGCTCCTGTGCACTATATGGGGGGGTCTCCTGTGCACTATATGGGGGGGGTCTCCTGTGCACTATATGGGGGGGTCTCCTGTGCACTATATGGGGGGTCTCCTGTGCACTATATGGAGGGGGGGGTCTCCTGTGCACTATATGGAGGGGGGGTCTCCTGTGCACTATATGGGGGGGGTTCATGTGCACTATAAGGGGGGTCTCCTGTGCACTATATGGGGGGGTCTCCTGTGCACTATATGGGAGGGTCTCATGTGCACTGTAAGTAGGGGGGTTTCCTGTGCACTATATGGGGGAGTCTCCTATGCACTATATGGAGGGGTCCCCTGTGCACTATATGGATGAGTCTCCTGTGCACTATATGGGGGGGGTCTCCTGTGCACTATATGGGGGAGTCTCCTTTGCACTATATGGGGGGGGGGGTTTCCTGTGCAGTACATGGAGGGGTCTCCTGTGCACTATATGGGGGGTTCCTGTGCACTATATGGGGGGTCTCCTGTGCACTATATGGAGGGGTCCCCTGTGCACTATATGGAGGGGTCTCCTGTGCACTATATGGGGGGGGTTTCCTGTGCAGTACATGGAATGATCTCCTGTGCACTATATGGGGGGTTCCTGTGCACTATATGGGGGGTCTCCTGTGCACTATATGGAGGAATCTCCTGTGCACTATATGGGGGGGGTCTACTGTGCACTATATGGGGGGTCTCCTGTGCACTATATGGGGGGTGTCTCCTGTGCACTATATGAGGAGGGGGGTCTCCTGTGCACTATATGGGGGGGTCTCCTGTGCACTATAGAGGGAGGGGTCTCCTGTGCACTATAGAGGAAGGGGTCTCCTGTGCACTATATGGGGGAGGTCTCCTGTGCACTATATGGGGGGGGGTCTCCTGTGCACTATATGGGGGGGTCTCATGTGCACTATATGGGGGGGTCTCCTGTGCACTATATGGGGGGGTCTCCTGTGCATTATATGGGGGTCTCCTGTGCACTATATGGGGGTCTCAAGTGCATTATATGGGAGGGGGGTCTCCTGTGCATTATATGGGGGGGTCTCCTGTGCACTATATGTGGGGGGATCGTCTGTGCTTGGCTTACAGCATACAATGGAATATGATACCATGCGGACCCCCTCTTTCTCGCTCACCTATAATTCCCCCCTCTATTCTGCAGAGCGTGGCCCCCGGGTGTTGGCACATGTCGCCTCTGAATACATCTAAGGGCTGATGATAGGTGTGATGGCAGATGATGGGGGCCGCTCCCCCCGCGCTCCCCCCGCGCTCCCCCCGGCCCCGTCCTCTATATCCTGCAGGTAATAAGGTGAGCGTCGTTTGGTTTCTCCCGGCTCCATGAACACAGACAGGTGCGTGTCCTACCATAGGAGGAAGCAATGGCTGTTAAGATTTACAGGAATCGTGGAACGCACAAGTACGAGCGCCGCCATTACTGGATGTGGCAGGCGGTGGAGGAGGTGGCCTGGCAGCACATGCAGGTGGGGTTCACAGATTTGGGGGGTATAAGGTCCAGATCCTCGTCATCAGGAATCTCGTCTAATCGGTAACCGTCCTTCAGGAGCTGAATGTTCAAATCCTGATTAATCTGCTGTAAACGAGAAGAGGAACAGTCAAAAACCAAACATACTCCAGAGCTGCACTCACTATTCTGCTGGAGCAGTCACTGTGTACATACATTACATTACTGATCCTGAGTTACCTCCTGTATTATACTCCGGAGCTGCACTCACTATTCTGCTGGAGCAGTCACTGTGTACATACATTACATTACTGATCCTGAGTTACCTCCTGTATTATACTCCAGAGCTGCACTCACTATTCTGCTGGTGCAGTCACTGTGTACATACATTACATTACTGATCCTGAGCTACCTCCTGTATTATACTCCAGAGCTGCACTCACTATTCTGCTGGTGCAGTCACTGTGTACATACAGTGTAAACCCTTAGTTTCTGTATAGAGAGACACATCTGCAGGTTTTCCCCTCCGCTCTCTATATAGACACATCTGCAGGTTTTTCCCTCTGCTCTCTATATAGACACATCTGCAGGTTTTTCCCTCCGCTCTCTATGCAGACACATCTGGTTTTTCCCTCCGCTCTCTATACAGACACATCTGTAGGTTTTCCCCTCCACTTTCTATACAGACACATCTGCAGGTTTTTCCCTTCCTCTCTATACAGACACATCTGCAGGTTTTTCCCTCCGCTCTCTATACAGACACATCTGCAGGTTTTTCCCTCCGCTCTCTATACAGACACATCTGCAGTTTTTTCCCTCTGCTCCCTATACAGACACTTCTGCAGGTTTTTCCCTCTGCTCTCTATACAGACACATCTGCAGGTTTTTCCCTCCGCTCTCTATACAGACACATCTGCAGGTTTTTCCATCCGCTCCCTATACAGACACATCTGCAGGTTTTTCCCTCCGCTCCCTATACAGACACATCTGCAGGTTTTTCCCTCCGCTCCCTATACAGACACATCTGCAGGTTTTTCCCTCCGCTCCCTATACAGACACTTCTGCAGGTTTTTCCCTCTGCTCTCTATACAGACACATCTGCAGGTTTTTCCCTCTGCTCTCTATACAGACACATCTGCAGGTTTTTCCCTCCGCTCCCTATACAGACACATATGCAGGTTTTTCCCTCCGCTCCCTATACAGACACATCTGCAGGTTTTTCCCTCCGCTCCCTATACAGACACATCTGCAGGTTTTTCCCTCTGCTCTCTATACAGACACATCTGCAGGTTTTTCCCTCCGCTCTCTATACAGACACCTGCAGGTTTTTCCCTCCGCTCTCTATACAGACACATCTGCAGGTTTTTCCCTCCACTCTCTATACAGACACATCTGCAGGTTTTTCCCTCCGCTCTCCAGAATAATGAGAGAGAATGTTTCAGGCATTTTTCTTCCTTTCTGCACAGTGACGTTTCCTCCCTGTCATTAGGATTTGGTGGCATTGCCCTTACACTGTGTGACTTGGGGGGGAAACGTTTTGGATCCTTCCAGGAGCTTCTCACAATAGTTGGTGGAATTTGGGCCGATTCCTCCTGACAGATCTGGTGGAGCTGAGCCATGTTCGGAGGTCGCCGCTCGCTCCGGCCTTTTCAGCTTTGCCCATACATTTTCCATAGGACTGAGATCAGGGCTTTGTGATGGCCACTCCAAAACATTGACTTTGTTCTCCTGAAACCACTTTGTGACCAGTTTGGCAGTAGCTTCGGGTCATTGTCCATTTGGAAGACCCATTTCCCTCCAAGCTTTAAGTTCCTGGCTGATGTCTTGAGATGTTCTTCAGTATGGCCACATGATCTTCTCTCCTCATGACGCCATCTATTGTGTGAAGTCACCAGTCCCTCCTGCAGCAAAACAACCCCACACCATGATGATGCCGCCCCCGGGTGTCACAGTGGGGATGGTGTTCTTAGGCTTCAAAGCTTCTCCCTTTTTCCTCCAAACGTAACGGTGGTTATTATGGCCAAATAGTTCAATTTTAGTTTCGTCAGACCAAAGGACGTCTCCAAAAATTCAGGTCTTTGTTCCTATGTGCATTTTCCTGTTTCTTTTGAAGTAATGGCTTCTTCCTGGCCTTTCAGCCCATGTTGATACATTACTCGTGTCACTGTGGATAGTGACACAATCTTACCAGCTTCCGCCAGCATCTTCACAAGGTCTTCTGCTTTTGTTGTCACTGTGAAAAATGACACAATCTTACCAGCTTCCGCCAGCATCTTCACAAGGTCTTTTGCTTTTGTTGTGTCACTGTGTATAGTGACACAATCTTACCAGCTTCCGCCAGCATCTTCACAAGGTCTTCTGCTTTTGTTGTCACTGTGAATAATGACACAATCTTACCAGCTTCCGCCAGCATCTTCACAAGGTCTTCTGCTTTTGTTGTCACTGTGAATAATGACACAATCTTACCAGCTTCCGCCAGCATCTTCACAAGGTCTTCTGCTTTTGTTGTCACTGTGAATAATGACACAATCTTACCAGCTTCCGCCAGCATCTTCACAAGGTCTTTTGCTTTTGTTGTGTCACTGTGGATAGTGACACAATCTTACCAGCTTCCGCCAGCATCTTCACAAGGTCTTCTGCTTTTGTTGTGTCACTGTAGATAATGACACAATCTTACCAGCTTCCGCCAGCATCTTCACAAGGTCTTCTGCTTTTGTTGTGTCACTGTGGATAGTGACACAATCTTACCAGCTTCCGCCAGCATCTTCACAAGGTCTTCTGCTTTTGTTGTGTCACTGTGGATAATGACACAATCTTACCAGCTTCCGCCAGCATCTTCACAAGGTCTTTTGCTTTTGTTGTGTCACTGTGGATAGTGACACAATCTTACCAGCTTCCGCCAGCATCTTCACAAGGTCTTCTGCTTTTGTTGTGTCACTGTGGATAGTGACACAATCTTACCAGCTTCCGCCAGCATCTTCACAAGGTCTTCTGCTTTTGTTGTGTCACTGTGGATAATGACACAATCTTACCAGCTTCCGCCAGCATCTTCACAAGGTCTTCTGCTTTTGTTCGTGGGTTGATCTGCACATGTCTGACCAAAGCACGTTCATGTCTGGTACACAGAACCTGTCTCCTTCCTGAGCAGTATGATGGCTGCACATTCCCATCTTGTTTGTACTTGTGTATAATTGTTTGTACTGAAGAACGAGGCTCCTTCAGGTATCTGGGATTTGCACCCGAGGTCCACAATTCTCCTCCTGAGATCTTGACTAATTTGTGACTTTCCCATGATGTTACACAAAGAAGCCGTGTGTATCAGATGTACATTATGTACATCCACAGGTGTGTCTGTAATTCACTCACATGTTGCCAATAAACCTATCAGAAGCTTCCAAAGACATGACATCATCATATGGGCGGTCCCATATTGTTTAAAGGCACAGTACTACTAGTGTATGGAAACTTCTGCCTTCAACTGTCCATAACTGACCTCCTGTATTATCCTCCAGAGCTGGCATCCCTGCCCCTCTGCATTCTGGGCAGTGATATATTTCCAGATCTCGTTGATAATGATGTATGATCACATATACCGCTGATCGCAGTCTGTGAATCTTCTTTGCTCGCTGTGCCTCCGCTATCAGCACAGACTCTATTCTGTGCTGTAGCCCTTTAAGAGCCGTATCTTTATGTGCATCCTCCGGCTGAACCTCTCAATATTAATCTGCTGGGAAATTTACAGCTCAGAGTAAATCACTTTCCCGGGGTGAAAATGAGAAGGAACGTCAGCGACGCAACGAGGGAATAAAACTGACCGACAATAAAGAGGAGCGGAAGATAAAGCTCAAGTGGATGCACCTAGCGCAGGATCCGTATACAGGTAATGACCCAGGTCATAGGATAATCACTGACAATACAGGTCAATGTCCTCTCATTATATACACTGCACAGTACCACTGCTCCTGTCCTGTATATATACACTGCACAGTACCACTTCCCCTGTCCTGTATATATACACTGCACAGTACCACTTCTCCTGTCCTGTATACTGGGTGTAATCCTCAGTGTCTGTATTATTCTGTATATATACACTGCACAGTACCACTTCCCCTGTCTTGTATACTGGGTGTAATCCTCAGTACCTGTATTATTCTGTATATACACTGCACAGTACCACTTCTCCTGTCCTGTATACTGGGTGTAATCCTCAGTGTCTGTATTATTCTGTATATATACACTGCACAGTACCACTTCTCCTGTCCTGTATACTGGGTGTAATCCTCAGTATCTGTATTATTCTGTATATATACACTGCACAGTACCACTTCTCCTGTCCTGTATACTGGGTGTAATCCTCAGTGTCTGTATTATTCTGTATATATACACTGCCCAGTACGACTTCTCCTGTCCTGTATACTGGGTGTAATCCTCAGTATCTGTATTATTCTGTATATATACACTGCACAGTACCACTTCTCCTGTCCTGTATACTGGGTGTAGTCCTCAGTATCTGTATTATTCTGTATATATACACTGCACAGTACCACTTCTCCTGTCCTGTATACTGGGTGTAATCCTCAGTATCTGTATTATTCTGTATATATACACTGCACAGTGCCACTTCTCCTGTCCTGTATACTGGGTGTAATCCTCAGTATCTGTATTGTTCTGTATATATACACTGCACAGTACCACGCCTCTTGTCCTGTATACTGGGTGTAATCCTCAGTATCTGTATTATTCTGTATATATACACTGCACAGTGCCACTTCTCCTGTCCTGTATACTGGGTGTAATCCTCAGTATCTGTATTATTCTGTATATACACTGCACAGTACCACTCCTCCTGTCCTGTATACTGGGTGTAATCCTCAGTATCTGTATTATTCTGTATATATACACTGCACAGTACCACTTCTCCTGTCCTGTATACTGGGTGTAATCCTCAGTGTCTGTATTATTCTGTATATATACACTGCACAGTACCACTTCTCCTGTCCTGTATACTGGGTGTAATCCTCAGTATCTGTATTATTCTGTATATATACACTGCACAGTACCACTTCTCCTGTCCTGTATACTGGGTGTAATCCTCAGTGTCT
Source organism: Anomaloglossus baeobatrachus (assembly GCF_048569485.1). Classification (NCBI taxonomy): domain Eukaryota; kingdom Metazoa; phylum Chordata; class Amphibia; order Anura; family Aromobatidae; genus Anomaloglossus; species Anomaloglossus baeobatrachus. The sequence continues at coordinate 960,664,509 of NC_134353.1, forward strand.
GTATTATTCTGTATATATACACTGCACAGTACCACTTCTCCTGTCCTGTATACTGGGTGTAATCCTCAGTATCTGTATTATTCTGTATATACACTGCACAGTACCACTTCTCCTGTCCTGTATACTGGGTGTAATCCTCAGTATCTGTATTATTCTGTATACATACACTGCACAGTACCACTTCTCCTGTCCTGTATACTGGGTGTAATCCTCAGTATCTGTATTATTCTGTATATATACACTGCACAGTACCACTTCTCCTGTCCTGTATACTGGGTGTAATCCTCAGTGTCTGTATTATTCTGTATATATACACTGCACAGTACCACTTCTCCTGTCCTGTATACTGGGTGTAATCCTCAGTATCTGTATTATTCTGTATTTATACACTGCACAGTACCACTCCTCCTGTCCTGTATACTGGGTGTAATCCTCAGTACCTGTATTATTCTGTATATATACACTGCACAGTACCACTTCTCCTGTCCTGTATACTGGGTGTAATCCTCAGTATCTGTATTATTCTGTATATATACACTGCACAGTACCACTTCTCCTGTCCTGTATACTGGGTGTAATCCTCAGTGTCTGTATTATTCTGTATATATACACTGCACAGTACCACTTCTCCTGTCCTGTATATCCGGTGTAATCCTCAGTATCTGTATTATTCTGTATATATACACTGCACAGTACCACTTCTCCTGTCCTGTATACTGGGTGTAATCCTCAGTATCTGTATTATTCTGTATATATACACTGCACAGTACCACTTCTCCTGTCCTGTATACTGGGTGTAATCCTCAGTATCTGTATTATTCTGTATATATACACTGCACAGTACTACTTCTCCTGTCCTGTATACTGGATGTAATCCTCAGTGTCTGTATTATTCTGTATATATACACTGCACAGTACCACTTCTCCTGTCCTGTATACTGGGTGTAATCCTCAGTATCTGTATTATTCTGTATTTATACACTGCACAGTACCACGTCTCCTGTCCTGTATACCCGGTGTAATCCTCAGTATCTGTATTATTCTGTATATATACACTGCACAGTACTACTTCTCCTGTCCTGTATACTGGGTGTAATCCTCAGTATCTGTATTATTCTGTATATATACACTGCACACTACCACTTCTCCTGTCCTGTATACTGGGTGTAATCCTCAGTATCTGTATTATTCTGTATTTATACACTGCACAGTACCACTTCTCCTGTCCTGTATACTGGGTGTAATCCTCAGTATCTGTATTATTCTGTATATATACACTGCACAGTACCACGTCTCCTGTCCTGTATACTGGGTATAATCCTCAGTGTCTGTATTATTCTGTATATATACACTGCACAGTACCACTCCTCCTGTCCTGTATACTGGGTGTAATCCTCAGTGTCTGTATTATTCTGTATATATACACTGCACAGTACCACTTCTCCTGTCCTGTATGCTGGGTGTAATCCTCAGTATCTGTATTATTCTGTATAGATACACTGCACAGTACCACTTCTCCTGTCCTGTATACTGGGTGTAATCCTCAGTATCTGTATTATTCTGTATATATACACTGCATAGTACCACTTCTCCTGTCCTGTATACTGGGTGTAATCCTCAGTACCTGTATTATTCTGTATATATACTGCACAGTACCACTTCTCCTGTCCTGTATACTGGGTGTAATCCTCAGTATCTGTATTATTCTGTATATATACACTGCACAGTACCACTCCTCCTGTCCTGTATACTGGGTGTAATCCTCAGTATCTGTATTATTCTGTATATATACACTGCATAGTACCACTTCTCCTGTCCTGTATACTGGGTGTAATCCTCAGTATGTGTAATATTCTGTATATATACACTGCACAGTACCACTTCTCCTGTCCTGTATACTGGGTGTAATCCTCAGTACCTGTATTATTCTGTATATATACTGCACAGTACCACTTCTCCTGCCCTGTATACTGGGTGTAATCCTCAGTATCTGTATTATTCTGTATATATACACTGCACAGTACCACTTCTCCTGTCCTGTATACTGGGTGTAATCCTCAGTATCTGTATTATTCTGTATATATACACTGTACAGTGCCACTTCTCCTGTCCTGTATACTGGGTGTAATCCTCAGTATCAGTATTATTCTGTATATATACACTGCACAGTACCACTTCTCCTGTCCTGTATACTGGGTGTAATCCTCAGTATCTGTATTATTCTGTATATATACACTGCACAGTACCACTTCTCCTGTCCTGTATACTGGGTGTAATCCTCATTGTCTGTATTATTCTGTATATATACACTGCACAGTACCACTTCTCCTGTCCTGTATACTGGGTGTAATCCTCAGTATGTGTATTATTCTGTATATATACACTGCACAGTACCACTTCTCCTGTCCTGTATACTGGGTGTAATCCTCAGTATCTGTATTATTCTGTATATATACACTGCACAGTACCACTTCTCCTGTCCTGTATACTGGGTGTAATCCTCAATATCTGTATTATTCTGTATATATACACTGCACAGTACCACTTCTCCTATCCTGTATACTGGGTGTAATCCTCAGTATCTGTATTATTCTGTATATATACACTGCACAGTACCACTTCTCCTGTCATTACTAGGGGTGGACGCGGTCACGTCCTCTGCAGCGTTATGCTCGGTCTCGGTCAGTGACCTACCTCAGCGGATGAGTAACCTGAAGACGAATATCGTGACATGTCAAAGTCATCATCACTAGTGAGATACAAAAATAGCAATGAAAGTAAGTAAGGAGGAGGACAGAGATAAGACAGATAGACATGAAATACACAGATACAGGACCGGATCCCTGCACATGATCTTATTGGAATGTGCACATGTAAATTCAGACTCAAAGCAGAAAAATTACAAAAGGGAGGAAGGAACAAGTATGGAGACAAGGAGTGAAGAAACAAATCCCAATGTGTTACGCCTTAGATTCCGCACAGTGCCCCTGTGATGGTGTGATATTATGGGTTGTGTATCACTTTCTGTAGGTTCGTAATTTAGAAGCCTTACTCTATTCATTCTGTGTATTCCTTGTCTTGTCTGCAGGTTAATTAGCGCAGCTCAGTTACCATTTGCTTGCCTTGAGTGTACATTGTCCTGTTTGCAGGTTAATCACCCCCTGCCGGGATTTTGTCCCTAAGTCTGGGGGAGGGGGATGTGGAATGTGTGACGGGGTATGGGGCAGAGCAGTGAGGGACGCCAGGCTAAGGAACAATCCAAAGGGCTTTATTGGAACCACAAAGATAAAGCACCAAATATGAATATATATCCTTAAAGTCTGCAAGGAGTCCACAACAAAATAACAGATCCGGGGGCGCCTCCCGGTATTCCGACGTCAGGGAAAATAAGGCAATGGTCCTTATATGAGTGAACAATAAAAAACAATCCCACGTGGCCACTGATCTCCAGTCTGTAACAGTCCATACACAGGTTCTAGGATTTAGCCTCAGCTATAGATCCTAATGCTTCTCCAGCCGAGATCCAACTAACTGACTAAAGGCGGCATCACATGCTACGATATATCGGGCGCTATATCGTCGGGGGATTCCGTGACGCACATCCGGCATCGTTCGAGTTATCGTAGCGTGTGACAGCTACGAGCGACTGTGAACGAGCAAAAATACCTTATCGTTGCTCGTTGACAAGTCGCTCATTTTAATAAAGTTGGTCACATTCCTGGACGCAGGTTGTTGGTCGTTCCTGAGGCAGCACACGTTGCTCCGTGTGACACCCCGGGAGCGACGAACACAGCTTACCTGCGTCCCGCCGGCAATGCGGATGGAAGGAGTTGGGCGGGATGTTACATCCCGCTCATCTCCGCCCCTCCGCTTCTATTGGCCGGCTGCTGTGTGACGCGGCTGTGACGCCGAATGTCCCTCCCCCTTCAGGAAGAGGATGTTCGCCGCCCACAGCGAGGTCGTTCGGGAGGTAAGTACGTGTGACGGGGGTAAATGACTTTGTGCGCCACGGGCAACAAATTGCCCGTGACGCACAAACGACGGGTGCGGGTGCGATCGCTTACGCGATCGCACGATATATTGTCCCGTGTGACGGGGCCTTTACATGGGTCTCATTGTTCTTCTCTCCTGGGATCAGCCCCTTAGGCTAGGTTCCCACACTGCGTCTTTTTGACGCTGCGTTTTTGTGCGTTTTTGGCCGCTAAAAACGCACAAAAACGCACCTGCGTCGAAAAAACGCATAAAAAAATGCATGCGTTTTTGCCGCGATTTGGTGCGTTTTTGGCTGCGTTTTGCTGCGTTTTTGATTTCTGCGTTTTGCTGCGTTTTTCAAATGCATTGCATGGGCGGAAAACGCAGGAAAGAACTGACATGTCCATTTTTTTTTTCTAACTCAAAAACGCAGGTAAAAAAAACAGATGTGTGCGGACAGCAAAAATGAAAACTCATAGACTTTGCTGGGGAAGCAAAGTCCTGCAGTTTTGAGGCCAAAAACGCACCCGAAAAACGCACAAAAACGCCGCGAAAAACGCACTGTGCGCACATAGCCTTAGGTGGGCAGAAAAGTCCAACTCCGTCTGGACACTTGATACATGAATGGACTTTAGACTCCTGGCTCTGTCTTGTTTACCATTTGTGGATTGGAGATGTCCCATGCTGAGAAGAACAAACAATCTCCCACCAGTAGTACAAAGGAAAGACAGACTATTACACCATGAGCACAGGCGGGGGAGGGACATGCTGTTACAAATCCACCCAATGTCTCGGTTTACCTCGGGAATTATTCAGTCAGGCTGAGAAGGAGAAGAGAGAAGCAGGAAGATTTATCCTCTGGGGGAGAAGCTGCGGCTACATGCAGCACCCCAGAGAGCCGTTAAGAAACCCCGATTTCCCTGGATAAGGACTGCTGGAGGATTGTGACTGATCCCCGGGACATTTATCCCATTACTGGACTATTTTACCCCCTGTGTGGTGGATTATTTTATGGACCGTCTGATTTTGCTTGGAATAAATATTTTTTCGATTGTTCACTCATCTCTCGCTCTGTTGATTGTGTGATATGGGAGAAGGACCTCGTGACAATTGGTGGCAGCGGTGGGATCAATACAGCACAGCCCAATGGAGATCAACTCACAAAGCGAGTACAGAAACTGGATCCAGTCTAAAGGAGAGAGACAGAGATCTGGGCCTGAACTACCAGGGACTGAGTAAGGAGGCTTTAATTAATCTACTGGTGGGTCGAGCCAGACCCCCTCCTCCCAGATGTCTAATGAACAAGCAGTGGGATCGGGGATCCTGCCCCAAAAAGCCAGTGGGTGGTGTGGTATAAAGAAGAGATGGCGGTTCTGGGCCCAGTTGTATCTCAGGCGTATAGGGAGGAGGCTGCTCGCCGAGCACAGAGGAGACAAGAAGCAATGGAGTCCGGCAGAGGGAGTAATATGAGTTGGAGTGTAAACCCAGCGATCCGGGAGCCTGTGCGGATCACCCGGGAGGACTTCAAGCCATTTGATGAGACGTCCGGAGACGTGGAAGGGTTCTTCAAGGACTTTGAGCAGCAGTGTGTCATGATGGAAGTTCCCCACTCTGGCTGGGTGCGTTTGTTAGTGGGACTCCTGAACGGAAGCCTGGCAGAGGCTTATCGCACCATTGACTCACAGCAGAACCGGGATTACAACATTGTAAAGCGGACTATCCTGGATTACCATGCCATCATCCCAGACTCACATAGGGCACAGTTCTGAGACCTCCCATGCACCACGGGGGGAATCGTTTAGGATGTATGCCCATAAGATGTCGGAGATGGCTGGAAGCAGAAAATGGGTCAGAGCACGCACGCCATGCCACTTGGATGGAGCTGCAGCCCTGGCTGATGAGGCCCTTACTATCCAATCACAATGAAGGGGGCTTCTGGACAATAAGACCCAGCCTGCACCCCGGCCCTCTGCAGTTATATCTGCCCCTCCATGCAGCTGCAGGCCGATGACAACCACGGCTCACAATCCTGGGCCCCAACAGTTCCGATCATGACCCTGGGGAATCACAGAGAGGACGTGTTATGGGTGCGGACAACCTGGGCACCTGCAATCCAGTTGTCCCGCAAGGACTCAGAGGAACCCCCACGCACCTCCTCCTCGTCCGGTGCATTTTGTGCACTCCATCCTGCCTGAGGAAGAGTTACCACCACCTCCACAGGTGTGTATCGCTGACCCCTGCACCATAGAGGCCCCTGTAGGAGTCTATGGCCTCCGGCCTTTGTCACCAGGTTCTCCTCCTGCCTTCTCCAGAATGCACATTGGAAGGAGTACGACGCAGAGGAGAAGTTATCGATGTGGGCAGCCTGGGCATCTGCAAGACACTTGCCCGTCTTGTTGATTAAGGAATGACCTCACCAAATCGACCTGTTCATTCTCTACAGCCAAATACAAGGGGAGAAGAGATGTCACTCCTTCAAGTTGACTTGCCTAATGACTCAGACGCTCGTGGTCGACCACTAGGGGTTAATGGGGTGCGAGCCACAGCCCCAAGTTCCTCTCACCATCAAAGTAAGTGTAGCACCCCTGAGGTACCAGGTGCCACAAATTTAACCCGTGGAAATCCAAACCCCGGAATATCCGTGCCAGAGCAAATGCACCAGCACCTTCAGGCCACACACAGAACCCCAACACCAGACGGGGAGACTGCCTAGTAACAGGTAAAAGGGGAAGGCACTGATTGGATAGTGGCCACCCAACCTGAGGGAGAGACCCAGTGAGGGGGAGGGGCTAGTGGTCCGTTGGAAAAAGGCGTGAGGAAGTGGTGTAGAGCCTGTCAGAAGGGAGGGAGTAGAAAGTCTGTCAGGAGAGTCTGAGGAGAAGGATAGCAGGAGAGGAGGAGAGGAGTGGTAGTCGAAAGAGTGTGTGAAAGTGAACAGACAGAAAAGACCTGCAGTGAGAATGGAGTGCTGTAATAAGGAGAGAGGACCGTGAGGTGAGGACCCGGGAACTCCGGGACCTGTGGCCCCCTGTGGAAGCAGCAGACTCCAGGAACCGCAGCGTGTCCGTGGAAGGACGGAACCGAGCTCACAGACCTCAGCACAAGGCAAGGTGCAGATCCCTAGGACAGTGAGAACCATTATGGACATTGTCAATTCTGCCAGGTGAAGGAATCTCCAGGGTTCTTCACCACCAAAAGAGTCTGAAGAATCAGCAGCAAAGAGGGGACCGGGGACTGAACCCCCTAAATAGTCCAGGCTGCCTGCAATAGCACCAAGACAGAAACAGAGGGGTTCCCAAGTAGCTCCAGGCCACGGGAGCCCATCAACACCAAGTGTGCAGGGAGGACGGCCAACCCAGGTCACAGCTAGCACGGAGAACAAGGGGAGCGGGAACACCTGGGACCGGCACCCGCGGGTTCAGGAACCACCACAGCAAAGTAAACAAGGCAAGTTACACTACAACCCTGGTGTGGACTATTTCCGTGACGGCGTGCACTCACATAGACTGTGCCCCACTACAACCACCATCATCACTGCTGGGGCCAGTCCCTGCTTGCGGGGGGCTCTAACCATCCAGGCTGCATCACTCCATCAGCCCCAGCAGAAACCTACAGCGGCAGCCCCAAATAACCTGGCCGCACACCACAAGTGGCGTAGTCAACAAAAACTTATTTTTATTTTCTTTTATTTAAAACCCCCTTTATTATTTACTTCAAAAGACACCACCAGGGTCACGGAACCAGACCCTGACACGGCTGACGTCCCCGGACTAGTCCGGCCCAGTTCTGAGTCCCCCGGCCCTGGGGCGGGCGTGTCATAAGCACTTCCAGGAGGTTGTGCTGGATGGACAGAGAGTCATTGGAGTTTGTGATCCGGGGCATTTTTCACAATAGCTGGTCCCTGGGTGGTTCGGCCAGAGGCGATACATCATGGACCAGGGGTTATTGAACTGGCTGCAGGACAAAGGAAGACTATCCCAAAGGCGACTGTAGATCTGGACTTTGGCTTTGGGGTCAAGCAATGTGTGGTTGGGGTGATGAGCGGCTGCCTGCCGATATTCTCCTAGGAAATGATGTGGGAGATCTACAATTCCGATTTGTGGGTGCAGGAAACACAGTTTGAGTGAAGGAGGACACAAAGGGAAGCCTGTCCTTCCAACTTCCAACCCTACCACTGTACAAGGGACTATCCACAGCTGAGCAACATGGTCTATGTAGACCTCATGGTGTACTCACTTATTAAGAAGGAGGGAGAGGTTGTGATATTGTGTCACGCTCCCCGGGTCCCCTGCCCTGCTCCCCGGCTCACCTGCCACGCTCCCCGGCGTCTCTGCTTCTCTCCCCGGTCTCCAGCCTCCATTGCCCGCGGTCTCCAGGCTTCCCGGTCCCCGCTCCCGGCGCCCGTCGGTTACACAGCCCCAGCCCGGCTCTCCTGCTTCTTCCTCACCGCTCCCTGCCCTGGCTTCTGGCACCCGGGCCGCGCACATGCGCATTAGGGCGCGCGCGCGGTCATTGACCCTTTCTTAAAGGGCCAGCGTCCACTGACAGGAAATTAAGCACACAGGTACAGGGTATAAAGGGGTTTAGTGTCCAAGTGGGCGGGGCCTGTTCTTCGTGTTTCCCAAGCTAGGAGTCAGGTCTCCTTGTGTTCCTGTGAGATACTCACCTCTCTCTCTTCTAGAGCCGTTCCTGCCTCGCCATCCGGTCCTGCCGAATCCTGAACCCCGAACGCTGACTATCTGCCATCCTGTCAGTCCGTACCACCTCTGATCCCTGCGGTGACCCGTCCTCTCGCTCCATCGGTTCCGGACTCCGCCTGACAACATCTCGGCCTCCGAACCTGAGCTCCGTCACCCGGACTACCATCTGTGACTCCGTGGTCCCAGGGACTTCACCGTTCTACTCTTGTACACGGACTGTCCTGCTAACCGTAGTGCTCCGGCTACCGGACCCCTTGCCTTCATCAAGGAGTTCGGCCCAGTGGATCCACCTCCTGGGTCTGCCCGTCCACCTGGCCCTAACATATTGTGGGTTGTGTATCATTTTGTGTAGGAGCCTTGCTCCATTCATTCTATGTATTCCTTGTCTTGTCTGCAGGTTAATTAGCTCAGCTCAGTTACCATTTGCTTGCCTTGTGTGTACATTGTCCTGTTTGCAGGTTAATCACTCCCTGCCGGGTTTTTCTCCCTAAGTCTGGGGGAGGGGGGGGGGAGGGGGCTGGAATCCACCCAACCTTTCTGTTTACCTGGGGGATTATTCAGTCTGGTAAAGAAGGAGAAGAGACAAGCAGGAAGATTCATCCTCTGGGAGAGAAGCTGCGGCTACAGGCAGCACCCCGGAGAGCCGTTGGGAAACCCCGATTTCCCTGGAAAAGGACTGCTGGAGGATTTTGACTGTTCCCCAGGACATTTATCCCATTACTGGATGTTTTTACCCTCTGTGCAGTGGATTATTTAATGGACCGTCTGTTTTGCTTGAAATAAATGTTCTTTGGATTGTTCGCTTATCTCTCGCTCTGTTGATTGTGTGATATTGGAGAAGGACCCTGTGACAGTCCCCTTTGACTCTGATCTCAGCAAGAATATCAAGGGGGTGTAAAGTTATCAGAGTAACTTTGAGTAATGAAAGGGGGAACATATTCCGATCTGTTTCACGTTTGTACCTGTGAGATTTTGCCGCCTTCAGTCTGAATCTATAAATGTGCACATTCTAATGAGAACAAGGAAAACACTGCGTGAGCAGAGGTGTTCAGATGGTTGACCGGTACTGTACATACATATAAGATTATGGATGGATGGATGGAGCGATAGATAGATAGATAGATAGATACGGTAGATAGATAGAGGGATAGATAGATAGATAGATAGATAGATAGATACGGTAGATAGATAGAGGGATAGATAGATAGATAGATAGATAGATACGGTAGATAGATAGAGGGATAGATAGATAGAGGGATAGATAGAGGGATAGATAGATAGATAGATAGATAGATACGGTAGATAGATAGATAGATAGATAGATGGGAGATTGGCGGTTACCTGTCTGTGTCCAGAGCTACCAGCGGTTTCTCGTCGGGGCTCTGGTCTAGAGAGGAGTATCCTTTGTTCGGGACGACCAGTCTGAGAAATAATGAGACATATCACATATAAGTATAAATGACTTAGAGGACACCGCTCCATTGGGGGCACCATCATTCGGTGAGCGGTATTATTTATACTGGTTTCAGTCAATCACATTATTGGCGCGCCCATCCCGCCGTGTGGGTACCTTGTTCGGGCCATGACGTTGTTCTTCTTGGGCTGTTGATTCACCGGGCTCCCGACGTTCCCGTTCTTCAGTGACCCCTTCCGGGCCATCTCCCGCTGCTTCTCTGTAACAGAGAGGAATAAGATGATTAAGAGAGGACATCCGAAAAAAGAAGAAGAGAACGTTAGCCAAGAGCAAGAAAGGGGCGGTATAAACACAATCCGCATCATCCGTGTATGAGCAGGAGACTCCCAACATTGGAGCCGGACTCCCAACATCGGGGCCGGAATCCCAACATCGGGGCCGGACTCCCAACATCGGGGCCGGACTCCCAACATCGGGCCCGGACTCCCAACATCGGGGCCGGACTCCCAACATCGGGGCCGGACTCCCAACATCGGGGCCGGACACCCAACATCGGGGCCGCACTCCCAACACCGGAGCCGGACTCCCAACATCGGGGCCGGACTCCCAACATCGGGGCCGGACACCCATCATCGGGGCCCGATTCCCAACATCGGGGCCGGACTCCCATCATTGGGGCCGGACTCCCAACATCGGGGCCGGACTCCCATCATTGGGGCCGGACTCCCAACATTGGGCCCCGATTCCCAACATCGGGGCGGACTCCCAACATTTGGGCCGAACTCCCAACATCGGGGCCGGACCCACTGGCCAGCACGTTTTTTCATTTCCTCTATGATATATGATGACGGAAGGAACATTCCTGTCCAACTCGGGCAGAGGGGAGGCATCAGCCCTCAACTACAGACCGGGGGGGGGGGCTACAGAATACAAATATCAGCCCCAATCACCAGGTCAAGCAACTTCTCGTGTGTCTGGAGGATTAACCCTTCCAGGCCCAATATTCACCCGAGCACCCTGAGAGCTAACAGAAAGTCAGCAGAGTCCGGAGTGACTGGAGCCGCACAGTGATGTCTCCAAGAGCTGCACGGCCTCTCCGCATTGGTGACATCTTGAAGCGCTGCTCTGGGCGGCTGCTGTGCGCCCTGTGGGTGGTCCCAGACTCATTATCTGTACAGTGTGGGGGGCTCCGGCCTCCCCCCGATCTTACAATCCCTCTGCTCCTCACATTATTCTTGTGACCTTTCCTCTGGACTCGCTGACATTTATTAATGGGAATTAAGAAAAGAAAACAAGAGAAGCCGCGCAATAAGGAGGACAGCGAGACCGCGACACCGGAGGGGGGAACCGCCGCGGACAGAAGGGGGGGGCAAAATACACTGTACCCCCCTCACCTGCCCTGCTGGGGGTCCTCCATACACCTCCCCTGCCCTGCTGGGGGTCCTCCGCACACCTCACCTGCCCTGCTGGGGGTCCTCCATACACCTCACCTGCCCTGCTGGGGGTCCTCCATACACCTCACCTGCCCTGCTGGGTGTCCTCCATACACCTCACCTCTTCTGCTGGGGGTCCTCCATACACTTCACCTGTCCTGCTGGGGGTCCTCCATACACCTCACCTGCCCTGCTGGGGGTCCTCCATACACTTCACCTGTCCTGCTGGGGTCCTCCATACACCTCACCTGCCCTGCTGGGGGTCCTCCATACACCTCACCTGCCCTGCTGGGGGTCCTCCATACACCTCACCTGCCCTGCTGGGGGTCCTCCATACACCTCACCTGCCCTGCTGGGGGTCCTCCATACACCTCACCTGCCCTGCTGGGGGTCCTCCATACACCTCACCTGCCCTGCTGGGGGTCCTCCATACACCTCACCTGCCCTGCTGGGGGTCCTCCATACACCTCACCTGCCCTGCTGGGGGTCCTCCATACACCTCACCTGTCCTGCTGGGGGTCCTCCATACACCTCACCTGCCCTGCTGGGGGTCCTCCATACACCTCACCTGCCCTGCTGGGGGTCCTCCTTACACCTCACCTGTCCTGCTGGGGTCCTCCATACACCTCACCTGCCCTGCTGGGGTCCTCCATACACCTCACCTGCCCTGCTGGGGGTCCTCCATACACCTCACCTGTCCTGCTGGGGGTCCTCCATACACCTCACCTGCCCTGCTGGGGGTCCTCCATACACCTCACCTGTCCTGCTGGGGGTCCTCCATACACCTCACCTGCCCTGCTGGGGGTCCTCCATACACCTCACCTGCCCTGCTGGGGTCCTCCATACACCTCACCTTTCCTGCTGGGGGTCCTCCATACACCTCACCTGCCCTGCTGGGGGTCCTCCATACACCTCACCTGCCCTGCTGGGAGTCCTCCGCACACCTCACCTGCCCTGCTGGGGGTCCTCCATACACCTCACCTGCCCTGCTGGGGGTCCTCCGCACACCTCACCTGCCCTGCTGGGGGTCCTCCATACACCTCACCTGCCCTGCTGGGGGTCCCCTGTACACCTCACCTGCCCTGCTGGGGGTCCTCCATACACCTCACCTGCCCTGCTGGGGGTCCTCCATACACCTCACCTGTCCTGCTGGGGGTCCTCCATACACCTCACCTGTCCTGCTGGGGGTCCTCCATACACCTCACCTGTCCTGCTGGGGGTCCTCCATACACCTCACCTGCCCTGCTGGGGTCCTCCATACACCTCACCTGCCCTGCTGGGGGTCCTCCATACACCTCACCTGTCCTGCTGGGGGTCCTCCATACACCTCACCTGTCCTGCTGGGGGTCCTCCATACACCTCACCTGCCCTGCTGGGGGTCCTCCATACACCTCACCTGTCCTGCTGGGGGTTCTCCATACACCTCACCTGTCCTGCTGGGGTCCTCCATACACCTCACCTGCCCTGCTGGGGGTCCTCCATACACATCACCTGTCCTGCTGGGGGTCCTCCATACACCTCACCTGCCCTGCTGGGGGTCCTCCATACACCTCACCTGCCCTGCTGGGGGTCCTCCATACACCTCACCTGCCCTGCTGGGGGTCCTCCGCACACCTCACCTGCCCTGCTGGGGGTCCTCCATACACCTCACCTGCCCTGCTGGGGGTACTCCATACACCTCACCTGCCCTGCTGGGGTCCTCCATACACCTCACCTGTCCTGCTGGGGTCCTCCATACACCTCACCTGCCCTGCTGGGGGTCCTCCATACACCTCACCTGCCCTGCTGGGGGTCCTCCATACACCTCACCTGTCCTGCTGGGGGTCCTCCATACACCTCACCTGTCCTGCTGGGGGTCCTCCGCACACCTCACCTGCCCTGCTGGGGGTCCTCCATACACCTCACCTGCCCTGCTGGGGGTCCTCCATACACCTCACCTGCCCTGCTGGGGTCCTCCATACACCTCACCTGTCCTGCTGGGGTCCTCCATACACCTCACCTGCCCTGCTGGGGGTCCTCCATACACCTCACCTGCCCTGCTGGGGGTCCTCCATACACCTCACCTGCCCTGCTGGGGGTCCTCCATACACCTCACCTGCCCTGCTGGGGGTCCTCCATACACCTCACCTGCCCTGCTGGGGGTCCTCCATACACCTCACCTGCCCTGCTGGGGGTCCTCCATACACCTCACCTGTCCTGCTGGGGTCCTCCATACACCTCACCTGTCCTGCTGGGGGTCCTCCATACACCTCACCTGCCCTGCTGGGGGTCCTCCATACACCTCACCTGCCCTGCTGGGGTCCTCCATACACCTCACCTGTCCTGCTGGGGGTCCTCCATACACCTCACCTGCCCTGCTGGGGGTCCTCCATACACCTCACCTGCCCTGCTGGGGGTCCTCCATACACCTCACCTGTCCTGCTGGGGGTTCTCCATACACCTCACCTGTCCTGCTGGGGGTCCTCCATACACCTCACTTGTCCTGTTGGGGGTCCTCCGCACACCTCACCTGCCCTGCTGGGGGTCCTCCATACACCTCACCTGTCCTGCTGGGGGTCCTCCATACACCTCACCTGCCCTGCTGGGGGTCCTCCATACACCTCACCTGCCCTGCTGGGGGTCCTCCATACACCTCACCTGCCCTGCTGGGGGTCCTCCATACACCTCACCTGCCCTGCTGGGGGTCCTCCATACACCTCCCCTGCCCTGCTGGGGGTCCTCCGCACACCTCACCTGCCCTGCTGGGGGTCCTCCATACACCTCACCTGCCCTGCTGGGGGTCCTCCATACACCTCACCTGCCCTGCTGGGGTCCTCCATACACCTCACCTGTCCTGCTGGGGTCCTCCATACACCTCACCTGCCCTGCTGGGGGTCCTCCATACACCTCACCTGCCCTGCTGGGGGTCCTCCATACACCTCACCTGTCCTGCTGGGGGTCCTCCATACACCTCACCTGTCCTGCTGGGGGTCCTCCGCACACCTCACCTGCCCTGCTGGGGGTCCTCCATACACCTCACCTGCCCTGCTGGGGTCCTCCATACACCTCACCTGTCCTGCTGGGGTCCTCCATACACCTCACCTGCCCTGCTGGGGGTCCTCCATACACCTCACCTGCCCTGCTGGGGGTCCTCCATACACCTCACCTGCCCTGCTGGGGTCCTCCATACACCTCACCTGTCCTGCTGGGGTCCTCCATACACCTCACCTGCCCTGCTGGGGGTCCTCCATACACCTCACCTGCCCTGCTGGGGTCCTCCATACACCTCACCTGTCCTGCTGGGGTCCTCCATACACCTCACCTGCCCTGCTGGGGTCCTCCATACACCTCACCTGTCCTGCTGGGGTCCTCCATACACCTCACTTGCCCTGCTGGGGGTCCTCCATACATCCATACACCTCACCTGCCCTGCTGGGGTCCTCCATACACCTCACCTGCCCTGCTGGGGGTCCTCCATACACCTCACCTGCCCTGCTGGGGGTCCTCCATACACCTCCCCTGCCCTGCTGGGGGTCCTCCGCACACCTCACCTGCCCTGCTGGGGGTCCTCCATACACCTCACCTGCCCTGTTGGGGGTCCTCCGCACACCTCACCTGTCCTGTTGGGGGTCCTCCATACACCTCACCTTTCCTGCTGGGGGTCCTCCATACACCTCACCTGCCCTGCTGGGGTCCTCCATACACCTCACCTGCCCTGCTGGGGGTCCTCCATACACCTCACCTGTCCTGCTGGGGGTCCTCCATACACCTCACCTGTCCTGCTGGGGGTCCTCCATACACCTCACCTGCCCTGCTGGGGGTCCTCCATACACCTCACCTGCCCTGCTGGGGGTCCTCCATACACCTCACCTGCCCTGCTGGGGGTCCTCCATACACCTCACCTTTCCTGCTGGGGGTCCTCCATACACCTCACCTGCCCTGCTGGGGTCCTCCATACACCTCACCTTTCCTGCTGGGGGTCCTCCATACACCTCACCTGCCCTGCTGGGGGTCCTCCATACACCTCACCTGCCCTGCTGGGAGTCCTCCGCACACCTCACCTGCCCTGCTGGGGGTCCTCCATACACCTCACCTGCCCTGCTGGGGGTCCTCCGCACACCTCACCTGCCCTGCTGGGGGTCCTCCATACACCTCACCTGCCCTGCTGGGGGTCCCCTGTACACCTCACCTGCCCTGCTGGGGGTCCTCCATACACCTCACCTGCCCTGCTGGGGGTCCTCCATACACCTCACCTGTCCTGCTGGGGGTCCTCCATACACCTCACCTGTCCTGCTGGGGGTCCTCCATACACCTCACCTGTCCTGCTGGGGGTCCTCCATACACCTCACCTGTCCTGCTGGGGGTCCTCCATACACCTCACCTGCCCTGCTGGGGTCCTCCATACACCTCACCTGCCCTGCTGGGGGTCCTCCATACACCTCACCTGTCCTGCTGGGGGTCCTCCATACACCTCACCTGTCCTGCTGGGGGTCCTCCATACACCTCACCTGCCCTGCTGGGGGTCCTCCATACACCTCACCTGTCCTGCTGGGGGTTCTCCATACACCTCACCTGTCCTGCTGGGGTCCTCCATACACCTCACCTGCCCTGCTGGGGGTCCTCCATACACATCACCTGTCCTGCTGGGGGTCCTCCATACACCTCACCTGCCCTGCTGGGGGTCCTCCATACACCTCACCTGTCCTGCTGGGGGTCCTCCATACACCTCACCTGCCCTGCTGGGGGTCCTCCATACACCTCACCTGCCCTGCTGGGGGTCCTCCATACACCTCACCTGCCCTGCTGGGGGTCCTCCGCACACCTCACCTGCCCTGCTGGGGGTCCTCCATACACCTCACCTGCCCTGCTGGGGGTACTCCATACACCTCACCTGCCCTGCTGGGGTCCTCCATACACCTCACCTGTCCTGCTGGGGTCCTCCATACACCTCACCTGCCCTGCTGGGGGTCCTCCATACACCTCACCTGCCCTGCTGGGGGTCCTCCATACACCTCACCTGTCCTGCTGGGGGTCCTCCATACACCTCACCTGTCCTGCTGGGGGTCCTCCGCACACCTCACCTGCCCTGCTGGGGGTCCTCCATACACCTCACCTGCCCTGCTGGGGGTCCTCCATACACCTCACCTGCCCTGCTGGGGTCCTCCATACACCTCACCTGTCCTGCTGGGGTCCTCCATACACCTCACCTGCCCTGCTGGGGGTCCTCCATACACCTCACCTGCCCTGCTGGGGGTCCTCCATACACCTCACCTGCCCTGCTGGGGGTCCTCCATACACCTCACCTGCCCTGCTGGGGGTCCTCCATACACCTCACCTGCCCTGCTGGGGGTCCTCCATACACCTCACCTGCCCTGCTGGGGGTCCTCCATACACCTCACCTGCCCTGCTGGGGGTCCTCCATACACCTCACCTGTCCTGCTGGGGTCCTCCATACACCTCACCTGTCCTGCTGGGGGTCCTCCATACACCTCACCTGCCCTGCTGGGGGTCCTCCATACACCTCACCTGCCCTGCTGGGGTCCTCCATACACCTCACCTGTCCTGCTGGGGGTCCTCCATACACCTCACCTGCCCTGCTGGGGGTCCTCCATACACCTCACCTGCCCTGCTGGGGGTCCTCCATACACCTCACCTGCCCTGCTGGGGGTCCTCCATACACCTCACCTGTCCTGCTGGGGGTTCTCCATACACCTCACCTGTCCTGCTGGGGGTCCTCCATACACCTCACTTGTCCTGTTGGGGGTCCTCCGCACACCTCACCTGCCCTGCTGGGGGTCCTCCATACACCTCACCTGTCCTGCTGGGGGTCCTCCATACACCTCACCTGCCCTGCTGGGGGTCCTCCATACACCTCACCTGCCCTGCTGGGGGTCCTCCATACACCTCACCTGCCCTGCTGGGGGTCCTCCATACACCTCACCTGCCCTGCTGGGGGTCCTCCATACACCTCCCCTGCCCTGCTGGGGGTCCTCCGCACACCTCACCTGCCCTGCTGGGGGTCCTCCATACACCTCACCTGCCCTGCTGGGGGTCCTCCATACACCTCACCTGCCCTGCTGGGGTCCTCCATACACCTCACCTGTCCTGCTGGGGTCCTCCATACACCTCACCTGCCCTGCTGGGGGTCCTCCATACACCTCACCTGCCCTGCTGGGGGTCCTCCATACACCTCACCTGTCCTGCTGGGGGTCCTCCATACACCTCACCTGTCCTGCTGGGGGTCCTCCGCACACCTCACCTGCCCTGCTGGGGGTCCTCCATACACCTCACCTGCCCTGCTGGGGTCCTCCATACACCTCACCTGTCCTGCTGGGGTCCTCCATACACCTCACCTGCCCTGCTGGGGGTCCTCCATACACCTCACCTGCCCTGCTGGGGGTCCTCCATACACCTCACCTGCCCTGCTGGGGTCCTCCATACACCTCACCTGTCCTGCTGGGGTCCTCCATACACCTCACCTGCCCTGCTGGGGGTCCTCCATACACCTCACCTGCCCTGCTGGGGTCCTCCATACACCTCACCTGTCCTGCTGGGGTCCTCCATACACCTCACCTGCCCTGCTGGGGTCCTCCATACACCTCACCTGTCCTGCTGGGGTCCTCCATACACCTCACTTGCCCTGCTGGGGGTCCTCCATACATCCATACACCTCACCTGCCCTGCTGGGGTCCTCCATACACCTCACCTGCCCTGCTGGGGGTCCTCCATACACCTCACCTGCCCTGCTGGGGGTCCTCCATACACCTCCCCTGCCCTGCTGGGGGTCCTCCGCACACCTCACCTGCCCTGCTGGGGGTCCTCCATACACCTCACCTGCCCTGTTGGGGGTCCTCCGCACACCTCACCTGTCCTGTTGGGGGTCCTCCATACACCTCACCTTTCCTGCTGGGGGTCCTCCATACACCTCACCTGCCCTGCTGGGGTCCTCCATACACCTCACCTGCCCTGCTGGGGGTCCTCCATACACCTCACCTGTCCTGCTGGGGGTCCTCCATACACCTCACCTGTCCTGCTGGGGGTCCTCCATACACCTCACCTGCCCTGCTGGGGGTCCTCCATACACCTCACCTGCCCTGCTGGGGGTCCTCCATACACCTCACCTGCCCTGCTGGGGGTCCTCCATACACCTCACCTGTCTTGTTGGGGGTCCTCCGCACGCTGGCGGCCGCTCCTCAGTACCAGTATGTGGCTGCGTGTTCTCCCCCGCGCTGCACGTCTCCTCTCGCCTGAGGGCAGTATTTGGGCCCTACATCTTCCATTGTAATCTTCGTTCTGTTGCTGTTAACTACTCGTCTGCCGGTGCCCCCTAATAACCCCGTCCTCTGCAATGTCTCTCGCTCTAATCTAATTACCAGCTCTGTCTCCATCCGATTATCTGCGCCCCCCCCCCCCGCAGGGTCTGGTGCTGCGCCACCGCGCGACCGGGCACTGTGCTCCAATACTGATACACCGCACACACACAGTGATAGACCGCAAACACACACCGCTCACAGTACAGACCCCCTCACCCCGCAGACCCCCTCACCCCGCAGACCCCCCACCCCGCAGACCCCCCACCCCGCAAACCCCCTCACCCCGCAAACCCCCTCACCCCGCAAACCCCCTCACCCCGCAAACCCCCTCACCCCGCAAACCCCCTCACCCCGCAGACCCCCCACCCGCAGACCCCCTCACCCCGCAAACCCCCTCACCCCGCAAACCCCCTCACCCCGCAGACCCCCCACCCGCAGACCCCCTCACCCCGCAGACCCCCTCACCCCGCAGACCCCCTCACCCCGCAGACCCCCTCACCCCGCAGACTCCCTCACCACGCAGACCCCCTCACCCCGCAGACCCCCTCACCCCGCAGACCCCCTCACCACGCAGACCCCCTCACCCCGCAGACGCCCTCACCCCGCAGAACCCCTCACCACGCAGAACCCCTCACCACGCAGACCCCCTCACCACGCAGACCCCCTCACCCCGCAGACGCCCTCACCCCGCAGACCCCCTCACCACGCAGACCCCCTCACCCCGCAGACCCCCTCACCACGCAGACCCCCTCACCACGCAGACCCCCTCACCCCGCAGACTCCCTCACCCCGCAGACCCCCTCACCCCGCAGACCCCCTCACCCCGCAGACTCCCTATCCCCGCAGACCCCCTCACCCCGCAGACGCCCTCACCCCGCAGACCCCCTCACCCCGCAGACCCCCTCACCCCGCAGACCCCCTCACCACGCAGACCCCCTCACCCCGCAGACCCCCTCACCACGCAGACCCCCTCACCACGCAGACCCCCTCACCCCGCAGACCCCCTCACCACGCAGACCCCCTCACCCCGCAGACCCCCTCACCCCGCAGACCCCCTCACCACGCAGACCCCCTCACCCCGCAGACGTCCTCACCCCGCAGACTCCCTCACCCCGCAGACCCCCTCACCCCGCAGACGCCCTCACCCCGCAGACCCCCTCACCCCGCAGACCTCCTCACCCTGCAGACTCCCTCACCCCGCAGACCCCCTCACCCCGCAGACCCCCTCACCCCGCAGACTCCCTCACCCCGCAGACCCCCTCACCCCGCAGACCCCCTCACCCCAAAGACTCCCTCACCCCGCAGACTCCCTCACCCCGCAGACTCCCTCACCCCGCAGACTCCCTCACCCCGCAGACCCCCTCACCCCGCAGACCCCCTCACCCCGCAGACTCCCTCACCCCGCAGACTCCCTCACCCCGCAGACCCCCTCACCCCGCAGACCCCCTCACCCCGCAGACCCCCTCACCCCGCAGACCCCCTCACCCCGCAGACCCCCTCACCCCGCAGACTCCCTCACCCCGCAGACTCCCTCACCCCGCAGACCCCCTCACCCCGCAGACCCCCTCACCCCGCAGACTCCCTCACCCCGCAGACTCCCTCACCCCGCAGACTCCCTCACCCCGCAGACATGCGCCCCCAGTGGCAAGGCACACCTCACCTATACAGGTGTATAGCTCTCTCCTGGGGCTGTGGGTTGGACCCTGCAGACACAGGTAGATGTAGCAGTGCTGGAGGTGTCACACTGCAGACACAGGTAGATGTAGCAGTGCTGGAGGTGTCACACTGCAGACACAGGTAGATGTAGCAGTGCTGGAGGTGTCACACTGCAGACACAGGTAGATGTAGCAGTGCTGGAGGTGTCACACTGCAGACACAGGTAGATGTAGCAGTGCTGGGGATGTCACACTGCAGACACAGGTAGATGTAGCAGTGCTGGAGGTGTCACACTGCAGACACAGGTAGATGTAGCAGTGCTGGAGGTGTCACACTGCAGACACAGGTAGATGTAGCAGTGCTGGGGATGTCACACTGCAGACACAGGTAGATGTAGCAGTGCTGGAGGTGTCACACTGCAGACACAGGTAGATGTAGCAGTGCTGGGGATGTCACACTGCAGACACAGGTAGATGTAGCAGTGCTGGAGGTGTCACACTGCAGACACAGATAGATGTAGCAGTGCTGGGGATGTCACACTGCAGACACAGGTAGATGTAGCAGTGCTGGAGGTGTCACACTGCAGACACAGGTAGATGTAGCAGTGCTGGAGGTGTCACACTGCAGACAGGTATGTGAAGATGTAATTTACCCTCTCACTGTATATGCTGTACAGATTCCTATTTCAAGCTGGGTTCATTGTCTTATTTGAACTACTTCTGTGTACATTTCTATTGTTGTAGGTAATCACCCCCTAAAATGCAAGGTTATATCCTCTTGAGGCACTTCCATCCCTGGGAGTAGGGGGAGGTGGGCCTAGAGTCCAACTAGTGTAAACTCTGCTTACCTGGGAGATTCAGGCAGAGTGAGCTGAAACTTGAAGGGAGCAGGAGCTCCAGCCTGTGTGGCTGTGGACACGGACGGAGCTAGGCCTGTGTGGCGGCCCGTGGGATTGTGTGGAACTCTTTGGACTACTGTAAGGACGATTGCTTTGTAATCCGGTCCGAGGATTGTCGGGAAGGGCCCCCGAATCTGTTTTACGTGGACTTATCGTGTGCTGTTCCAGTGTTCTTGTGAATAAACCTGTTGGATCGTTCCTCGGCCTGTTGTCTCTCCTTGCTCTGCTGTACACCCCCGTCACAAACTGGTTGGCAGCGCTGGGATCAGAGCAGAAGAAATGGAGGACAATGGCTCAACATCAGGAACCAGCACTGCAGAGTACAAGACCTGGACTTTGTGGAGCCTGCAATCAAAGGCCCGTGAAGTAGGAGTGCATTTCAAAGGACTCTCCAAGGAGCAGCTGATTGAGGCGCTAGAAGGAGTCTGCTCGCAAAATGACGTGGAGGAAGGATCCTCACAGCAAAGGGAGGAAAGACGGGAGCTGGAGGTAAATACCCAAAAAAGTCAATGGATTGTGTGGTATGAGGAGGAGATGGCACTGCTTGGAGATGAGGTCACCATTGAATATAAGATGGATGCTATTCGCAGAGCTCAAGAGAGGGCATTGCTGGAGAGGAGATTTGCTGTGGAAGCAGCTAGAGGCTCCAGACAAACTTTAACCACAGCACCAACTATGAGGGAATTCTCCAGAGTGTCCCGCAAGGACTTTAAGCCATTTAATGAAGCTGCAGGTGACATTGAGGGCTTCTTTCAGGACTTTGAGCATCAGTGCCGATTAATGGAAGTCCCAGAAAGAGAGCGAGTCAGACACCTGGTGGGCCTCTTGGAGGGTGGAGCTGCCGACGCCTATAGAGCTATGGACCCTCAGTGGAATTGTGAGTATGGGGAGATAAAACAGACCATTCTGGAACATTATGCCGTGACCCCAGATACTTATAGGACTAAGTTCCGTACATTAGCCTGTGATGGAGAAGTGTCTTTCAAGATGTTTGCCCACAGACTGAAACAAGTGTGCCATCGCTGGCTGGAGGGAGAGGAGGCCTTAACTTGGCAGACCTTCCTCCAGGTCATCCTAAAAGAACAATTCTTTGCCCAGTGCCCCGCTGAGATCCGGGAATGGGTGCGTGAGAGAAAACCAGCGACAGTGGAGGAAGCTGCTGCTCTAGCTGATGAGGCTCTCACCATCAAGCCTCAGTGGAGGGTTCTGTTGGAGGATGGAGAGACGCCTAACAGCTCCACAACACCGGATGCCCCCAGTTATTCTGCCCCCATTGTTCCCCGTTCCTCTAAGCCACCACATGTTGATACCCGTGTTAATGTGCCTTCAGTTGCTTCTACTGCACTTTCTGGAATACGCCGGGGAGAGGAAGTAACAGAGCGCAGGTGTTATGTTTGTAGGCATCCCGGGCATTTGCAGGCCTCATGCCCAGCCAGCCCATGGAGGAATCATCCTCAAACCCCTACAGCACCTTCAGGTGGGAGCCGGCCTCCAAGTTCCCCTACCCCTTACCCAAGAGGACGCCTTGGATGGAGGGAGACCCAGCTCAGATGCTATCAATGTGGACAGCCAGGGCATCGGCAAGTCTCCTGCCCAGCTGTTCAAATGAGGACTGATCCTGCGCCCAATCGGATTGTTAATTATTTACAGCCCAGCGCCATGGAGGAAGATGTGGCACCGTTATGTGAGGACTGGCCTAGTGACTCAGCCCCCCATGTTGCACAACCAGGAGTTTACGGGGTGCGACCTGCAGTTATGACGACTTCTGCTCATCGAGGTAAGCACTTGCAGGAGGTTGTGCTGGATGGACAGAGACTTGTTGGATTTTGTGACTCGGGTGCTTTCCTCACACTGGCTGATCCCCGAGTGGTTCGGCCTGAGGCAATCCATAGAGGACCTGGGATTGTCATTGAACTGGCTGGTGGACAATGGAGGACTATTCCCACAGCCACTGTGGATCTGAGCTTTGGTTTTGGGGTCAGGCGATGTGTGGTTGGGGTGATGGGTGGTCTGCCTGCAGCTGTTCTCCTGGGCAATGATGTGGGAGAGCTACGATGCCAATTCGTGGCTGCATGAAGCCACATGTAAGTAACGCTCTGCCTGTGTGTACTTAACCAGTGACCTGTAGAGGTCCCTAGTACGTACACAAGTTGGGAGGGGGAGGGATTGTGAAGATGTAATTTACCCTCTCACTGTATATGCTGTACAGATTCCTATTTCAAGCTGGGTTCATTGTCTTATTTGAACTACGTCTGTGTACATTTCTATTGTTGTAGGTAATCACCCCCTAAAATGCAAGGTTATATCCTCTTGAGGCACTTCCATCCCTGGGAGTAGGGGGAGGTGGGCCTAGAGTCCAACTAGTGTAAACTCTGCTTACCTGGGAGATTCAGGCAGAGTGAGCTGAAACTTGAAGGGAGCAGGAGCTCCAGCCTGTGTGGCTGTGGACACGGACGGAGCTAGGCCTGTGTGGCGGCCCGTGGGATTGTGTGGAACTCTTTGGACTACTGTAAGGACGATTGCTTTGTAATCCGGTCCGAGGATTGTCAGGAAGGGCCCCCGAATCTGTTTTACGTGGACTTATCGTGTGCTGTTCCAGTGTTCTTGTGAATAAACCTGTTGGATCGTTCCTCGGCCTGTTGTCTCTCCTTGCTCTGCTGTACACCCCGTCACAAGGTAGATGTAGCAGTGCTGGAGGTGTCACACTGCAGACACAGGTAGATGTAGCAGTGCTGGAGGTGTCACACTGCAGACACAGGTAGATGTAGCAGTGCTGGAGGTGTCACACTGCAGACACAGATAGATGTAGCAGTGCTGGAGGTGTCACACTGCAGACACAGGTAGATGTAGCAGTGCTGGAGGTGTCACACTGCAGACACAGGTAGATGTAGCAGTGCTGGAGGTGTCACACTGCAGACACAGGTAGATGTAGCAGTGCTGGAGGTGTCACACTGCAGACACAGATAGATGTAGCAGTGCTGGAGGTGTCACACTGCAGACACAGGTAGATGTAGCAGTGCTGGGGATGTCACACTGCAGACACAGGTAGATGTAGCAGTGCTGGGGATGTCACACTGCAGACACAGGTAGATGTAGCAGTGCTGGGGATGTCACACTGCAGACACAGGTAGATGTAGCAGTGCTGGGGATGTCACACTGCAGACACGGATAGATGTAGCAGTGCTGGAGGTGTCACACTGCAGACACAGGTAGATGTAGCAGTGCTGGAGGTGTCACACTGCAGACACAGGTAGATGTAGCAGTGCTGGAGGTGTCACACTGTGCAGACACAGGTAGATGTAGCAGTGCTGGAGGTGTCACACTGCAGACACAGGTAGATGTAGCAGTGCTGGAGGTGTCACACTGCAGACACAGGTAGATGTAGCAGTGCTGGAGGTGTCACACTGCAGACACAGGTAGATGTAGCAGTGCTGGGGATGTCACACTGCAGACACAGGTAGATGTAGCAGTGCTGGGGATGTCACACTGCAGACACAGGTAGATGTAGCAGTGCTGGGGATGTCACACTGCAGACACAGGTAGATGTAGCAGTGCTGGGGATGTCACACTGCAGACACGGATAGATGTAGCAGTGCTGGAGGTGTCACACTGCAGACACAGGTAGATGTAGCAGTGCTGGAGGTGTCACACTGCAGACACAGGTAGATGTAGCAGTGCTGGAGGTGTCACACTGCAGACACAGGTAGATGTAGCAGTGCTGGAGGTGTCACACTGCAGACACAGGTAGATGTAGCAGTGCTGGAGGTGTCACACTGCAGACACAGGTAGATGTAGCAGTGCTGGAGGTGTCACACTGCAGACACAGGTAGATGTAGCAGTGCTGGAGGTGTCACACTGCAGACACAGATAGATGTAGCAGTGCTGGAGGTGTCACACTGCAGACACAGGTAGATGTAGCAGTGCTGGGGATGTCACACTGCAGACACAGGTAGATGTAGCAGTGCTGGGGATGTCACACTGCAGACACAGGTAGATGTAGCAGTGCTGGGGATGTCACACTGCAGACACAGGTAGATGTAGCAGTGCTGGGGATGTCACACTGCAGACACAGGTAGATGTAGCAGTGCTGGGGATGTCACACTGCAGACACGGATAGATGTAGCAGTGCTGGAGGTGTCACACTGCAGACACAGGTAGATGTAGCAGTGCTGGAGGTGTCACACTGCAGACACAGGTAGATGTAGCAGTGCTGGAGGTGTCACACTGCAGACACAGGTAGATGTAGCAGTGCTGGAGGTGTCACACTGCAGACACAGGTAGATGTAGCAGTGCTGGAGGTGTCACACTGCAGACACAGGTAGATGTAGCAGTGCTGGAGGTGTCACACTGCAGACACAGGTAGATGTAGCAGTGCTGGAGGTGTCACACTGCAGACACAGGTAGATGTAGCAGTGCTGGGGATGTCACACTGCAGACACAGGTAGATGTAGCAGTGCTGGGGATGTCACACTGCAGACACAGGTAGATGTAGCAGTGCTGGGGATGTCACACTGCAGACACAGGTAGATGTAGCAGTGCTGGGGATGTCACACTGCAGACACAGGTAGATGTAGCAGTGCTGGGGATGTCACACTGCAGACACGGATAGATGTAGCAGTGCTGGAGGTGTCACACTGCAGACACAGGTAGATGTAGCAGTGCTGGAGGTGTCACACTGCAGACACAGGTAGATGTAGCAGTGCTGGAGGTGTCACACTGCAGACACAGGTAGATGTAGCAGTGCTGGAGGTGTCACACTGCAGACACAGGTAGATGTAGCAGTGCTGGGGATGTCACACTGCAGACACAGGTAGATGTAGCAGTGCTGGGGATGTCACACTGCAGACACAGGTAGATGTAGCAGTGCTGGAGGTGTCACACTGCAGACACAGGTAGATGTAGCAGTGCTGGAGGTGTCACACTGCAGACACAGGTAGATGTAGCAGTGCTGGAGGTGTCACACTGCAGACACAGGTAGATGTAGCAGTGCTGGAGGTGTCACACTGCAGACACAGGTAGATGTAGCAGTGCTGGGGATGTCACACTGCAGACACAGGCAGATGTAGCAGTGCTGGGGATGTCACACTGCAGACACAGGTAGATGTAGCAGTGCTGGGGATGTCACACTGCAGACACAGGTAGATGTAGCAGTGCTGGGGATGTCACACTGCAGACACAGGCAGATGTAGCAGTGCTGGAGGTGTCACACTGCAGACACAGGTAGATGTAGCAGTGCTGGAGGTGTCACACTGCAGACACAGGTAGATGTAGCAGTGCTGGAGGTGTCACACTGCAGACACAGGTAGATGTAGCAGTGCTGGAGGTGTCACACTGCAAACACAGGTAGACGTCTGTGAACTCATTGCTCCATGCCACCTCGGCACATACTAATTCAACTATTTCGGCTGTCCCGGTTGGGCAGTACCTTAGGATCAGGCGGATCTGCTCTCAGGAGGACTCCTTCCATGACCAAGCAAATGATTTAAGGATGAGATTTAAGGCACGGGGATATAGTGATCGTTGTGTGAAGAGGGCATACCAGCGAGCAAACGTGGTTCCCCGCGATGAGCTATTGCGTGAAGGAGGTGGACGGACCAAAAGGGCACTGCAGAACGAATCTCAAAACATCAGATTCATCTCAACATTTAATGAGAAGTGGAATGATATGAAACAAATTTTTAAAAAATATTGGCATGTCCTCCAATCAGATCCCTCCATTAAATCGTTTTTACCAGAAGTGCCTATGATGACTGCAAGACGCTGTAGAAATTTGAGAGATATTTTGGTGAAAAGCCATTATGTTGCCCCACAGAAGGAATACATTTTTGGATTGCCTGGTCCGGTTCATGGCTGCTTCCCATGTGGTCGTTGTCTTTCCTGCCCTAATGTGTCTCGCTGTTCAGATTTTAAAACCAGTGATGGTATGAAAACCTATTCTATTAGGGAACATATTTCATGTGATACCGTCAATGTGATATATTACGCCACTTGTGGCTGTAATAAGATCTACATCGGTCTCACATCAAGAGAACTGAGAGTCAGGATCAGAGAGCATGTGAGGGACGCAAAGACAGCGACCGATATCACAACATTACAAACCATCCCTCGCCATTTTAGGCAATTTCATTCCTGTGATCCCAAGACATTTATGGCAAGACGGATAGATGTGATCCATCTAGGAATAAGAGGAGGGAATGTTAAAAAATTGTTGGCGCAGAAAGAAATGAGATGGATCATTATGTTAGATACCGTTGCCCCAACTGGGCTGAATGAAGCAGCTAATTTTGCGCCTTTCCTATGAAAAAACTAGTTTATTAAAAAAATCTCCCTTTCCTTGATTCCTATGATTTATGCTATAGGATTTTTTTCCTTGTCAGAAGATTTTTTTAATTCGTAATTTTTAATGTTGTTCTTTTTTAACCCTTTATTTATTGTGCTACATGTCTTCTAAAACCATTTATTCTCAATCCTGACTTATAGGACCTATAATGTGACTTAGACATGGAGGAGTGATGAGTGTGAAAGGATGAGAAAACAATATGAAAATAAAGGGAAGAATAAAAGAGACAAAAATATGAGAGCAATGGAACATCTGACTACTATCAATTGAGGGGAACTAGAAATTGGTTTATGCTTCCTATTATAAATGTTTCTTTTACCCTTATTTTCTATCGGATGTATGTCCGTACTGTATATGAATTTGATATTCTCACTTTTCCATGTTGTGGTTACGAGATTTGTCCCTGATGATATTCTGTTACGTCTTTATCGGTATATGCAGAGTCAACGGTATACTACATATTGATCTGTAGTATTGTTTTCATGTTCTGAGGGATCGCAGTGCGCATGCCCGTCACGGGTACGACTCGTCCCTCCGTCTCGCCCGGCGCATTTATGACGAGGGTAGTGACGTATGGCGTCCGTGGTTACCTGGATTTCCAGGTGCCTTCCCTCTATGTATTGCCGGGCGGGGCGGAAGTGGACGTCTCGTCTGTGATGCGCATGCGCCGTTATTACGATCCCTCCTGATGGACACATGGGACGACCAATGGGAATATTTCCTAAACATATATAAGATCCGGTCTTGAGTTTGAGAATTGTAACCCGCCCTGAGGAAGCTGTGATGTGCAATGCGAAACGTACGTCGGCTGGTTCTTTCTGAATAGTGGGACGCAGGTGTGAGGCTTGATTACAATGGGTAAGTGCATGGCCTAAGACTTTGGATTGTATCCTCTTACTTATAGCTCACTTTTGAGCGTGTCTGGCCAGGAAAAACCCTACGTTCATGATGAACTATAAGCACGCCCCCTAGTCCCACTTTTCATGGGTGTTCTTTCCCCCTTTCAGCACAAATTTTAAACTGTCTGTTTCATGTCCTAAATAGTACTATGTAATTAACTTAAATAAACTTTTGTAATTTGCTTCTAAAAGCTCCGGTTCTTTTTGGTTTCTTGATGCTATTATGGAGTGGCAATCCTGTGTGATTGGTGTATAAAAATGGAGATGTGCATTTTGTTCAAGTATCTAACATAGACACAGGTAGATGTAGCAGTGCTGGAGGTGTCACACTGCAGACAGATAGATGTAGCAGTGCTGGAGGTGTCACACTGCAGACAGATAGATGTAGCAGTGCTGGGGATGTCACACTGCAGACACAGGTAGATGTAGCAGTGCTGGAGGTGTCACACTGCAGACACAGGTAGATGTAGCAGTGCTGGGGATGTCACACTGCAGACACAGGTAGATGTAGCAGTGCTGGGGATGTCACACTGCAGACAGGTAGATGTAGCAGTGCTGGAGGTGTCACACTGCAGACAGGTAGATGTAGCAGTGCTGGAGGTGTCACACTGCAGACACAGGTAGATGTAGCAGTGCTGGGGATGTCACACTGCAGACACAGGCAGATGTAGCAGTGCTGGAGGTGTCACACTGCAGACACAGGTAGATGTAGCAGTGCTGGGGATGTCACACTGCAGACAGGTAGATGTAGCAGTGCTGGAGGTGTCACACTGCAGACACAGGTAGATGTAGCAGTGCTGGGGATGTCACACTGCAGACACAGGCAGATGTAGCAGTGCTGGAGGTGTCACACTGCAGACACAGGTAGATGTAGCAGTGCTGGAGGTGTCACACTGCAGACACAGGTAGATGTAGCAGTGCTGGAGGTGTCACACTGCAGACACAGGTAGATGTAGCAGTGCTGGGGATGTCACACTGCAGACACAGGTAGATGTAGCAGTGCTGGGGATGTCACACTGCAGACACAGGTAGATGTAGCAGTGCTGGAGGTGTCACACTGCAGACACAGGTAGATGTAGCAGTGCTGGAGGTGTCACACTGCAGACACAGGTAGATGTAGCAGTGCTGGAGGTGTCACACTGCAGACACAGGCAGATGTAGCAGTGCTGGAGGTGTCACACTGCAGACACAGGTAGATGTAGCAGTGCTGGAGGTGTCACACTGCAGACACAGGTAGATGTAGCAGTGCTGGGGATGTCACACTGCAGACACAGGTAGATGTAGCAGTGCTGGGGATGTCACACTGCAGACACAGGTAGATGTAGCAGTGCTGGGGATGTCACACTGCAGACAGGTAGATGTAGCAGTGCTGGGGATGTCACACTGCAGACACAGGTAGATGTAGCAGTGCTGGAGGTGTCACACTGCAGACACAGGTAGATGTAGCAGTGCTGGAGGTGTCACACTGCAGACACAGATAGATGTAGCAGTGCTGGAGGTGTCACACTGCAGACACAGGCAGATGTAGCAGTGCTGGAGGTGTCACACTGCAGACACAGGTAGATGTAGCAGTGCTGGAGGTGTCACACTGCAGACACAGGTAGATGTAGCAGTGCTGGGGATGTCACACTGCAGACACAGGTAGATGTAGCAGTGCTGGGGATGTCACACTGCAGACAGGTAGATGTAGCAGTGCTGGGGATGTCACACTGCAGACACAGGTAGATGTAGCAGTGCTGGAGGTGTCACACTGCAGACACAGGTAGATGTAGCAGTGCTGGAGGTGTCACACTGCAGACACAGGTAGATGTAGCAGTGCTGGAGGTGTCACACTGCAGACACAGGCAGATGTAGCAGTGCTGGAGGTGTCACACTGCAGACACAGGTAGATGTAGCAGTGCTGGAGGTGTCACACTGCAGACACAGGTAGATGTAGCAGTGCTGGGGATGTCACACTGCAGACACAGGTAGATGTAGCAGTGCTGGGGATGTCACACTGCAGACACAGGTAGATGTAGCAGTGCTGGGGATGTCACACTGCAGACAGGTAGATGTAGCAGTGCTGGGGATGTCACACTGCAGACACAGGTAGATGTAGCAGTGCTGGAGGTGTCACACTGCAGACACAGGTAGATGTAGCAGTGCTGGAGGTGTCACACTGCAGACACAGGTAGATGTAGCAGTGCTGGAGGTGTCACACTGCAGACACAGGCAGATGTAGCAGTGCTGGAGGTGTCACACTGCAGACACAGGTAGATGTAGCAGTGCTGGAGGTGTCACACTGCAGACACAGGTAGATGTAGCAGTGCTGGGGATGTCACACTGCAGACACAGGTAGATGTAGCAGTGCTGGGGATGTCACACTGCAGACACAGGTAGATGTAGCAGTGCTGGGGATGTCACACTGCAGACAGGTAGATGTAGCAGTGCTGGGGATGTCACACTGCAGACACAGGTAGATGTAGCAGTGCTGGAGGTGTCACACTGCAGACACAGGTAGATGTAGCAGTGCTGGAGGTGTCACACTGCAGACACAGGTAGATGTAGCAGTGCTGGAGGTGTCACACTGCAGACACAGGCAGATGTAGCAGTGCTGGAGGTGTCACACTGCAGACACAGGTAGATGTAGCAGTGCTGGAGGTGTCACACTGCAGACACAGGTAGATGTAGCAGTGCTGGGGATGTCACACTGCAGACACAGGTAGATGTAGCAGTGCTGGGGATGTCACACTGCAGACAGGTAGATGTAGCAGTGCTGGGGATGTCACACTGCAGACACAGGTAGATGTAGCAGTGCTGGAGGTGTCACACTGCAGACACAGGTAGATGTAGCAGTGCTGGAGGTGTCACACTGCAGACACAGGTAGATGTAGCAGTGCTGGAGGTGTCACACTGCAGACACAGGTAGATGTAGCAGTGCTGGAGGTGTCACACTGCAGACACAGGTAGATGTAGCAGTGCTGGGGATGTCACACTGCAGACAGGTAGATGTAGCAGTGCTGGGGATGTCACACTGCAGACACAGGTAGATGTAGCAGTGCTGGAGGTGTCACACTGCAGACACAGGTAGATGTAGCAGTGCTGGGGATGTCACACTGCAGACACAGGTAGATGTAGCAGTGCTGGGGATGTCACACTGCAGACACAGGTAGATGTAGCAGTGCTGGAGATGTCACACTGCAGACACAGGTAGATGTAGCAGTGCTGGGGATGTCACACTGCAGACACAGGTAGATGTAGCAGTGCTGGGGATGTCACACTGCAGACACAGGTAGATGTAGCAGTGCTGGAGGTGTCACACTGCAGACACAGGCAGATGTAGCAGTGCTGGAGGTGTCACACTGCAGACACAGGTAGATGTAGCAGTGCTGGAGGTGTCACACTGCAGACACAGGTAGATGTAGCAGTGCTGGGGATGTCACACTGCAGACACAGGCAGATGTAGCAGTGCTGGAGGTGTCACACTGCAGACACAGGTAGATGTAGCAGTGCTGGAGGTGTCACACTGCAGACACAGGTAGATGTAGCAGTGCTGGAGGTGTCACACTGCAGACACAGGTAGATGTAGCAGTGCTGGGGATGTCACACTGCAGACACAGGTAGATGTAGCAGTGCTGGGGATGTCACACTGCAGACACAGGTAGATGTAGCAGTGCTGGAGGTGTCACACTGCAGACACAGGTAGATGTAGCAGTGCTGGAGGTGTCACACTGCAGACACAGGCAGATGTAGCAGTGCTGGAGGTGTCACACTGCAGACACAGGTAGATGTAGCAGTGCTGGAGGTGTCACACTGCAGACACAGGTAGATGTAGCAGTGCTGGGGATGTCACACTGCAGACACAGGTAGATGTAGCAGTGCTGGGGATGTCACACTGCAGACACAGGTAGATGTAGCAGTGCTGGGGATGTCACACTGCAGACAGGTAGATGTAGCAGTGCTGGGGATGTCACACTGCAGACACAGGTAGATGTAGCAGTGCTGGAGGTGTCACACTGCAGACACAGGTAGATGTAGCAGTGCTGGAGGTGTCACACTGCAGACACAGATAGATGTAGCAGTGCTGGAGGTGTCACACTGCAGACACAGGCAGATGTAGCAGTGCTGGAGGTGTCACACTGCAGACACAGATAGATGTAGCAGTGCTGGAGGTGTCACACTGCAGACACAGGTAGATGTAGCAGTGCTGGGGATGTCACACTGCAGACACAGGTAGATGTAGCAGTGCTGGGGATGTCACACTGCAGACAGGTAGATGTAGCAGTGCTGGGGATGTCACACTGCAGACACAGGTAGATGTAGCAGTGCTGGAGGTGTCACACTGCAGACACAGGTAGATGTAGCAGTGCTGGAGGTGTCACACTGCAGACACAGGTAGATGTAGCAGTGCTGGAGGTGTCACACTGCAGACACAGGCAGATGTAGCAGTGCTGGAGGTGTCACACTGCAGACACAGGTAGATGTAGCAGTGCTGGAGGTGTCACACTGCAGACACAGGTAGATGTAGCAGTGCTGGGGATGTCACACTGCAGACACAGGTAGATGTAGCAGTGCTGGGGATGTCACACTGCAGACACAGGTAGATGTAGCAGTGCTGGGGATGTCACACTGCAGACAGGTAGATGTAGCAGTGCTGGGGATGTCACACTGCAGACACAGGTAGATGTAGCAGTGCTGGAGGTGTCACACTGCAGACACAGGTAGATGTAGCAGTGCTGGAGGTGTCACACTGCAGACACAGGTAGATGTAGCAGTGCTGGAGGTGTCACA